>NC_090923.1:500310205-500613461 GCF_040938575.1 Ambystoma mexicanum
GGTAGGTGCACCCACACATGTGAGGTACCGTTTTCATCGGGACACCTGTGGGAACGCGTGACGGTAGGCCATGTGTTGTTGGGGGCGTGTTTCGATGGGTGCGTCGAGCAAAATGTGCGGAAAAAGCGTTTTTTTCCCCACATTTCGGACTTTGCAGGGGTGTCTGGGTAATAAATTCTGGGGAAATTTGGGCATATCATACCTCTGCGGATTCCCACGGGTGTCCTCTTTTCGGAAATGCATGGGGTTCCCTGTTTTCCTCGGTGGCTTGGACACCCGAGGCCCATATCTGTATGATGGGAGAGTGTGACATTTCCGGTGTGAAAACAGACTTGGGGTTACTTGTGTTTTGGGCTTTCCCCTTGGCGGCCAGGTAGGTGCACCCACACATGTGAGGTACCGTTTTCATCGGGACACCTGTGGGAACGCGGGACGGTAGGCCATGTGTTGTTTTTGTGTGGTTTTCATAACGTTTTGACCCATTTGCTGGAGCCCTTTGTCTCACAACCCTTTCTTTTCCCAAATGTGACCTACATTTAGTCGCTGCTTTAGCCACCATACACTTTTGTAACCTGCACAAGTCACCTACCCTTGAAAAGGTCTGCCTGTGCTCTTTCAAAAAATGTATGGCTGCCGTTCCTCACCACATTGGTTTTCCCAATTTACACATGCTAAGTGCGTCTGGCCAGGCCGTGAGCGTAAAACTCCTGTGTACCATGGCTCAGTGTTTGGCTTGTGGTATTGCTTGTTTTGTACAAACACTACAAAAATGGTATGCTCTCCTAACTGCAAGAGTCGGGGGAATGTAGCGGAGCATTGCTTTTCTCAAAATTCATAGAAGCCATTGCCGTACCAAGCCAACCATGTCCAACACATACCTTTTTTTTCAGTCATTTTCCCGCTTTTCCCCCATTCGATGGCAGTTTCCCCTACCTAGTTGTTGCCTGACCTATACAAATCACCCCTTCCTAAACTTGGAATTTTGTCTACTTTTCAGAAATATATGCCTTTCTGTCCTCCAATTTGGCTTTCCTGCCCTTTTCTTCCATTCCGTCCATGCATGTCCAGTTGGCAAAAATGGCAAAAATCGCCTACCTCTCACAAAACGGTTGATATCCCCATCAAAATAATTTTTTTCCATTTCCACTCAACCTGTTCCTGAAAGCCAACACATTGGGGAACTCAGCACAGCAAACCATTTGTTCCTAGCTCTTACAAGGAAAAAACCACAGGCTTCTTTGTTCATCATTTTATTGGCATTTTTTGAAAAAACCCAAAATTTTCGCACATTTTCCTTATTTTCTCTCACCCCCCTACAGCAACCTGGGATTCCTGGGTGGAGTTACGACCGCCTACATGTGGGAAAAAAAGGAGCCAAATTTGGCCGAGATATCTCATGTAACAAAAAAGTTACAAGCCATTGAATGGCCACATACCAAAATCACCAAAAAAGGCTCTGGCACTGGGGAGAAATACCCATGGCACTTAAAGGGTTAAACTAACACACGTAGTGTCCTGAAATGTTTGTAAATAAACAAAATGGGGGTGTCCTGAGGACTGTGAGGATGCTAGACCTGTCTGTGCTGTGCGTAGGCAGGTTGAAACTGTTCTAAGAACACATCAAGTGTCCCAGGATGTTCGTAAATAAACAAAATGGGGGTGTCCTGAGGACGCTATGCCTGTCCGTGTTGTTCGTAGGCAAGTTGAAATTGTTCTAAGAACACATCAGGTGTCCTGGGATGTTTGTAAATAAACAAAATGGGGGTGTTCTGAGGATGCTAGACCTGTCCGTATTGTTCGCAAGCAACCTGAAACTGTCCTTAGAACACACGCAGTGTCCTGAAATGTTCATAAATAAATGAAATGGGTGTGTCCTGAGGACGCTATGCCTGTCCGTATTGTTCGCAGGCAAGGTGAAACTGTTCTAAGACTACGCGCGGTGTTCTGAAATGTTCATCAATAAACGAAATGGGGGCATCCCAAGGACACTATATCTGTCCGTACTGTTCGCATGCAAGTTGGAACTGTTCTAAGAACACACTAAGAACACACCTGGTGTTCGGGATGTCCGTCATTAAGCAAAATGGAGGCGTTCTAAGGATACTTTACCTGTCCGTACTGTTGGCAGGCAAGTTTAAACTGTTCTAAGAACACATTTGTTGTCCGTGATGTCCACAATTAAACTAACACACGTAGTGTCCTGAAATGTTTGTAAATAAACAAAATGGGGGTGTCCTGAGGACTGTGAGGACGCTAGACCTGTCTGTGCTGTGCGTAGGCAGGTTGAAACTGTTCTAAGAACACATCAAGTGTCCCAGGATGTTCGTAAATAAACAAAATGGGGGTGTCCTCAGGACGCTATGCCTGTCCGTATTGTTCGTAGGCGAGTTGAAACTGTTCTAAGAACATAGGCAGAATCCTGAAATGTTCGGAAATAAACGAAATGGGGGTGACCTGAGGACGCTGTCCGTATTGTTCAAAAGCAAGTTGAAACTATTCTAATAACACACGTGGTGTCCTGAAATGTTCGTAAATAAACCAAATGGGGGTGTCCTGAGGACGCTATGCCTGTCCCCCATTTTTGTTTCTTAACGTTTCTGGGGACACCTGTATGAGGACACAATATAATAATTTTACTTTATTATATATGGATGTTAAATTTATGACAGAGAAGGTGAAGCAGAAACTGAGACAAACACAGGAGAATTGGGGGTTTCAAGAGGATTCATATGAGGTGAAGAAGGGATGGAAGTCTCATCAAAACGTTTTTGTTCATGGAGAGGGTTTGGGGATAATTGACTGGGATATGGTGAGGGGGACAGGTACATGTGGGACAATGGTATCTATTGTTAAAAAAACGTTGTTAAAGGGACATTATGGGTAAGTTGCGCTACTAAAAACCTATCAAATTCAGTCCATCTTTCATTGCAAATTGCAAAGAAATTCCAGACACATGTCCTAAACTATTCCCTCCACAATGAATTATCATTATGTCTGCATGATGCTCTGTCTCCAAAGTAGCACAGAGAGGTACCAATTCCAGCCACTTCATTCCACGCACTCCATGCCAGTGCACTTCCACAAGTGGGAATCCAAAATCTACAGCTACTCCACAGCTTTCTGCATGCACCTTCAACCAATGTATCCACGAATCTCCCAAAATCTGAAAACACACAGCTATAGCTATCTGTTCTTCACTCTCTGTCCCATTCCCTGATTGGATACAGCTAAACAGTCACACAACCATTCACCAATCAGATCCAAGACCTCTACATCTAACTCCATCATCATAGATCAGCACTTCAAATGTACTGTTAATCACAAGTGTTATATCATTGGAAAGCATCTACTACAAGAACTACTGTACAAGTCGCCAAGATTTCTACTTGCAGCTGCATGCATATCCATATGCATGAACACAAACTACAGGTATGCATATTTTCTGTATATTACATGTACAATTCTTATAACTGCATATAAACAGATTAACTGCCTTTTAACCGGTATAACCTATAGAATGAACTTAATGTCATTTTTCCCATCTGCTATAATCAACTGTCACTTCCAAACCTATCTGCTATTTAATTTATTTTTACACACATTTGCAAAGCATGTTGAACTAACATATTTAAAGTAAAATATAAAGACTGCACATAGTCAAACAAAATTGAATGCACACACTGGGCCTCATTACGACTCAGGCGTTAAGGGGTTTCCGGCGGCGTAAACAGCGCCGACCCTTACCGCCTGATTCCAAGGTCCCTTAGCGCCATGGAGGTTTTAACACCTGCTTTTAGCAGGTGTTAAAATCCATGGCGCTAAGGGACCTTGATGTTAATTACGCCACCGTAATTTACGGTGGCGTAATTAACGCCTTACCCACTCCCATTATGCCCTATGGGGCAAAAATGGGAATGGGGAAGGGTAAATGGGGATTGGGGACTTACCGCCCCGCCAACCTCGGAATGGGGCGGTAAGTCCGCCAACCACCATGGCGTAAACGTAGTTTACGCCATGGTGGTAAAGGTACGACCCAGGCGGTAACTTACCGCCTGGGTCGTAATGAGGCCCACTATGTCTAAATTAACATCAGTGCTATAAGCACACAGAATTACTAACTTCTTTCCTTTACAATTGCAGTGAAGACCATTCTTCTGAAAAGCAGCAGCAGAATCTGAAGTGGGATTCATTCATGGTATTTCTGCGCCAAAAAAACAGAGATTGTGCACCATTCTGACCACAAATCCCCATTGGTTAAACAGGGATTTGCAGGCAGAATGGCACACAAATCCCTGTTTTTCAGCACCCAAATGACATAACTCAGCCTCTAGAATGTTAATATTGTAGAACAAAGAACTGTTTTAAAACTATACCGTTAGATTTACTATGTGTGCTTCTCCTCACCACTAGCTTACTTTCTACTGTCATCTGAACCCCAGGATAGTAACACACAAATTCAAGAATAGACATCCCAACTAATTGTAGTTTCCCAATGCATACCAAAATATACATCTTTACCATCATACTCAGACACTCATGCACACAGCACACATACATTGCAGAACTCCCAACCCATACCTTCTTTATTTTTTTCAACAGACCCTAAAGAATGCTTACCAAAAAGCAAGTCCATAGAAAGCAACGCAGAAGTAGAGCAAATGAAAATAGAATTGTCCAAAATAAGCATCCATCTCTAGCAGAAAAAGTTCAAACAAAACAGCTAATACACTCATTTAGCAAAACAAAATAAGCTTCAAGTACAGAAACTTTGCCTCCTTTATTAAAACGAAACAGAAAACAATTAACAAGAATTCTGCTACCACTACTTATAAAACTGCTCCTATAAATCTTGATATAGTGCCAAGTAAGCATACCAAAAAAGTATTTTAGCAAAAATGTTCTGCCACAAAGTCCTTCAAAATCTTATAAAACAGGAGAGAAATCATGCAAAACCCTTAAAACTTACCGTAGAAAATTAATCTTAGAAGCTTTGATAGACAGTGCAATCCTTCTCAAAAGAAAGTTATTTATTTTAGTGTTAAACAAAATGAAACCACTAACAAAACTAATGACTAAAATACAAAAAAAGACTTCTCAATTAACAAAATGTCAATAAAAATAACTTCTTAAATTTCTGTGGAGGTGAATGGCGTCACACCACAAGCACATAACCTTATTTTAATGAAGAAGCATACAAACAAAAGCAAACAAATACAATTGCCCTACATAGCAGTGGACGAGGTTATGAAAAAGTTAATAATACCATAATGGAACAAGAAATACTGCTTACAATAATATCCCCAGAAAACTCAGAATTACCTCTCCATTCTACTGAACCAGAACGTCCAGTATGCAAATGGCCATGCACGTGTGTGTTTTTGGGAATGTGTAACATTCTCAAAAAATCATTCAAGTCTTTACGCCAATTCCTCAATCAGTATGTGAAAGGCAAAGACAAAATCAAAATGAAAGTACTGCAAAATATGGATACCTGTCCAGTGCACAAATACACAAGTCTACAAGGACATTCATTAGCCTGCATTTCAGGACCTATTTGCAAAACCACCTTCCATCATATCAAAATGATATCAACACATCATTGAACTATAAGAAATCTAGTCTAGAAATTGTACTATGCTAAAAGTCCTGCTTTAGCACTAGCCAATTTAAATAACATTCTTCTACATGGTACAGCCAAAGACCTACTTGAAGAAATCGACCATATCCAGAGAAAATATTTTGGAAGTGAAAGCCACTTACAAAATGCAATAGCTTTACAACAGACTAGCAACAATTCTACGCATGGCAACCGTCTACTATACACATTCAAAAAAGAAATACTAAAATTTAAAAGTACATCTGCTGAAGTACCAAACCATGTGAGTGTGTGTTGCCGCAGAACTTTTTATAAAAGTAGCACAAAAACTGTAGACCTAACATACAAAATAGAAGACAATGAAGATTCTAAATGGTTTGAATTAGCGCTCTACCTTATAGTAGAAAACAAATACAAAATAACTGACCCCTTAATACTTTGCAGTTACTGCACTATGAAACTTGACAACAACCAAACTCCTTCACGTGCTATCACAAATAATTTGGAATTATTCCCACTACCAAAACCCTTACAACAACTCAATTTATATAAGAGCATCATAATTCAAACAGTGCACCCCTTTCAAGGAATAATACGCCTTCAACCAAAGACAGCAAAATTACCTCCCTCTGAATTGGTGAAAGGCATTCATGGCAAAGTAGAGTATTTACCATTAGATCTAAAACAAAATTTGCACACTCTGGTGGGAGTGCAACGTCCAATAGAGCAATCTTTAATTATCTTATTAAATGGTGTATCAACAAAAGACAAAAAAAACTTGTAGACTTACATAAAGTTAGACAAGCCCTGTAATATCTAAAAGACAATAATGAATACTACAAATAAATGAATGTTGAAGAAAACTTGAAGGAAACCACTGAAATAATTCAAGAGTCACCAGAAACTGGTCAATTTGAGCTTCTAGATCCTGCTACAGTATCCAATATTTTAGACCATTATACAATTCATCCATTGCACTCTAATGACACCATAGAATATGAACTAGAAACGTACCAAATGCGACAAACGAAAGGCTTATCAATCAGCATATGGGAAAAAAGTATAGAAGCATGTGCTTTTCCTCTACTCTTTCCTACTGGCAAAGGAGGAAGGTACGATGATAGACCTATTCAAATAACAACATCAGAATACCGCTCGTTACGGATTTATTCTGAAGATCCCAGATTTAGACAAAATGTGAAATACATATTCTACCTACTCTTTGAAAGTGAACTAGCAACTCTATGTTACGGAGTTGCACACACATTAAAATCAGGAACCCACTTTCAAAATATGTCAGCTGTGCAGTTATTACAAAAAGTGCAAGAAAAAGATGAGGTTTTACAATCAAGTATTACAAATCTATTAGCAAACATGCGTGGTACTAAAGAGTACTGGTTCCCATGTCATTGAGATGTACATTGTATGATAAGAAACCTTGGCCCAGCCACTTGGTTTGTCAAATTAAGTTGTGCAGAATATGCATGGGAAGATTAACATGATTTCCTACGAATATCAAACAAAAACAAAACAGACATGGATATACTAAAACCTGGAGAACTTTGTTCTCTAGATCCTGTTAATGTTTCAAGATATTTTCACCATTGCTTCATTGCTATGCTACACTTTATTTGTAATAAAACTGTTCCTCCCCTCGGAGAAGTGCAACACTTCTTTTGGAGAAAATAATACCAAGCCAGAGGAGCACCACATATCCACATGTTTTTATGGATTAAAGATGCTCCTAAATTTGGTCAAGACAATGATGCTACTGTGTTACAGTTTATCGAAAAATATGTCACTTGTGAAATTCCAGCGGAAGCAACAAATAGTGATCTTCATGCACAAATTTTACAATTTCAAAGAGACAAATGTGGCACATATTGTCGTCGCAAATACAAAAACAAAGGGAAATACTACACCAAATGCCGCTTTGGTTTCTCTAGACCGGTTAAAAAAACGGGTCAAGTGAACAACTTCATGTCTTCAGTTAGACATAGGGCCTCATTATGAACCTGGCGGTAAGTGGCAAACGATGCCAGTAAAGGATTACCGGCATCGTTTTCTGCTCCGGCCGATTATAACCTGACAATGCGCAATTAACGGCACAGTAATTAACGGTGCCGCTAAAAGCGGCAAGGGCAGGGCACATGACCTCCCATGCCATAAATACCGACATGGCCCAAAGTGGGGAACATCATGAGTCGGGCGGACATGCAATTAACGCCATTGTGAAGGTTCTAAAGTACCTTAGCGCCATGGTGCTAATACCGCCATCGCGGACCAACCGTAAACAGCCATGTGCAATGTTCTCAACTGCCACAGGTGCACACAATCAGCACAGGTGGAGGTTATACAGACTGGGCAAGCACAAAAGGAGCACACCCCACCCCTTCCCACACCCAGTCACACTCCACAATGATCCCAATACTACTAGCAATGCTGGGGCTGGAGGACCTGATTGCAGTGGAAGTGCTACAACAACAACAACAAGAACAACAACAACAGACAGCACAGAGGAGACGCAGGAGGAGAAGGTGGGCAAGGCAGGGCCAGCATGCCCTACCAGCACAGCCAGTGGCACCACGCAGGCAGCCCCCAATCCCACGCATCTGAGCCAGTCCATTCAACCTAACCGCTGAGCAGATCCACACCCTGTACCGTCTGGACCGGGACACCATCACCACCATTGGGGACATGATACATGACGACATTGTCAACCTGAATGAAACACACGCCGCCATCCCACCACTACTGAAGGTAGTGTCTGTGCTCCATTTCCTGGTCACAGGCACCTACCAGCACATAGTGGGGCACTTGCATGGCATTTCACAACCATTATTCTCACGTACGCTGAACCAAGTGCTTGATGCCCTCCTCAAGCACACAGATGACCACATTTCCTTACCACGGTCTGCCCAGGAGATCTCAAACACCAAAGTAGGTTTCCATTCACTGGCTGGCATACCTAGTTGCATTGGCGCCATCGACTGCACCCATGTGGAATTGGTGGTCCCACATGCCATGAAGGTACCATACAGCAACTGTAAGCTATACCACTCTATCAATGTGCAAATGGTATGTGACTCAAACAGGATCAGCACACATTGTTGTGCCCACTTCCCCAGATCTATCCATGATTCAATGATCCTGCAGAACTCGACGGTACCACGCTACATGGAGCAACATGCAGGGCAGAGATCCTGGCTTCTCAGTGAGTCACATGTGATTGACGTATACATGCATACTTCACCTGGCTGCGAGTGCCAGAGCTAATGGAGCATGCTCATGCCCCAAAGCAGCCCAGACCTGACCTGACACGTGACCACATAATGCAAGATGTAAGCAGCCCTACCATGTAAATGAAGCAGTGTCACAACCATTCCAAAGCCATCTGCATGTGCACTGTAGCAAATCAGATCGCATCCCCCTCATCAAAATGCAGCTACAAGCAATGACTATGGCCAATACACAGCACCAAACACCATCAACTGAAAGGACAGTCCCCCATTAATGCGTACAAAGGAGTCACATGAGGGTCAAAAACATCAATACACCACTACACTGACAAAGAGGCCCAACTGAATTGAATGACACCTTTTGTTGTGTGTAGTGAGATCATCATGAGGCTGTCATCAATGGTGCCAGGATGAAAGATTACAAATCACTGGACATCTGCAACTTCACAGAAACAACCACTGCGGACTAACACAGTGCATGGGCACTCACAAGGAACTTGACCCCCCTCTGCCCACTAGTAGATGGCATGCAAACCAGTCCATAAGAGGAATACACACATAGCAGTCACATCGTGTGTCTCCATCCATGCATGGAAATGGGCTTGAAAATAAGAAATACATGCATGCCATGTTGTCACTCAATGAGGTAAAATATGATGTGGTAACTAACACATACATCGTTGCCCACATGCAGATGATGCAGGCTATCTCTTGAAGAGGTGGCTCCTTACCACAGTCCGGAACCCGCAGAACAGGCACAAAGAGGACTACAATCGTGCGCATGCACGTACCCGTGTGGTGATTGAGCAGACATTTGGCCTTTTGAAGGCATGTTTTCACTGCCTCAGCAGGTCTGGTGGGGCACTCCTGTACGGGCATCAGGAAGTGGGCAAGATCGTCATGGCATGTGTCATGCTACACAATATGTGCATCAGACGGAATGTGCCCCTGCCCCCTGACGCTGAACTGCAATCACCTGACAATGAGGATGAGGAGGTTGGGGATGGGGCAGCACCTCAGGGATGTAACGATGCACAGGAGGGACGTGCCATGCGTCAGACTCTGATCAACCAATGTTTCTAGCAGACATGGACGGGGGGTAACATGGAGATGGTACTCGGGGCACAGGGTGTGTCCGGGACATGGACACTGTAGACTGTTACCCAATTAAGCACACGTACGCAATAAGCAATGTCCACACATGTGAATTCTGATTAACCAAAAAGTGTATTGAATAAGCAAAACTAAGTGAACAGCCCCCCCTCAACTCCCCAACACACCCACTCCCCCCTCCCGCCTCAACTCCCCAACACACCCACTTCCCCCTCTCACCTCCCCCCCTCAACTCCCCAACACACCCACTCCCCCCTCCCACCTCAACTCCCCTACACATGGTTTGCAGTACTGTGCACCAGTGGACCACGTGGCACCAGTACACAAGGATGTGCCTACTGGCATCCCCCTCTTCCAGCACCAGGTGCACCCCTGTCTGATCGCCGTAGGTTCCTGCCAGACCAGTGCATGGGGCTGGTCCTGGTGGAACTGGCAGCCGAGGATGTACTCGGTTGCTCGGATGGACACATGTCCCGCATTGCTTGCACCATCTCAGACAGTACGTGCCACACTGCGGCCAGTTCTGCGAATATGTCCTTTGAGCTGGACTCAATTGCTGACCTCAGGGAAGCAGCACATTCACGCGTGTCCTCCCTTGCACTACCACATTCTGTAATGTGCTGTGTCAAGAGGCCAGTGAGCTGCTGTTGGCGCCTTATAATGTCCTGGATCCCCTCTTGGGTGTTTGGGGCTGTGGTGGATGGGTGAGGGGTGCCCAAAATAATGTGTTCCTCCGGCACAGGTGTGGTTGGGCTGGGAGTTGCCTGCCACAAGTTAGCCGGATATAGCCCTGGCATGCTGGTGTTGGGCAGGCTGCATGGGGACAGGTGGGGGGAATGCAGTGGGCCAGTGGGGGGAGTAGCAACATGCAGCACATCCCCTTCCTCGTCATCCGAGATTGCTGCTGTGGCAGCTGTTTCTCCAATGGTGCTGCTTGCAGCCGATGCAGTTCCTTCGGCCGCCGACACTTGGCTGATGCTTGCTGTTGTGGGTGCCAAAGTGGTGGAAGTGGAGCACATTGGTGCTGTGGCCTGTTGTGTGCTCTTGGCTTTTTCGTGTCGTAGGGGTTTCCTTATGCTCCTTGAAGTAGAGGGCCGGTGTTGTCCCTCTTCGGCCCTGGCCTTCTTAGCTGGGGTGGCACCGGTGTCGTCATCGGTGCTGTCTGATTGTGTGCCTGTGGGGGACCAAAGGAGTGAGAGGGTTAGTGATGGGTCTACGGCATTGAGCATGCATTGTGGTGGCTGCATTGATATGGATCGGTGGATGAGCCACATTGGAGGGAGTGACATACAGGTTGTCTCACTATTGGGTGGGTGATGCATGGAGGCATGTGAGTAGCAACAGAAATGGGGTGCATCATGCATGTGGACAAGGTGATGCTCTGCACTGCCTGTAGGCAGTCTTGTGCTTATGTGTCTGGTGGACCCTGATATACATCATTGCACTTCCCATTCATCTGGACCTCATCATGGTGGTATTGGCATAGTTAGATTTGAGACACCTACCTGCATCGACTGATGACGGGGCTCTCTCTCCATGTCCCCAACTCCCTCTATGGACTCCGTGCCAATGGTGGAGGCACATATCTCCTCCCATGGCTGGAGTTTTAGGGGCGACTCTGCACCTCCACCTGTCGCCATTCCCAAGATTTCTGTTTGCTGCCAGTATGCTTCTCACGCAGAGACGTAGGTCGTCCCATCGCTTGCGGCATTGTTTTGGGGTTCGGGGTGTTGTGCCGACAGCACTGACTCTCTGGGCGACCAATGCCCAAATCTGCTTTTTCCGCAGCAGCGCCGGTCGGGTCATCTCTGTTGCAATCACGACATCTGCATGCTCCTGAATACTATATTTTCAGATTTTCCATACAAAAAAGTACTGGTTAAATGATCTGCAGCTTCATAGGAGCCACATTCTCTATGAGAGAGCATTTTTATGCCTAAGCTGTACAATTTCTGAGATAATGTTTTGTCTGATGATAGGCCATTCCAGAGGTCTTGAAGCTCTGTTTTTTCTGCTTTTGTTAAGTAGGCCGTAACATATCGTGCAACTGCAGTGGAATTGTCTGCAATGTGCTACACATCTATGTTTGCATTCCATAAGAGGGCAATGATTGCATTGTAATCATTGATATATTTTGATTCTTCGGTTCTTTTTATGTAATACGTGTTCTTAGGTGATTTACCTTTAACACTATGTCTAACTGAAGACATGAAGTTGTTCACTTCACCTGTTTCTGTATCTGGTCTAGGGAAACCAAAGTGGCATTTGGTGTAGTATTTGCCTTTGTTTTTGTATTTGCGACGACAATATTTGCCACATTTGTGTCTTTGAAATTGTACATTTGTGCATGAAGATTACTATTTGTTGCTTTTTATGGAATTTCACAAGTGACATATTTTTTGATAAACTGTAATACAGCGGAATCACTGTCTTGACCACATTTAGGAGCATCTTTAATCCATAAAAGCATGTGGATATGTGGTGCTCCTCTGGCTTGGTATTCTTTTCTCCAAAAGAAGTGTTGCACTTCTCCGAGGGGTGAAACAGTGTTATTACAAATAAAGTGTAGCATAGCAATGAGACGATGATGGAAATATCTTGAAACATTAACAGGATCTAGAGAGCAAAGTTCTCCAGGTGTTAGTATATCTATGTTTGTTTTG
The DNA here is from genome assembly GCF_040938575.1 of Ambystoma mexicanum. NCBI lineage: Eukaryota > Metazoa > Chordata > Amphibia > Caudata > Ambystomatidae > Ambystoma > Ambystoma mexicanum. The sequence continues at coordinate 500,322,817 of NC_090923.1, forward strand.
TTTTTGCTTGATATGCGTAGGAAATTATGTAAATCTTCCCATGCATATTCTGCACAACCTAATGTAACAAACCAAGTGGGTGGGCCAAGGTTTTATCATACAACGTACATCTCGTGACATCGGAACCAGTACTCTTTTGTACCACGTATGTTTGCTAACAGATTTGTAATGCTTGATTGTAAAACCTCATCTTTTTCTTGCACTTTTTGTATTAATTGCATAGCTGACATATTTTGAAAGTGGGTTCCTGATTTCAATATGTGTGCAACTCCGTAGCATAGAGTTTCTAGTTCACTTTCAAAGAGTAGGTGGAATATGTATTCCACATTTTGTCTAAATCTGGGATCTTCAGAATACATTTGTAACGAGCGGAATTCTGATGCTGTTATCTGAGTGGGTCTATCATCGTACCTTCCTCTTTTGCCAGTATGAAAGAGCAGAGGAAAAGCACATGCTTCTATACTTTTTTCCCATATGCTGATTGGTGATCCTTTGGTTTGTCACATTTGGTACATTTCTAGTGCATCATCTATGGTGTCATTAGAGTGTAATGCATGAATTGTATAATGGTCTAAAATATTGAATACAAGCAGGATCTAGAAGTTCAAATTGACCAGTTTCTGGTCACTCTTGAATTATTTCAGTTGTTTCCCTTAAGTTTTCTTCAATATTTATTTCTTTTTAGTATTCATTATTGTCTTTTAGATATTGCAAGGCTTGTCTAACTTTAGGTAAGTCTATGAGTTGTTGCCAAATTTGTGTGTCTTTTGTTGGTACACCAGTTACTAAGACAATTAAAGATTGCTCTATTGGACGTTGCACACCCAGAGTGCGCACATTGTCTTTCAGATCTAATGGTAAATAAACTACTTTGCCACAAATGCCTTTCACCAATTCAGAGCGAGGTAATTTTGCTGTTTTTGGTTGAAGGCGTATTATGGCTTGAAATGGGTGCACTGTTTGAATTATGATTCTCTCATATAAATTGAGTTGTTGCAGGGGTTTTGGTAGTGGGAATAATTACATGTTATTTGTGATAGCACATGAAGGAGTTTGGTTGTTGTCAAGTTTTGTAGTGCAGTAACTGCAAAGTATTAAGGGGTCAGTTATTTGTTTTTTGTTTTTTGTATTTGTTTTCTGCTATAAGGTAGAGAGCTAATTCAAACCATTGGGAAACTTCATTGTCTTCTATTTTGTATGTTACGTCTATAGTTTTTGTGTTACTATTATAAAAAAGTTCTGTGGCAACACTCACACACAAGGTTTCGTACTTCAGCGGATGTTCTTTTAAATGTTAGTATTTCTTTTTTGTATGTATGTAGTAGAAGGTTGCTATGTGCAGGATTGTTGCAAGTCTGTGTAAAGCTAATGCATTTTGCAAGTGGCTTTCACTTCCAAAATATTTTCTCTGGATATGGTCAATTTCTTCGAGTAGGTCTTTGGGTGTATCATGTAGAAGCGTGTTATTTAAATTGGCTAGTGCTAAAGCAGGACCTTTAGTATAGTACAGTTTATAGACTAGATTTCTTATAGTTCAATGATGTGTTGATATCATTTTGATATGATGAAAGGTGCTTTTGCAAATAGGTCCTGAAATGCAGGCTAATGAATGTCCTTGTAGTCCTGTGTATTTGCGCACTGGACAACAATCCATATTTTGCAGCACTTTCATTTTGATTTTGTCTTTGCCTTTCACATACTGATTGAGGAACTGGCGTAAAGATTTGAAAGATTTTTTGGGAATGTTACACATTGACGTGCATGGCCATTTCTATACTGGACGTTCTGGTTCAGTCGAATGGAGAGGTAATTAGGAGTTTTCTGGGGATATTTTTGTAAGCAGTATTTCTTGTTCCATTATGGTATTATTAAATTTTTCATAACCTCGTCCACTGCTATTTGATGGCAATTGTGTTTGTTTGTTTTTGTTTTTATGCTTCTTCATTAAAATATGGTTCTGTGCTCATGATGTGACTCCATTCACCTCCACACATATTTAAAAAGTTATTTTTGTTGACATTCCCTTTATTGAGAAGTTTTTTGCAATTTAGTAGTTAGTTTTGTTAGTGCTTTCATTCTGTTTAACACTAAAATGAATAACTTTCTTTTGGAAGGATTGCACTGTCTATTAAAGCTTCTAAGATTCATTTTCTATGGTATGTTTGAAGGGTTGTACATGATTTGTCTCCAGTTTTTATAAGATTCTGAAGGACTTTGTGGCAGAACATTTTTGCTAAAATACTTTTTTTGGTATGGTTACTTGGAAGTATATCAAGGTTTATAGGAGCAGTTTTAGCAGTAGTGGTAGCCGAATTCTTGTTAAGGATGTTTTGTTTCTTTTTACATTTTGATAGAGGAGGCAAAGTTTCTGTACTGGAAGCTTGTTTTCTTTCGCTAAATGACTATATTAGCTCTTTTGTTTGAACATTTTGTACAAACTCTGGTAGAGATGGATGCTTATTTTGGACACTTTTATTTTCATTTGCTCTATTTCTGCGTTGCTTTCTACGGACTTGCTTTTTGGTAGGCATTCTTTGGGGTCTGTTGAAAAAAAAAAGAAGGTATGGGTTGCGTCGTTCTGCAATGTATGTGTGCTATGTGCATGAATGTCTGAGTATGATGGGAAAGATGCATGTGGTGGTGTGTGATTGTGCATTGGGCAGTCACAATTAGTTGGGAGGGCTATTCTTCTATTTGTGTGTTACTAAACTGCGGTTCAGATGAGAGTAGAAAGTGAGCTAATGGTGAGGAGACGCATTAATAGTAAATCTAATGGTATAAAATTAAAACAGTTATTTGTTTTGTAGTAATAACATTCTAAGGGTTGAGTATGTTATTTGTGTTCCAAAAAAATGAGGATTTGTGAGCCATTCTGCCTGCTAATCTTTGTGTAATAAGTGGGGATTTGTGGGCAGAATGGTTCAGAAATCGTTGTTATTTTTGGTGCGCAAATTACATGAATGAACCACACAGTGTGTTTGAGGAACAGTAAAAATATTAAGGTAGTATTGCACTTACTCTTTTTTTCTGCAATGAGCAGGTCTGTTCGGATATGTTGTTTGTAGTTCAGATGCTGCTGATTTTCAGGAGAGTGGTCCTCCCTGCAATTGTAAAAGAAAGAAGTTGATTTTTATGTTTTTGTGGTAGTATTCTTGTTTGATATCTGAACATAGTGTATGCATGCATTTGATTTGACTATGGGCAGCCTTTACATTTTATTTACAACATTTTAGTTCAACAATCTTTGCAAATGAGTAGAATTTTAAGTGCATGAAATTCAATTGGTTTTTTAAAGGTGTGTTGTAGATAGCAGACAGGTTTGGAAACATTTCAATACGTTCATTTTATAGGTAGACATGCCAACAATCGGGAGCACCTGAGAGGGAGATTTCACCACAGCAATCGGAACATTTATTCTTCTCATACGATTACATTAGGGATTACCATTAATTTAGGCGGGAGACAGTAAAAAATAGTGCAATTTCACCTAAATCGGGAGGGTTGGCATGTATGTATAGGTTATGCAGGAAACAGTAAAAAATGGTGGGATTTTTCAATGGAAAATCGGGAGTCTTGCGCTTAAATCGGGAGGGTTGGCATGTATGTATAGGCTATGCAGGTTTAGTGACATTACTCTGTTTATATGGATTCATAACACTTGTACATGTACTGTGAATAAAATATGCGTACCCATAGTTTGAATTCATGCATGTGGATATGAAGTGGCAAGTGGCACAGCGAGTTGAGCGCTCGCTATGACATTCGTGCAGAGCCTGCTAACGCAGGTTCGAATCCCGGCAGGGCCAAACTCAGCCTTTCATCCTTCCAAGGTCGATAAATGAGCACCACACACCATGGGTAATAATACGCAGCGCTCAGATACCTGAGGGTTTTTAGCGCTATATAAATGCCAAATTATTATTATTATTAATGCAGCTGTAAGTAGAAATCTTGGAGACTTGGAGAGTAGTTTTTGTAGTAGGTGCTTTCCAATGTTATGAGACTTGTACTCTGAGTGATCAACAGTACATTTGAAGCGCGGAACTCTGATGATGGAGTTAGATGTAGAGGTCTTGGATGTGATTGGTGGATGGTTGTGTGACTGCTTAGCTGTATCCAATGAGGGAATGGCACCGAGAGTGATGTGGAAAGGGTAGAAGTGCTGGCTAAGAGTTACATGCCGCACAGACACCGCGGCTGTCCACGGTTAGGGCGTACCACATCTGGGGTTTTCCAGCAAATCCAGTATGGAAAGGGGACTGTATGGGTTTAGCCAATCAGATGTTGATGTTGTGGATTTGTGTAGGAAGAGAGTGTGTGTAGTGAAGATGGCAAAGGTGGAGAAAGTCAGGGTGTTGGTGCTCGGAGATATGTTTGTCCATGGTTTACAGCACTATGCTCAGTGCAGACATGTGGCTAACAATTTCGAAGTTAAAGGAGTGGAGGTGGTGTGGAGAGCTGTGCCTGATTGCAATGTATAGGTAATTCTGCAAGTTTGTGAAGATATGCGCAGGATGAACAATCCCTATCTGGTAGTTTTGCACTATGGTGCTTTCCATTTGAGCTACGTCAGTGCCCCTACTTTGTTGCCAGATTTGGAACAGCTGGTTCAAGCAGTAATGAACATCCTTCCAAATGGGAAAGTAATTTTTTCTGGATTACTACCTAGGGCAATATGGGACAATAGTTCTGTTTTTTTTCCTCAGCAAAACATTGCTAGGTGTGCAAACAATCAAGGCTGGTGTGCTTTCATGCTTAGAGCTGGTATGTTTTTCTGTAATAATGAGAATATTGATTCGCATAATGCTGTTTATTTTGAAGAAAATGGCATTTCTTTATCTTTTTTGGGAAATGGCATGCTGTTTTGGAATGTAAGGTGTGCTTTGGAGAAGGTTAATTTGAAGATCTTAGTTGTAAAGTAAGAAGAAAAAAAACAAAAATACAAAATAACATGTGTTTGTCAGGCATCTGCATAAAAAACTAAAAAAAGTCTCTTTTCAGACCCCACCTCAAAGGGGAAATGGGGCACACTATTTAAATGTACATTTACCACGCTCAGATTTTAGATATGTCCGCGGACATGGCGGTAGTCTGCGGACAGCATGTATTACATGCAGGGATTTTGGGGTGGAGAGGCATGCAAATGAGAATGAGCAGAGGTATGGATTTGTTAGTAAAGTTTACTGGGTGTGTTGTGTAAGGAGAGATTTTGTCAGAACGTCTTTTTCCTGAGAGAAGAACAGATAGCTATGGCTGTGTGTTTCCAGAAACAGGTTATCTGGATTTTGGGAGACTCATGGATACATTGGTTGGAGGTGCATGCAGAACACTGTGGAGTAGCTACAGATCTTGGATTTCCTCATGTGGAAGTGCACTGGCATGGAGTGTGTGAAATGAAGTGACTGGACTTGGTATCTCTCTGTGCTACTTTAGAGAGAGAGCATCATCCAGACATAATTATAATTCATTGTGAAGGGACAAGTTTACGACATGTGTCTGGAATTTCTTTGCAATTTGCAATGAAAGAAGGACTTGAGAAGGTCATGGACATGTTTCCAAATTCCCAAGTAATTTTTTCTCGTATTGCACAAAGACAAATGTGGCTGCGTTCTTCTTTATTTGGTCCAAAAATGAAGAGGATGAGGTGCAATGTCAATAAGGCTGTTTGTGCCTTTCTAAGAAATGTTGGCATGTCCTCTTTTCACAATGAAAATATTATGATTCGTAGCACATACATTTTTCGCAGAGATGGAGTCCATCTTACTTTTGCTGGCAATCAGAATTTTCTGAGAAATGTGCAAAATGCATTGCAACCTTTTTTGGAATTATAGTCATCTATTTTGCAGTAGATGTTGACGAGTTCAAGTTTTTCAAACACACAAAAACACCACCAAAAGGCTCTTTTCAGAGCCACCACTTCCTACCAGAGAAAAGTGCATTGGTTTTGCTTTTTTGCTTGGGAAGCACCCTAACATTTTATATGTCCTAGGACTGTCTGCGAACTTCCAAAAAATGCACAGGGCCCTGCACTGTTTATTTGGCACTTTTATTTTTAAACTGTGAAAGGTGGCTCTGAAAAGAGCCTTTTCTTTGGATTTTTGTTGTTTTATATTTTTTTTGTTTTTTACACATGACACACTAGGAGAAGAGTGGAAAGGAGGGTAAGGAAGGGACACCAACCACAGGGATAAGAAATGGCAGGTGGAGAGAGGAAGATGTAGGGTGGGCCTTTCTCAGGTAGGTAGCAGGTCTTCTGGTGCTCCGTGACCGTAGTCTTGAAAGCACTTCGAAGACTCTCCCCCCTGCAGAGTACTGCGGCGCAGTACATACACAATATTGTGACCCTCGAAAGGTAAGGGTCAACAGCATTGCGAATGGCCTGTGAAGCAGCTGGAGGGATGCACTCTCCCACAGGAGTGTCTCTTGTGGTGAGAGGAGCGGAAACGGAGGATGCTGTAGAGGAACTCAACCTACTACGTTTATCACAAGGTACAACCTTGCGAATGTCCGCACTGTGGAACGACATTAGGTGTCGTCGCTTCATGGATGTCGTACCAAAGCTGTACGAACCACGTCTCCCATGACTCAGCACCATTTTGCACTGGTTGCAGGTGACCTTGTTTGCAGGTGCTTATGGTACATTACCATGAACGGTAAACAACCGCCACACTCAAGACTTCCCGGTGAGTGCTGGTAGTAGGGAGTTCCTCGACCTCATTCTCTTCATCCTCTTCATCCTCGTTCTCTACATCCTCATGTGTGTTCCCCTCTACAGGCCCTTGGGGAGGTGGTGATGGTGGAGGGTTTGGGGGTGGTGCTGAGGCAGATGTAGCAACAGAAGCCATGGATGCCATCAGGGTTGATGAGATAATCTCAGCAAGAGCAGCAAAGGCAGCAAAAGTCAATCTGCAGTAGCATAAAGTACAATGAAGATCAGCTCTGGGGTGTGGCCTTTTATAGAGGTGGAGAGGTGCGGTTCGCGAACAGATCGAACACCCAAAAAGGTTTCAAAAAGTTACAAAAAGTAAGTGGAAAGCCAGGGTCATTGTCTGGGACATGTGCAATGGTGAATTTTTACTGTAAATTAATTTGGATTGTCTGAATAAATTCTTTTAAAATGTTGGGGAACCGGACAGTGTCCGCAAATTAGGACACACGCTCAGCATGGGTGCGGTCACATGATGACGTCGGGAATACATCTATGAAGGGAAAGGGTGTCCGCAGGACACCAAATGCATGGGAACGGTCGTGCGCATGCACGCGGGTGTTCTACGGACAGTTTTCGGGTCCTCAAACAAATTAAAAGTGCAACACAAGTGAGACGGATAGTTACGGACAGGTGCGATGTTCGCAGGACTTACAGGTGTGGTGCGCATGTGCGTAGATGTTCTGCAGACTGTATGGACAAGTATAGTGTCCTTAGTGTCCTTAGGACACCTCCATTTTGTTTGACTACTGACATCCCGGACACCGCGCATGTTCTTAGGACAGTTTCAACTTGGCTGCGGAGGGTACGGACAGGTATAGTGTCCTTAGGATTCCTCCATTTTATTCACTTATGGACATCTTGGACACCAGGTGTGTTCTAAGACTGGGACCATTCGGACGTACAAGGACCCTTGTTCAGATCTGCTATTCAGCAACCACCCAGTACCCTATACGGGGGTGTTCTCCACATGCTCTAATGCAGAGATGCACAACTGATTTTGACAGAGGGCCGAAAGTACCTTACATGAGGGCTATAGTGGGCCGAAAAGTAAAAGTGGGCGGGGCGGTAGGCGGGACATGTCAGGAGGCTTTTTCAACCCCCAATTTGTATTAAACACATGGAAAAAGAATATGTTTTTGAGGGGTAACGATTTTTATTGCATTTCAAACTTACATTTTGTACTACACATTTTCCATTGTTATCATTTATTTCGATTTAGTTATTGTATATCATCTGTTTAATTAAATTATATATATTTTATTGACCCTTGATTGGACATTCCGTTATTTTGGACTGCTATAGTTTGCTGTTTGGGTTGCCCAAGAGGAGTATGGCCTTCGTTGGGTCAGGTTTCCTCAAAAAAGCAAAGGATGTACATCTCCTAACTGTGCCTGTTTTAGCTTTATTATTGAGTTCACTCTTGGAGTTCAACACTATGCCCCATGGCTCCCACCACCAACCAAACACTATGCTCCATGGCCCCCACCAACAACCAAACACTATGCCCCATGGCCCCCTAACCCCCAACCAAACACTATGCCCCATGGCCCCCTCACCCCCAACCAAACACTATGCCTCATGGCCCCCACCCCCAATCAAACACTATGCCCCATGGCCCCCACCCCCAACCAAACACTATGCCCCATGGCCCCCTCACCCCCAACCAAACACTATGCCCCATGGCTACCTCACCCCCAACCAAACACTATGCCCCATGGCTCCCACCCCCACCCAAACACTATGCCCCATGGCCCCCACACCTCAAGCAAACACTATGCCCCCTGTCCCTCACCCCCAACCAAACACTATGCCCCATGGCCCTCTCACCCCCAACCAAACACTATGCCCCATGGCCCCCACCCCCAACCAAACACTATGCCCCATGGCCCCCTCACCCCCAACCAAACACTATGCCCCATGGCTCCCTCACCCCCAACCAAACACTATGCCCCATGGCTCCCACCCCAACCAAACACAATGCCCCATGGCCCCCTCACCCCCAACACTATGCCCCATGGCCCCCTCACCCTCAAACACTATGCCCCATGTCCCTCACCCCCAATCAAACACTATGCCCCATGGCCCTCTCACACCCATCCAAACACTATGACCCATGGCCGCCTCACACCCAACCAAACACTATGCCCTGTGGACCCCTCACCCCCAACCAAACACTATGCCCATTGTCCCTCACCCCCAACCAAACACAATGCCCCATGGCCCCCTCATCCCCAACCAAACACTATGCCCCATGGCCCCCTCACACCCAACCAAACACTATGCCCCATGGCACCCTCACCCCCAACAAAACACTATGCCCCATGGCCTCCTCACCACCAACCAAACCCCCCAACCCATGGCCCCCTCACCCCCAACCAAACCCCCCACTCCCCAAATCAGCACACACAAACCAGCACCAATACAGACCTGAACCCCCACCCCCCAACTCAGCACACACACAAACATGCACCCAAAAAGACCCGAACCCCCCACCCCCCAACTCCAAACCCCCCACCCCCAACTCAGCACACACACTCTCAAGCATGCACCCATGCAGACCCGAACCCCCCACCCCCCAACTCAGCACACACACAAACATGCACCCATACAGACTCGAACCCCCACCCCCCAAATCAACACACACACAAACATGCACCCATAAAGACCCGAACCCCCCAACTCCAAACCCCCCACCCCCAACTCAGCACACACACTCTCAAGCATGAACCCATACAGACCCGAACCCCCGAACCCCAACTCAGCACACAGACAAACATGCACCCATACAGACCCGAACCCCCACCCCCCAACTCAGCACACAAAAAACATTCAAATCAAAACATTCATACACATCTGACAACTCCCCCACCCCCGCATCTCAACATACACACAAAATCCAAACATTCATACAAATCCGACACATCCCCCCACCCCCGCATCTCAACATACACACAAAATACATTAAAATCCAAACATTCATACACATCCGACACCCCCTCCACCCCCGCATCTCAACATACACACAAAATACATTCAAATCCAAACATTCATACACATCCGACACTCCCCCCCACCCCCGCATCTCAACATACACACAAAATACATTCAAATCCAAACATTCATACACATCCAACACCACCTCCACCCCCGCATCTCAACATACATACAAAATACATTCAAATCCAAACATTCATACACATCCGACACACCCCCCCACCCCCGCATCTCAACATACACACAAAATACATTCAAATCCAAACATTCATACACATCCGACACACCCCCGCATCTCAGCATACACACAAAATACATTCAAATCCAAACATTCATACACATCCGAAACACCCCCTCACCACCACATCTCAACATACACACAAAATACATTCAATTCCAAACATTCATACACATCCGACACACCCCCCCACCCCCGCATCTCAACATACACACAAAATACATTCAAATTCAAACATTCATACACATCCGACACACCCCCGCATCTCAAAATACACGCAAAATACATTCAAATCCAAACATTCATACACATCCGAAACACCCCCCCACCCCCGCATCTCAACATACACACAAAATACATTCAAATCCAAACATTCATACACATCCGACACACCCCCCCCACACCCCATCGCAACATACACACACAAACATAAAGCAAAACAAACCCGACACACAAACACAAACAGACCACTTACCGGAGACGTGCTGGAAGGCAGGTAAGCGGCAGGTAAGCTGGAACGCTGGAATCGTACTACGGCTGGCGTGGTCCAAGGCTGAAATGCCTTCCGGCATCAAGCCTTATTGACCACGCCAGCCGTAGTGCTGGCCCTCCATTGGTGCAGCACACACGCATTACGTGGCTCGTAGGAGCGACGTGGTGCATGTGTGTGCATGAGCCAATGAGGGCCAGAGTTTTGTCCGGCCAAAAGAGCATGGCGGGCCGCAACTGGCCCGCGGGCCGTATGTTGTGCACCCATGCTCTAATGTGAGCTCCTACCCCAACTACAATACCTTGAGAAAGACTTCGGTTGAAACGTACGTCGGCTGTTCTTTTGTTTTATGGTTCACCCACCTGGTACATTGTACCCCATTTGTTATGTTGCACTGTAAACAATAAATATCAATGCACAACCAATACTGAGGACTAAAATGTGTCACAACAAGTGATAGTACTGGAGTACTAATCCTCCTGCCAGCGCCACCAACCAAAAAAGTTTTTGTCAACCCACCCACGTGTTCTAAGAACAGTTCCATCTTGGTTGCGAACGGTACGGACAGGTATAGTGTCCTTAGGAAACCCCCATTTTGTTCATTTACGGACATCCCAGACAGGCGCACTGTCTGCGGACATTCTAAATACTTTTTCTAAAAAAAATAAGACATAAAGGATTGAATTAAAAGATGCATAATATATATATTTTTTTTATACAGATTCACAATTTATGAAAGAGAGAGGGAAGCAGAAACTGATATAAATACAGGGGAATTAGGGGTTTGGAGAGGATGGATGGGAGGGGATGAAGGGATGGAAGTCTCATCAAAATGTTTTTTCTTGGTGTTGGGGGATAGTTGACTGGGACATGGAGTGGGGGAACATGTACATGTGGGACAATGGTATTTATTTTTTTCTTTTCTGTGGTCCTCCACTAACTATTTCACAACACTGAAATTTTCCTTGAGCATGTCCATTTTCTGCTCCATCCGTTGCAGAGTCTTTTCCAATGTGTTAAGTACACATAAAGTAATGATTATTAATTTGGTTATACAGAGAAGTGTCTACCATTATTATCAAGGTCTTCAGACATTTCCTCACGTGGAAAATTCTCCTCAAGCCATTCCAAAGTACTGCACATTTCTGTGTGAAAAACAAAAATATATTAATTGTAGTGTACCTAATACAAAAAGTTTAGAAATATATAAGAAAAATGAAGTTTACTTACTAGTTTCTGGTAAATTGTATTCGTACTGTTGTGTAGGTCTACTGTTGCTTCTAGCTCTGCAGTTTTTGTGAGGTAATTATGTTGGAGGAATATCTTTTTTGTTTTGGTATATTCCATTTTACTACTGCCTATGTTTGTGCATGAGTAGCTTAGTATACTGGATAGAACTTTATAATAGAATGCTACTAATATCAATGCATTGCTTACTGGACTAATTAGCTCATGATATTTATTCCAATGATCCTTGACACTTTCTTCTCAACATTATATTAAGAATCCCTTGTACAGAGTTTTCATGAAGAGTCAATGCACATGTGATGTCATCAGTGATGTCATCAATGACATTTGTGATGTCATATTTGATGTCCTGGGTCTTAGTCCTAGCAGTGTACGGTGGTGGCGCGAGTTATGGTTGCTTAGCTTACCATAACTGGTGAATTTCAGGGGTTTTTCGGTTTTAATTGGAACCATAAGGTTGTTTTACTGAATGTCATAGGTTTTTAGTAGCGCAACTTAACCATAACGTCCCTTTAACACAGTTTTTTTACTCAATATTGCACAGTAGATTTGATGCAGGTGTCTTTCATTAACAGGAGATATGTACTCTGAGAGTTGAAGTAGATAGACAGGGTTATGTGTAGAGGTTTTGGATGTGATTGGTGAATGGATTTGTGGCTCTTTGAAAAGCCAATGGAAGAGTGTTGAGAACATGAAAGTGGAAAGGGTAGAAGGACTTCCCCTGTGTTACGGGGTCTTTGGACACCATGATAGTCCAAGGATGGCACGTGCCACATCTGCGTCTTTTGAGGGTGCCTGGCATGGGAAGGGGACTGTGGGGATTAGCCAATTAGGTTTGCTGGGCATGGTGTACAGGAAGAGAGGGTTGTAGGAGTTTTCTTTACAGGAGTTGTGAGAGCATTGACAATGGCTATGGCTATGTGTTTGAGAAGGCAGGCTGTGTGGATTCTGGGGGACACAATTCATTCATTGAAGGTGTATGCTGAAAATCATGGCATCCTTGCAAATATTGGATTGGCAGAAGTGGAGGTTTTGTGGCATACAGTTTGTGGCTTAAACTGTGCAAGCTTGCTTTCATCCTGTGCAATTATGGCTCACTTTCAATGTCCAGACATTGTGATTGTGCGTTGTGGAGGGGACATTTTGGGGTTTGTGACTCCAGAGGCTTTGCAAGTTGCCCTGTAGGATTTCTTTAAAAGCCTAATACAACTGTTTTCTGCTGCTAAGATTCTTTTTTCTGAAATAAATATGATGCTCACTAAGATAACACCCACACACACCTGACCCCCTGTGGGAACGCTTCCACAGGCCAAAGGTGAAGTGTTTTGCACCGCAGGTCCACAGAGCATGCTGTCCAATCTACCTTCTACTATACATTCTACGCCACGCTCGATGCACGCTATGATAAAACCCACACACCCGACCCTCTGCGGCAAAGCCCGTGCAGGCCAAGGGCACGGTCTGTTGTGTGCCACAGGTCCGCAGAGCATGCTGTCCGATTAACATTCTACTGTACGTTATACGTCCTGTTCAACGCACACAATGATAATACCCACACACCCGACCCTCTGCGGCAAAGCCCGCACAGGCCAAGGGTGCAGTGTTGTTCGCTGCAGGTGTTAGGCGCTGCACAATGGAGCCACAGATTTTGCCCGCTATGAACCCCATCTGAACCCATTCACCTTGGATTTGTAACTTCTGCATTCAGGCATGGAAGCCCCAAGTAAACCATGGAATCCTCCAAACATCATGGTCAATGAGCATCCTATCCTACTGCTGCAGCGACATTCCCTCAGGCAGAAGGTAAGCACGCTGTACCAATTTGAACTGCCGGCATCTATTCGACTGGGTGCGATGGTCGTACACCTCAACGCTGCCCGAGTCACGCTCCCACCCCCTGCCCGCTGCCCGACTAGCTCCCTACCGTCTGGCATCACTTTTGGCTCATCTACTAGCCCCAACTCGCAGTGAGCTCCCGCGCCACACTGTATCCCATGTTGGAACCCAGAGTTGCACCAAACAGGCCCAGTGTGTGCTTGCTTAGCGTGACTCCAGGTCCCTGCATTATGACATGATATGATATGATATGATATTTTAGTTATGTCACGCTCATACACAAGTGTTTCAGGGCGTGAGTTAAACTAATTTTGCCTCTTCTAGAGATTCACGAACGTCTGCTGCCCCGCAAGATACCAGCAATCCTCCTTGCAGGCCCTATAAAGACTCCGCTCCACCACAATGCTCATGCGGCATGCCTAGGCCAGTCCCACGAGGCATGCAAGCTTCAGTTGCTCACCACCACGCATTTGCCCTAAGCAAGCCCACACACAGAGCTGCTGTCATGCTCTGACCCGCATTAGCCCTGAAAAAGCCCACCAACAGAGACAGCACTTCCCCAACTATTAACGGGCCTTGCAAAGAGTACCCTATGTCCAGGTCCAATAGATCCACATCTGCTCATATCCCTGATAAGAAAGCTAGGCTGCACTCTAGCCAATCCAGGGTCACCCCCTGCCACCTCCCAGCATCCACCCTAAAACAAAAAACTCATTTTAGTACCAGAACCCACTCTAGTCACTCCACCATAACAGCGAAGTTGGGCCATGACTTTAACAAACAAGCTGGCAAAAAAACTTCTTGACCTATGCTACCTAACCATGACCTCACAGCCAGAACTCACCACAGAACCCTGACTCCACCGCTCACTTCCTCCACATTGAGGACATCAGCAGGCCTTGTGTCGGGCAACCAATAGAACATGATATTACTACTAGGGCACCACCCAAAGCATTGCCCGCAAAGCCCTCATCCCTTTTCTCTTCCACCACCACGACCCATCCCCCAGAGCGCAAACTACCCCCCACATTACTCAGAGCCCTCATTAATGCCAGGTCACTCCCCGCTCATGCTCTGGATATCCATGACCTGATACCCATGCAAAACCTAGATTTATTGGCCATCACCAAAACTTGGCTTCACCAAGCCTCTGGCCCAGCACTCTCTATAGCCATCCCAGATGGATTCTCCATACTGAGGTGTGATAGACAATTTACCTGAGGCGGAGACCAGCCGTTAAAGTAGGGACCCGCAATTTGCGGTACCATACTTAGCGCCTTCCCCAGTCCCATTGAGCCCTATGGGGCAAAAATGGGAATGGGGAAGGGCCAATGTTCAATGGGGAATTACCGCCCCGCCAACCTTGGAATGGGGTGGTAATTCCCCATTGAACATTGGCGGACTCGTTACGATACCGGCACCAACCATGGTGCTAATAGCGCCATGATTTAGCGCCAGTATCGTAATGAGGGCCACAGACTAAAATAAGTAGCAACTCAGTCAATTGAAGTTCTAATGGCTTATAGATAATATGTGGAATTTGCGAATAGAAGATATGTTTTACAATTATACAATCTTAACGAGTATATATAATAGACCTTATAATGTGTGATACTAATTGTCAGACATTCCTGATAACTTGATTATTATGCTTTTCAGGCACTGGGATTTTCCCAGTAATGATTGACTCATCCAGAAAATGCTTATTGCAACTTCCAAGATTCCTCACCTTGCCAACATTGACGTGAATTGCACACTACTTACACGTCCACACATTTACCAAGGAAGTAGCAATTTCCATGTCAATAATCTACTGGGTTTCCACACAATGACGATTGTACCTCAGTTGATTCACTGTAATTATTGTGGTGACAGACAACTCTTTCTTATCTAATTTTTGTTTTTTGATTGAAGAACTTAGAACACTAATGTTGAACTGTGATAATTTGGCTGTACAGTGATTGAATCACAGGACATAACAATAATGTCTATTAGTTATATTTTACTTTCCTTTTTATCCCTGAAAATCTGTACCTATTTACAACCCTCTTTTTCTCTGTCTCTATCGACCTTTAAAATGCTTTGTTTGGTTTATTTGCAAAAATGTTTTTGGTTTAATGAAGTTAATGGTCCTCATTAAGAGGCTGGCGGAATGCGTTTAACTGCGCCGGTAAAGGTGCCGGAGCTGTTAAACCCTTTCCTCCCTATTACGAGGTCCCCTTGTGGGACCCGCTCTGGATGTCTGGTTAGACCAGAAGTCCTTTGTGGGTCCCGCGAGGGGACCAGGGAGCTAACAACGGGCCCGTTATTAACGGGCCCGCTGTTAGCTCCCTCCCCATTCCCATTGAGCCCTCTGGGGGCTCATATGGGAATGGGGATGGGTAAATTGAATGAGGAATTACCGGGTCCTCCAAGGTTGGGATGGCCCGGTAATTTCTCATTCAAGGAACCCGGACCCGATTATTATTATTAAGGGCATGGCTGCCTCCAAAGTCGTAATGAGGCCCAATGTCTGGTTTTGAAAAAGGCCACGGGCCGAAACACGTGTTAACCAGAGGACACACTAATGATTAAAAACGAGAGGACATACTCATTGATTAAACAATTTTGCCAAGCGCCAACTGAGTGGTGGCAATTTATTTTAAATTTCTTGTCAGGGCTTGCCACTGTTGTGGGTTTTTGGAAGATACAGCCATATGCCCTAATTGCTCAGTACTGTTAAGCAGGGACAGTTGTATCCCCATATTTTGTTAGGTAGGCAGTGCATCGCCATCACCCTAGGGACATCATCCCCTGTTAGGGACAGGGTGGCTTCTACTTAGGGACAGTTTTAGTGGCCTTATGAGTAACTCGGGCTTGAACTCGCTATGTAGGTAGTGCTCCTAAACCCGTTTTTGTGTGCTACAAGATGTTGGGATACAACGGTGGAAAAAATCTTTTATCCTGCTATAGAATGTAATCCAGTCTCTGACTGTTGTTTTGATCAGTGATTGAACACATTTGAAATTAATTTTGATGAAACGTCCCTACATGGGTTTGTGTTTACAATTTTGCTTTCAAGATGTAAGGGGTGATTGGGAGACCTCTCATGAACTACTTAATGTATTAAACAATGTAATAATCTGAACAAAACATTATATTGGAGTGTTGTTGTTAATACAGGACCCTAATAATACATATACTTTGGCAATGGCTACAACATGCACCATAGAAGTACAGCATTTTTAATCTGACAGTATTGGCAAGTAAAATAATAACTGCAAACCTATCTGAATTTTTACTAATATTAATTATTGAACAAATAGCTCATAATTCAAGATTTACTATACACTTGTGTTAGTACGAACAATGCACATGAAGAGTTACAATGCATAGAAAACTGAGGCACATACATACAGGGAATCTCCAGTAAGCATGAAAGAATCAACATCACCAGAAAATGACAATAACATTAGAGTTCATTATCATGTATACAAATCAATTGTGTGATTGAGGCCTGCTTATTTCCCGTGTATGTGCACCATGAGCTGAGGCCAAACCCTAAGGAAAATACCTTAATAACACAGGACATGGTTATATAGATATATAGCACCTTTTGAATTTTAAAATGCTCACTGTCAGTGCAAACAATTAACTGGCAGACAACTGTCAGTGAACAAAAACAGGTAGTGCAGATATGTGATGTTATCCATTTGTGATGCCATCTTTGATGCCCTGAGTGTTAGTCTTAGCAATGCACGGTGGTGACACGAGCTATGGTTGCTTAACTTACCATAACTGCCGAATTTCAAGGGTTTTTCAGTGTTACTTGCAACCATAACATCCCTTTAACGTTTTTTCACTTAATTTCATTGGTTTTTATTAGTGAAACTTAACCATAACGTCCCTTTAACAATGTTTTTTTCACTATATATTACATGGCCACGGTAAGTTGCTGTTTCCATAGGAAGAGCACTTTTTGGGCGGCATATAACTTTGCTCTCCCTGGACGAATCCTCACCAAACTTGCAATGTTTGGGTCACTCTGGATTTTTGTGCAATTTTTTTTTTGTGCATTTTTGTGCAAACTTTGGTGAGGATTCGTCCAGGGGGGGGCAAAGTTATAGGGGGGGTCCCAAAACTTTTTTTTTCCCATAGACTGAATGGGAAAAAATATTTGCTCACGTCTACAGCCCAAACCGCTGGACGGATTTTCACCAAATTTGGACCAGGAGCAGCGGCTTGGTCCCGAAAAGCGTGCTTTTGCAAATTTGGCGAAAATCTGTCCAGTAGTTTTTTTTAAAATGACCAAAAAGTAGGTAAAAAAAAATTAGTGATATCTGTGTTCGGTCCGCGGACACACTTCCCTGTTTGCTCCGCGGACAGTGTCCTGATTGCCCAATCGGCTTGCGTGATGTTCGCGGACATGCAATGTGTTCGCTGATTGGACGGCGTGGAGCGTGAAGCGCGTCAGATTTTCGGTAGAGCCAGCCATCTTGGATTCGCGGTCGACCGCGGACAGCGCAGTGAAACTTTGTTCAAAATGTGTATTTAGTAGAGTGTGTTGGTGTGTAGGAGTATTTGGGGAGGGTGGGAGTGTATGAGATAGGATGAAAGTTGTGTTTTTTTATGTGTTAGACATTCTTTTTGTGTTCGATTTGTCTGCGCACATCACGGGTGTTCTGAAATGTTCTAAATAAACTGAATGGGGGGTGTTCTGAAGACTCAATATGTGTCCGTTTTGTTCGCAAGCAAACTGAAACTGTTCTAAGAACACTCACGGTGTCCTGAAATGTTCGCAAATAAACAAAATGGGGGTGTCCTGAGGACGCTGTCCGTATTGTTCGTTGTCAAGTTGAATGTGTTCTAAGAACACTTGCGGTGTCCTGAAATGTTCGCAAATAAACAAGATGGTGTTGTTCTGAAGACGCTTCTAAGAACACTCGCGGTGTCCGGGGAATGTACGTAGGGGGTGTCCTAAGGACGCTGTCCGTATTGTTCGTTGTCAAGTTGAATGTGTTCTAAGAACACTCGCTGTGTCCTGAAATGTTCGCAAATATACAAAATGGGGGTGTTCTGAAGACGTTGTCGAACACTCGCTGTGTCCTGAAATGTTCGCAAATATGAATGGGGGGTTGTGGCTGGCAAGTTGAATGTGTTCTAAGAACACTTGCGGTGTCCTGAAATGTTCGCAAATAAACAAAATGGAGGTGTCATGAGGACGCTGTCCGTATTGTTCTCTTTCAAGTTGAATGTGTTCTAAGTACATTCGCGGTGTCCTGAAATGTTCGCAAATAAACAAAATGGGGGTTTTCTGAAGACGTTTCTAAGAACACTCGCGGTGTCCTGGAATGTTCGTAGGGGGTGTCCTAAAGGCATAGTCCGTATTGTTCGCTGGCAAGTTGAATGTGTTCTAAGAACACTCGCAGTGTCCTGAAATGTTCGCAAATAAACAAAATGGGGGTGTCCTGAGGACACTGTCCATATTGTTCTCTGTCAAGTTGAATGTGTTCTAAGAACTCTCGCGTTGTTCTGAAATGTTCGTAGGGGGTGTCCTGAAGATGCTTTTCGTATTGTCTTCTGTCAAGTTGAATGTGTTCTTAGAACACTCATGGTGTCCTGAAATGTTCGCAAATAAACGAAATGGGAGTTTTGTTCGTTGTCAAGTTGAAAGTGTTCTAAGAACTATCACGTTGTTCTGAAATATTCGTAGGGGGTGTCCTGAAAACGCTGTCCGTATTGTTCGCTGGCAAGTTGAAAGTGTTCTAAGAACACTCATAATGTCCGCGGACATTAAAAGTTTCCATAGAACATAGTTGAAATGTTTGACTCTATGGATGTGATATGCTGTGGTGGTTGTTGCCAGGGCATAGAGTCTTGGGTGCATGGCCATTTGGCCATGCACCCAAGACTCTATGCCCTGGCAACAACCACCACAGCATATCACATTCATATTTGCTTATAACTTTGGGTGAAAAACAAATGTATAAGGAACAAAGGTATTAGATACAATGGATGTGATATGCTGCTATGGTTCTCCTTATTATTGTATACTTACTGTTTGGTCTAGTAACCGGAGTACATGTATTTCTTGTTAATTTCTGTGATAAAAGAAAATAGCATGTTAGTATTAGTATTTTGTAATGACTTATCACATTGTATAATCAATATACTTTTTTTTTTGGACCCTCATATTTAGTAGATTACAAATCAGAGTACTGTGCAATTTGCTCAGTTTCTGTATTTGTTGCTAAAATCATTGGGTCTGTGGGAGAAAACAAAATCCATGTTGGATTAAAAAAAAAACCTTTTTCTGTTATGCTACAGTTTATTTGTTTGTTTGTTTTCAGTGTTCACTTGTTGTTTCTGGCTAATGCTTTATACTTTGGCTTGTTGCATTTTTTTGGGGCAGTAACATATTATTTAATTGTTTTGATATTATAAAATTTTGGAGCAGTTAGATACCAATTGGCGTATTCTAACTGTCTATTTATTTATGTATTTTAGTGGTATTTATTTATCTATTTGGATATTGTTAAATTTTGGGACAGTTAGATACCAATTGGCGTATTCTAACTGTGTATTTTTTGGTCTAATTTAGTGGTATTCATTTATCTGATTAGTTGTTGTAGAATCTTTGAGCAGTTAGATAGCTTTTGGAGTATTCTAACAGTTTATATTTTTTAACACAAGTTTACTTAGGGTTTAAATACAGTTTAGTTATCAAATTTTGGTTTTAAGAACATCAAATAAGCGTTTGTAAGATTTTCTGTAATCTCTGCTTTAGAGAAATGGTATTATCATTACATTCAAACCATCCACATTTCTTTTTTTTATATGCAGTGTAGTGCCCTGAATTGGTTGTGGCTCCTGCGTGGTAGATTATACCTATTGTTGTGAAGGTTTTCTTACCAAGTGATGTTTGACCATGTGTGAAACCAGTCAGCTTGCAGTTGTTTTTGGTACCATCTGCATTGTAACGTAGAAGCATTAGTATTATGTATTTACTATGTGTTTGTATTACTAACGTGGAGCGATTATCTGAATTGCAGGTAGAGCATAATCTACCATTTTGTACAAGTCGCTGAAATGGAATGGATACACAATTTGGTATTGATATATATATATATGATGCGTTCATTGGGGATTTCTTCTTGTGTCACATTGTTGCAGAGAGTGCATGTATGTTTCCACATGTATGAAATCTGAAAGATTTCATTTATAGGTATGTTTTTGTTTTCCAGTACTTGTAGTAAGTACATTAGAAATTTTTTGTGGATCTTCCTGTGAGTTTATAGTGAATTTCACCATTCCAGCACAGTAGTCCAATTGTTGTCTTATTCCATAAACACTATACGTATTGTCAGGATTGTTTGCTGCATTTCTGTGAAGTACTAACATTTGCAAACACAATGGGTCTGTACTGTGTAAGTAAATGTTGTCACCAATTGGTGGTAATTCAAATAGAATATTCATTGCTACATTTGCGTAGCAACTTAAACCAACTATGTTTGAGAATTTAAATGGTCCAGGTAGTTCTGTATCTAACTGCTTTTTTTGCGGTTTGTCTTCCTTCTTTAAAGAAGTACCTGGTTTAATTTCCCTGATTGATTCTTTTTTGCTTGTGGTACTTGATGAAGTATTAGTTTCTTTTACTCTCTTTGGAGGATTTGTAGTGACATCCTGTTGCATTTTTGTTTGATTTATTTTTCTTTTATAACGTTTTACTTTTTGTGGAAAAGAATACGTGTTTAGGTGGGGGGTGTATAGTGAGCAAAGTCTATTGTATTCTAAAATGCAAGGAATATCAGCGTTTATTTTACTTGCATCAAAGTTGATTAGAAATAGACCGTCAAGTGTACGTAAGCGTGATAGTGCTACATAGCTCATGCCTTCTTTAAAGACTGTGTTACCAATATCTATCATTGCTTTGTCTAGGGTAAGACCTTGTGATTTATGAATCGTGACTGCGTATGTAAGAGTTAGAGAAAATTGTTTTCTGCGTACATACATGTCTTTGAAGAGAAGGAATCGAGCTTTTGAGCGTCCTATCCTTTTTACTTCTGAAAGTTTGTCAAAGAGAATATTGACAAACTGAATTTTGTTGTCATGTGGGTATATTTGAAAGCCAACAACTGTACCCAGTGCTCCATTAACTAGTCCTTGGTCCACGTCAAGGTTACGTTTAAGCATTACTCTGCAATTTAAGGATAATTTTAATATCTTTTCTAAGCCTGCTGTGTTTGAGATTGATTTTTCTAAACTATTTAGTCTTGTTGTGGCTTGGTCACACATGGGTAGTGTCATACCATGTACATCTAGTGTGTCTGTGGCGCTAATTTCCATGATTGGTTTAATTTCTTTACTTAGCATGATTTCATTGAATTTGAAACAGCTTGCAAGAGTTGGCATTAAGGCCATACAATTGACATTTTTGTGGGCTAATTGTTCCATAACATCTGTAGCACATGCATTATCACCATAAAGTGCATTAATGTGCCGGGTTTTCAATATTGCTTCTGCTTCTTTAGAAAGTATACCAACTCTGATACTTTTTAAAATGTTGGCATAAGTGAGATCTGCAGATTTCCCCATGTTTTCTGTTAATTCTCTGTATTGGAAATGTTGCCAAATGTTGACATTTCCAATGCTGCCAACAGTTTTACGGCAGAGTTTGTGTCCTAATGTTTTAAAAATAGGCTCACCTTTTACTGGTGTTAATTGAAACAGATCTCCAAAAACAATAATGTGTTTTCCTGCAAAGAGCTCTTCATAGTCTGTTTTGAGTACTTCTTGTAATCTGAGGTGAATCAAAGCTAACATCAGGTTGGAGACCATGCTCACTTCATCTATTAGTAGCATTTTCATTTGTTTCAATACTCTGCGCAATTCCATTGCAGCTTCTGCAGAAAGTTTGTAATAGTCTAATTTGTTCTGGTGTTCTACTGGTAATAGTAGTAATCGGTGTAATGTAACACCACCTATGTTGTAGGCAGCTAAACCTGTGGGGGCAGTGACAACAGCTGACAGTTTGTTGTTTGTCAATTGTTGAAGGAAATTACTAATGATTTTGATTAGGAATGTTTTGCCAGAACCAGCTTCACCACTGACGTACAGTGGTATAGGTTTATAATTATAGCAGGAACATTCTTTATATTCATGTTTTACACCATGTGCAATTTGTTTTGTTACTTCTTGAAAAATGCTACTTTGCTCATTGTTTAGTTTTGATTGTAGTATAGTTAAGTCTTCTTTATCTTCATACTGACACATGGTGTTTTCTACTTCTATCATAGCTAATTCTGCCTCATTTATTATTAGTGGTTCTCCCAGTGGTTCTTGGCTTTCTGTTATAGAAGGTTGACTACTGTCAGGAGTGTCCTTATCTAGTTGGGCTTGGAGTTCTTCTTCATGTTGCTGTTTATTGTGCAACATTGTTTTGTACTGTGTAATGTTTACATCAGTTATAGTGCTTTCTTTTGCTTTGAAAGCATCCTCATATGAGTCATAGTTATCTAGTAATTGTTCTTCTTTTCTCTGTGGTTTGAAGAATTTTAGCAGGGACATGTAATATACTTCTTTATGTTGAGGCGTCTTTAATGACAATTTGATATGATTAATTAAATTTGGTTTAGTGAGTTTAACTAAGCTGCCTTCACAGTTTGTCACTCTATATTTACCTTTTTTTTCATCAGGTTTCATCTTATTTGTGTATGTGTAGTTTTGGGCTATGTGGTATAGACACATGTTTTCCAAAGTATTACTTCTGTTTGGGTAGTATGTGTCCAATAAATTGTTTTTTAAAATGTCTTAGCAGTTGAGATCATGTTTGGCTATTGTTTCTATATCTTCATATGATTTTAGAACTCTTTTTCTAGATTTAGCTGGACCAAGACTTAGCCATACTATATTTTACCATACAATACAGTACCAGTTAAATGATCAGCTGCTTCATATGATCCACATTCTCTATGGGTGAGCATTTTTATGCCCAAGCTGTATAATTTCTGAGACACTGTTTTATCTGATGACAGGTCATTCCAGAGGTCTTGGAGCTCTGTCTTTTCTGCTTTAGTTAAGTATGCTGTGACATATTGTTACAACTGCAGTAGAATTGTCTGCAATGTACTGCACATCTATGTTTGCATTCCATAAATGGGCAATGATTGCATTATAATCATTGATATATTTTTCTTCTTCTTTTCTTTTTATGTAATATGTATTTTTAGGTGACTTACCTTTAACACTATGGGCCTCATCACGACCTCGGCGGTAGGGCTGGCGCTATTAGTGCGACCGCTATAGCCCCCGGCGCTAATAGCGCGGGATCACGAGTTGGGCGGACTTGGAAGTCCCCATTCCCCAATCCCAATGAGCGCATTCGGGAATGCCCCATTCCCCATTGGGCTCAATGGGGAAATTTCGCGCTCATATCGCCGGCGGATTTCCCGCTGGCGGTATTAGCACGAATTCTCGGCGGATTTCACACCAGCTTTTTTTCACACTCAGCTTTTTTCCCATATGCTGATTGGCGATCCTTTTGTTTGACGCATTTGGTAAGTTTCCAGTACATCTTCTACGGTGTCATTACAGTGCAAAGGATGAATTGTATAATGGTCTAAAGTATTTGATATTGTAGCAGGATCTAGTAGCTCAAATTGACCAGCTTCTTGTGTTTCTTGAATTATTTTAGTTGTATCTTTCAAGTTTTCTTCAATATTGATTTCTTTGTAATATTCATTATTCTCTTTAAGATATTGGAAGGCTTGTCTAACTTTATATAAATCTACCAGCTGTTGCCATTTTTTTTATCTTTTGTAGGTACTCCATTTACTAAGATAATTAAAGATGGCTGCATTGGATGTTGCACTCCTAGAGTATGCACATTTTCTTTTAGATCTAATGGTAAATAAACTACTTTTCCACAAATGCCTTTTACCAATTCAGAGGGAGGTAATTCTGCTGTTTTTGGTTGAAGGCGTATTATTGCTTGAAATGGGTGTACTGTTTGAATTATGATGCTCTGATATAAATTAAGTTGTTGTAGGGGTTTTGGTAATGGGTATAATTCCAAATTATTTGTGATAGCATGTGAAGGAGTTTGGTTGTTGTCAAGTTTTGTAGTGCAGTAACTGCAAAGTATTAAGGGCTCAGTTATTTCGTATTTGTTTTCTGTTACAAGGTAGAGAGCTAATTCAAACCATTTAGAATCTTCATTGTCTTCTATTTTGTATGATAGGTCTACAGTTTTTGTGTTACGTTTATAAAAGGTTCTATGGCAACATACACATACATGGTTTGGTACTTCAGCTGATGTACTTTTAAATTTTAGTATATCTTTTTTGCATGTGTTTTGCAAAAGGTTGCCATGTGTAGAATTGTTGCTTAATTGGTTTAAAGCTATTTCATTCTGTAAATGGCTTTCACTTCCAAAATATATTTTCTGGATATAGTGAATTTCTTCAAGTAGGTATTTTGCTGTACCATGTAGAGGGATGTTATTTAACTTTGCTAGTGCTAAAGCAGGACTTTTAGCATAGTACAGTTTATAGACTAGATTTCTTATAGTTGAATGGTGTGTTGATATCCTTTTGATATCATGGAAAGTGGTTTTACAAGTAGGTCCTGTAATGCAGGCCAATGAATGTCCTTGTAGTCCTGTGTACTTGCGCACTGGACAGGTATCCATATTTTGCAGTAATTTAATTTTGATTTTGTCTTTGCTTTTTACATATTTATTGAGGAATTGGCGTAAAGATTTGAAACATTGTTTGAAACATTGTTTGGGAATGTTACTCATTGACGTGCATCGGCATTTGTACACTAGAAGTTCTGATTCAGTTGAATGGAGGGGTAATTCTAAGTTTTCACAGCATATTTTTGTAAGGAGTACTTCTTGTTCTATTATGGTATTATTCACTTTTTCATAACCTCGACCACATATATGGCAATTGTATTTGTTTGCTTTTGTTTGTACGCTTCTTCATTAAAATATGGTTCTGTGCTCGTAGTGTGATTCCATTCACCTCCGCAGATACTTAAGAATTTCTTTCTGTTGACATTTCGCTTATTGAGAAGTCTTTTTTGTAATTTAGTTATTAGTTTTGTTAGTGGTTTCATTATGTTTAACAGTAAAATAAATAACTTTGTTTTGAGAAGAATTGCACTGTCCATCAATGCTTCTAAGATTAATTTCCTACGGTAGGTTTTAAGCATTGAACCTGATTTCTCTCCTGTTTTTATAAGATTTTGAAGAACTTTGTGACGGTACATTTTGGCTAAAATACTTTTCTTGGTATGCTTACTTTGCACTATATTAGAATTTGAAGAAGTAGTTTTATCTGTAGTGATAGCTGATTTTC
Organism: Ambystoma mexicanum; assembly: GCF_040938575.1. Taxonomy (NCBI): domain Eukaryota; kingdom Metazoa; phylum Chordata; class Amphibia; order Caudata; family Ambystomatidae; genus Ambystoma; species Ambystoma mexicanum. Next base: position 500,348,673 of record NC_090923.1, read on the forward strand.
TGTTAATTGTCTTTTGGTTTGTTTTACATTTTGATAGAGGAGGCTAGGTTTTTGTACTTGAAACTTCTTGTGTTTCACTAAATGACTGTATTAGCTGTTTTGTTTCACCTTTTTTTACAAATTATGCTAGAGATGGATGCTTATGTTGGACACTTTTATTTTCATTTACTCTACTTTTGCGTTGCTTTCTACAGACTTGACTTTTGGTAGGCATTCTTTAGGGTCTGTGGAAAAAAATAAAGAAGATATGGGTTGGGGTGTTCTGGAATGTATGTGTGCTGTGTGCATGAGTGTTTAAGTAAGATGATAAAGATGTATGTAATGGTGTGTGATTGTGCATTGGGAACTACAACTAGTAGGGATAGGTATTCTTGAATTGATGTGTTACTAAACTGGGGTTCAGATGACAAAGAAAAAGTAAGCTAGTGGGGTGGAAAAGTACAAATAGTAAATCTAATGTATACAATTAAAACAGTTGTTTGTTCTATAATATGAAAATTGTAGCTGTTCAGTTGGGTAATTTGTGTGTCCAAAAATAGGAATTTGTGGGCCATTCTTGCTGTAAATCGCTGTTTAAGACATGGAGATTTTTGGACAAAATAGTACACTCTATTTTTAGGCACAGAAATATCTTGTATTAACGTTATAATATGTTTGAGTAATAATACAAATATTATGGTGATATTCTACTTACTTTTTTTCTTAAATTAACAGGTAACTTCTTAGTTCTTTTTTCTTCGAATTCGGCTGCTTCTTTTCAGGAGACTGGTCTTCACTGCAATTGTAAAAGCTTCAAATTAGTAACTTTGTTTGTATATAGCGCTGTTTTTAATTTAAATATTGATTTTTTTTTAATTGAAATCCTCAGTGCCTTCTTTAAAACCATTAAACTAATTTATTTACATAAGATACATTGCATCAGTTCAGTACATATGATATGTTCTTATTGAATACATTGTATTGAATGACTAACTGTAGCAAAAAAAATATCTTTACTATGTCTTGTGAAATTTATAATATACCAGTGAATACCACTATTTCTGTAACTAAGCTGTTCTAGGTAATAGCGCCTCAATGTCATGTCTAATTAAAGTAATTAAGTAAATAAATAAATAAAAACAAAAGAATATGAAATTGTATGAGTATTTTTTAAAGATTTAAACATAGATTGTGCTTGCATGCAATTTTGTTGGAATATATGTAGTCTATATATTTCATTTAAAAAATGTTAGTTTAACATGATTTGAGTGTGTCTGTATAAAGAAAGTAAATAGTATAAAGGTTTATAAGTGATAGTTGATTTTAGGAAATTGAAAAAAATACAGTAAATTCATTTTACAGATTACACAAGCTAAAAGTCTTTTTGAAAATGTGTTCATCTACTGTACAGAAAATATGCATACCTGAAGTTTGTATTCATGCATATGGATATGCATGGAGCTGCAAGTAGAAATCATGAACAAACATGTTTCCTAATTCTCAAGTGATATTTTCACGGATTGCGCAGAGACAAATGTGGCTTTGTTCTTCTTCATTTGGTTCACAAATGGAAAAAGCAAGGCGCAATGTTAATAAAGCTGTTTGTGCCTTTCTAAAAGATTTTGGCATGTCTTCTTTTCACAATGAAAATATTCTGTTTCGTAGTACAAACATTTTTCGCAAAGATGGAATCCATCTTACTTATGGTGTCAATCAGATTTTTCTGAGAAATGTACAAAATGCATTGCGACCTTTTTTGGAATTACAACATCCATTTTGAAGTAAGTGTTAAGCATTTATAATTTTTGACCTACAAACACCTCCCAAAGGCTCTTTTCAGAGCCACCACTTCATATTAGAGAAAATTGCAATGTTTGTGATAGGGTAGCAACCCAATTTTTTAAATGTTCGCGAACTGTCCGCGGACTTCTAAAAAATACAAAGGGCCCTGCTTCATTTATTTTCACTTCTATTGTTTAACTGTGAAAGGCGGCTCTGAAAAGAGCCTTATTTTTTTTTATTTTTGATATTTTGTATTTTATTTTGGTTTTTTATACATGACACACTAGGAGAGGAGGGGAAAGGAAGGTAAAGGGGGGACACCAACCACAGGGAAAGAAAAGGGCGAGCTGAGAGAGGAAGATGTAGAGTGGGTTTTATTTGGGTAGTGAGCAGATCTTCTCGTGCTCTGAGACGATAGTCTCAAAAGCACTACGAAGTCGCTCCCCCTGCAGAGTACTGTGTCACAGTACATACATACAACTGTGACCCTCGAAAGGTAAGGGTCATCAGCATTCTGTATGGCCTGTGAGGCAACTTGAGGAAGACGCTGTCCCACAGAGGTGGTCCTTGTGGTGACAGGATCAGAAACAGAGGATGAAGTAGAGGAAATCAACCTGCTACGCTCTACGCAAGGTACAACCCTGCGAATAGCCCCAGAGTGAAATGACCTCAGGTATCGCTTCATAGTAGTGGTCCCAAAGCTGTACTTACCGTGCTTCCCGCGACTGAGTATCATTTTGCACTCATTGCAGGTAACACAGTTCGCACGAGCCTTAGGAACATTCCCATGAATGGTAAATAACCACCACACCCAAGACTCACGCCTAGTGCGGGTAGTAGGGTTTTCCTCTACCTCATTCTCATCATCCTCTTCTTCCTCCTCTGCATCCTCACTCCTGTTCCCCTCTTCAGGCCCTTGGGGAGGTGGTGGTGGTGGAGGGGGTGGGGGTGGTGCTGAAGAAGGTGCAGCACCAGGTGGCAGTTCAGCAGCCAGGGATGCCATCTCGATGATGGTGTAATCTGCAGGTGGCAGTAAAAATCGCTGTGTTCTGAAGTGTTAGGTGGAAACCTGTGCAGTTCCCTCTGGGACCACTGCAAAAGATTTAGGACTACAGGTGTTTGGCAGTAAACCCACTTGGTAGCAGTCTGTACCACACAGATTCACTTGGTAGCTGTGGCTGAGCAGTCAGACTTCCCTCAAGAAGAGTTGGGCAGTATGTGGAGTATACAAAATAGGGCAATTTACACCGTAGAACAAGCAAACACGGAACAGAGCTTCGGTGTAAAGATATATAGTTATTTATTTATAAAAACACATCTATGAAAAACACTCTGGCACTAATACGGCAAACAACTTCAATCACAACTATAAGTAAATCAATCCCCCTAACAATAGTTTGACAAGTCTAGGTTCAACGGCACCACTTATTTGCAGACAGAGGTGAATGCTTTAACCTAGATGGCACTCTAGTATTCGTTAGGACGGGAGAGAAAAGGCAGGGTATGAAATCAACTCGGTACCAACACTTTTACGAACAATTGCAAGGCAAGTAAGGCAGGGTCAACCAGTCCCCTTTGCCAGGCCAACTCGGATAGAGGCAAGGCGATATGTCCCAAAAAGTATCACAGTGGAAATGCACTTCGAGTCTTTGGCGCAAATTGTCACAGAAAGATTGGACCAGTTCAGAACAGAAAGTTAAGAAGGCTTGGAGGCGACCCAATGGAGAGGCGAGGATTAAGACACCTCACGCTAACCGTCACAAGGGAAGCCAGGCGGACACGGTACCTTGTATGTGGAGAGACAGCTCCGGCAGGGGCAGTTGTTCCTGGTGGTGGATGCAAGTCGGGGCTTTGCCAAGAGAAGAGATGCTCTCGTCATCGAAGGAAAGCTGAAGATCGTTGCACCACCAGGGAAGAGACCAGCCGCGGAGTGCTCCATCACAAGGCACCACTTTTTGGTCGTGGTACGGGTTAGTGGCTATCCGGTTGCCGGGGTGCTCAGCACGGGCAATTTGACCACTACGCCCTGGAAGCGAAGAAAAAGCAAATGGGACTGGTTGTTCCCACCAGTCAGGGGAAGAAGACTCTCCAGCCGGGAGATCTCCTCAGTCATTGGGAAGTGGTGAGTCGGTTCAGCAGGGCTCCACTGGAGGTGTCGTCGTTGCAGGTCAGCTCAGCTTTACCCTCATCGGATTCTTAGGTCCTGTGGCGACTTCTGAAGATCCAGTCCCAAAAGCCCTGCTTTTATGCAGAAAACCCCCATTCATTCAGCCTAGCTGTCAATCAAAACACGCTAAGTGGTGAGCGGGGTGGCTCACCACTTGGGCCAATCACACCAGAGTGCGACTTGAGTTGGCAAGGCAACTCAGTCCAGCGTGCCTAAAACCCCCTCCCACACCTCCTGTGGTACCCAGACAGAATGCCACCACTTTGGAGGGCTTCTGTGCAGAAGCCTGCCAAAAGTGGAACAAAGGGCTCAACCTTTGGTTTAGGAGTCACAGAGACGAACACAGACGCCATTTTAAAAACCGAGTTCTGGCAGAAAATGCCAACCGATAGATTTATTTAAGATAAATAAACCGGTGGTATGTTTATAGATTAACGAGAAAAAGTATTAACCTCCAACAATGGGAAGAATCCCATAGGGTTATATTCGGGGTCGAATATAACAAGTAGTTTCCACTGCCACCAGCCAAAACTCGACGAGGGGGGAAGGGACAGTGCCCCCTCAAATAACAGACCCAGGGGTAATCAAATTACCCCTACTAGTACGTCCACAATAGGATGGTTTGTACTAGTTCTGTTAGTAAATTTAGGTCTAGTAAAGTCAATGGTGACTTTACATGCCCTGGGAGACAGTAGTCGGTCCCAGGGTATGGAGTCTATGGTGGGGATCCTCTAGGACGCCCCATTGTTACGGCATGGAGGGTGAAGTGTAACACACATAGAAAAACATATGAGACCCTATGGAGTAAAAGACCCCATAGCCCATAGAACACATTGACATTCAAAGGAATTAACCACATTCACGTCCAAGAGTGGGAGAAAAAGAGTCTCACTCTTGGCAGGATGGAAAAAACAAACTCCAGAAATCCAGCAAAGCTGCTGGGGGACTCACTAGGTTAGGAAATTCAGCCTAAACAGAGAATTATCCCTAACATGAAGAATAGCCAGAAACACAATGTGAATAAGCTCTAGGGCGTGGTCTTTTATAGGGGTGCTTGTGCACGGTCCGCGGACATGCGTGCTGTCCGCAGACAGATTGAACACAAAAAAAAGTTTGAAAAGTTTCAAAAGGTATGTAGAAACTCAGGATTACTATGTGGGACTTGTGACATGGTGAGATTTTATTGAAAAATATTATGGATTAATTGAAAATGTACTTTTAATTTGTTCAGGGACCCGAACAGTGTCTGCATTCAGAACACGTGATCAGCGTGGGCGTGGTTATATGATCCGTTCGCGAACAAATCCGCGAAGGAAGCGCATGTCTGCAGAACACCAAATGCACGGAGATTGGCTAGCGCATGCGCGTTGATGTTCTACGGACACTGTTTGGGTCCTGAACTAATTAAAATTGCGTCACACGTGAAACAAACATTTCAGGACACAGCGTGTGTTCTTAGAACAGTTTAAACTTGCTAGCGAACAGTACGGACAGATATAGTGTTCTTCAGGACACGTTCAATTTTGTTCATGTACGAACATTTCAGGACACCAATTGTGTTCTTAGAACATTTTCAACTTGCTAGTGAACAGTACGGACAGGTATAGTGTTCTTTAAGACACCTCCATTTTCGTTTAATTACGAACAATTCAGGACACCGCGTGTGTTCTTTGAACAGTTTGAACTTGCTAGCGAACACTACGAACAGGTATAGTGTTCTTCAGGACACCTCCATTTTCGTTTACGTACGAACATTTCAGGACACCAATTGTGTTCTTAGAAGAGTTTGAACTTGATAGCGAACACTACGGACAGATATAGTGTTCTTTAGGACACTTTAATTTTTTTTTTAACAACATTTCAGGACACCGCGTGTGTTCTTAGAATAGTTTCATCTTGCTAGCGAACAGTATGAACAGGTGTAGTGTTCTTCAGGACACCTCCATTTTCGTTTATTTACGAACATTTCAGAACACCTGCACTGTCCGCAGACACCTACATTGTTTTTTTTTTTTTAAACAAAACTATTTACAACACAATATAAATATTAAACTTTATTTTACATATATTAATAATTTATGACAGAGAAGGTGAGGCAGAAACAGAAACAAAAACAGGAGAATTAGGGGTTTCAACATGATTGTTATTAGGTGAAGAAGGGATGGAAGTCTCATCAAAACGTTTTGGGTTATGGAGAGGGTTTGGGGATAATTGACTGAGATATGGTGAGGAGGGACAAGTACATGTGGGGCAATGGTACGAGGTTTTTGGTTTAAAATGATCTTCCACAAAAGTTTTCAAATTATTAAAATTAGTCAACAATAAATCAATTTTTTCTTCTATACTGTGAAAAGTGTTATCCATAACAGGTTTTTCTGAAGTATTTTCTATTTTGGTATGCTCTGTACAAAAATATAGGTATATATATATATATATGTTAAATGTATACAAAATAATAATAATTAAATGGTTTATATTATAAAGTCATTAGTTTCACTATCTTGTGACATTTCTTCATGTGGGAAATGCTCCTGTAGCCATTCCAGAGAACTAGACATTTCTGTGAGAGAAAAAAAAAAGATAATATATTTTTTTATCTAATACAGAAAGTTTATAAATATATGAATAAAATTAAGTACACTTACTATTTCAGGTAAGATATGTCCTATGTACTCAGTGGGTCTGCTCTTGTTCTCAGTTCTGTCGTATTTGTGAGGTAATTATGTTGGAAGCCAATGTATTTTCTTTTGGTATATTCCATTTTAGAACATAGTGCATTTAAATGAATGGTTAGTGTGTTGTATATATGGGTTACATTTCTTATGTATTAGTACATGTAATGTGTTTGTGTGCTTCTTTTTGAATTTGTTAAATGTTCCTATGTTATGATATAACAATCAAACATACCCCCCCAGAGTTTTTAAGTAGTGGTACTGTTCTTCGAACATGTCCGCGAGCATTAAATGAGTTTGCGGACATCAAGTACAGTAGAAGAGATTCAGTCAGTTCCATATGATATGTATATAAAGTCAAAGTCATTATAGTTAAGTTGCACTACTAAAAACCTATGAAATTCAATAAAAAATCGTTGTTAAAGGGACATTATGGTTAAGTTGCGCTGCTAAAAACCTATGAAATTTAGTGAAAAAACTTTGTTAAAGGGACGTTATGGTTAAGTTGCGCTACTAAAAACCTATGAAATTCAGTGAAAAAACTTTGTCAAAGGAACGTTATGTTTCCAAGTAAAACCAGAAAACCCTTGAAATTCGCCAGTTATGGTAAGCTAAGCAACCATAACTCGCGCCACCACCGTGCACTGCTAAGACTAATACCCAGGACATCAAAGATGACATCACAAATGTCATTGATGACCTCACTTATGACATCACATGTGTATGTACTTTTCATGAAATATGTGTACAAGGGATTCTTATTATAATGTTGCGAAACAAGTGTCAAGGATCATTGCAATAAATATCATACCCTAATTAGTGCATTGAACGATGCATTGATATAAATAGCATTCTATTATGGGGTTCTATCTGGTATACTAAGCTACTCATACAGAAACATAACATTGTGTGTAGCGTACAAGATGAAGGTATAATATTTGTAATGTTAATATGTTGAATAATGAAATGATAATTGTTTTCTTAATAGATTTTTGCATACTGTGAAATATGTAATACGTAGCTAATAAAACACAAGTATTACATAATTGCATTACTATAGACAAAACACAAAGACACAAGAACACATACCAATATGGGTATATACAGGGAAAGTGAAGTTAGCAAAAAAGCACAAGTAGTAGCAGAAACAATTCATAACTTAACTGATTATTTCCATGCAAATAAATGATTGCTCTGTTTCAAAGCTGCTATTTACCCTATGTATATGTATCACTTGATGTGATTGGACCCACAGGGAAAGTACAGCCATAAAAAAAAAACAGCAGAACTATCAGGATATGCTCATAAGTCTATTGATTATCTTTATGCACAAAAAGGATTGCTGTCTTTCAGCCTTGTGTCTTCCCGTATGTATATGTTTCATATGATGTGACTGGACTGGAGGGAATTACTGTAAGAACCTACTTGAAGGATACGTCTACAAATAAAATAACATTCTTAGTTTCTGACTGTTACTGAAGAAAACCATGTGGCCTAGATATGTCTGCAAAAGAAAAAAGAGCGAGCCAGACATGTGATGTCATCAGTGATGTCATCAATGACATTTGTGATGTCATCTTTGATGTCCTGGGTGTTAGTCTTAGCAGTGCACGGTGGAGGCGCGAGTTATGGTTGCTTAGCTTACCATAACTGGCGAATTTCAAGGGTTTTTCAGTTTTACTTGGAACCATAACGTCCCTTTGACAACGTTTTTTCACTGAATTTCATAGGTTTTTAGTAGCGCAACTTAACCATAATGTCCCTTTAACAAAGTTTTTTCACTGAATATATATATATATATCCTTGATTGTACATTTGTTTGGGGAGAGTTGTACTATTTATGTGTAGATTGCTATTGTTTTCACATTCACACACCTCTTAAGAGTATACCCTGGCCTCAGCCCACATTACCACAAAAGGTGAAAGCCCCGTGTCACCTTTGTCGGGGGGGAATTCTGCCGGGGTCGGCCGGGCCGTCCGCAGACCTCCGGGCAGGGAGTCCCCAACTCCTCCCGTATATCCCAGAATATGAGACACACGCAAGAAGCAAGGTGACTCTGCTGTTTATTAGACAAAACGGCAGGGATGGGTCAAGGAGCGTACGCGTCCGTCCTGACACACACACAATCGTGGGGCTCGCAGGCCCTTTTTACCTTAGTATGACACGCTACTTGCGTCATCTTACAAAGTTTAGTAAAAAACCTATTTCCACTCTGGATTGGTTACTCGAGTGGTAGGGTTAGTATAGCGCACATATAGAGAACGGGGTTAGTGGCTGAGGGTTAGTCAGGTGGTATACCTGGGCTGTCCCTTCAATTTGATACATGAAAATTGTTACATGAAGACCTCTGAGGACTGGTCAATGTTAATGGCGTCAGTGATAAGAGCCCCATGTTCTGATTGGTCCGCTCGCGAGCCTCCCAGTCTGGGACTATCGCTCTTCCCAGCTCGCGGTGCACCTGTAATTTGCAACAATGTTTTAATATGTGTAGGTGTAAACAATGTGAGGATTTATTCATATGTTGGGAGGTCGACTACTCCCACTGCTGCAGATGTCCAATGAGTCTTTTAATTGTATCTGCCTGTGTCTTCAAAGGTGGGATTCAGGCGTCTCCTTCCTCCTTGGCTTGGCATCTTGTCAGGTTTGGCTTTGTCACGTGAGGTGGGACCGTGTTTGAGGCAGAATTCAACATAATTAATATTGTTTTTCCTACTGTGTGCCTGGTTTATCTTGCAGGTGCGACCTTGGCGTTGGCTTGCAGCGTGCAAGATTGCAACATCGTGCCCTTGGCGGTGTGCTTTCGCCGGGCTCATTTTGCAGGGTCAGCAACCCAGTTCTTGCTCATTCAATGTTCATGGAAGCTTTTGTTTGCGGCCTACTTGGGCCTGGTGCATAGGTGGAACCATTTGATGCAGAGCGCTTTAGGTTACGGTATCATATTGCTTTATCCTCAGTATCGTATCCCCGTTATATTCTTCATTATGGTACATGGCTCTTAGAAGAAGCGTGAGCAAGCCTTTTTAGATAAGTTCATGATGCGTCTTGCGTTTCTGCATTTTGAGAGCCTATGTGGAAAATAATAAAGATGCACGTCCGTGAGTATGTCTGTCGCCTACGTCATAGCACTGAGTATATTCTTCGTGTGGATTGGTGTGGGAGTGTCCGGTGTGTATATTTGCACAGGTGTGCTGACCGTGGCTAGGTCGTCATGGCATCTCTAACGACATGTAGGTTTAGTCGAGTTGATCCGTGCCGCAGGTGTCGGCATGGACAGGGCGGGCTGCTGGGCAGGTAGATGGGCACATCCGTATGTTCCTGTACCAGGGTATTTGGTCGTCTGGTAGATAGGCAAACTCCTCTCGTGGCGGGTGTCTAGGCCGTGATCCTCTAGGCCAAGCGCGAGGGGGGAAGGGCGGAGGGCGGGAGCCTGGTCTTCCATTCCCCCACTTCAGTCCCCCCTCTGGTCGACTTGTCGACCACAAACATATCCTTTTCTTTATCTCCTCTTACTCTCCATATTTTAGTTATTCCTCCCAAATGTCCATAGTGGTTAACATGGTCTTCAAATGACCAATACATATATTCACAGGTTCCTCCAGGAGTTCAGTATACCCATTTCCCTATGTAGCTCCTTGGGTTTCTTGGGTTTTCGAGCTTGACAGATGGTGGGTCCAGGTGGTTGGTGATGATCTGGTTGCGCAACTTCTCTCTCTCTTTTATGATTGTGCCTGTGTGTTGGCCGTCATCTGTTGGCATCAAGAGGTGTATACCAACCATTTCGATCATCTCGTCTGTGGTGCGTGCCTTCCGGGCTTTCCAAAATCTTATTATGATCAGTGTAGCTCCAGCCAAAATAGTACATCCAACTATAATCTTCAGTCCATCTGACAGCCAAGATGGCATCCATGACCATAATATTGAAAACCAACTCTCATCCTTTTTCACACCTTTACTTTCATCCATCATTTTTGAGTGCATCTGGGCCAATTGTGATACAGCTTCCATGAGTGTACCATTGTCAGCATCGTTAGCAGGAATGAATGTGCAGCATGATTGTCCTATCTTTGCGCAAACTCCTCCTTCCGTTGCTGTGAGGAGGTCCAGTACATATCTGTTCTGTAGTGGAACCATTCTTACTGCTCGCAATTCCTCTTTTATTGCGTTGAATCCATTTACTGTAGAGTTAATTGTCATCATTAGTTCCCACCTAGTTATCTGGAGCCATTTCGCGTTTGCGTAGGCCTGCAGTCCAGGATGTATTATTGAGGAGAAGAACATAGCTGCTCTGCTGAATAGTCTGTGTTCCGGCGGAATTGAGGTCAGTGCTGTTTCCGACCTTCCCCACAGGTAATTTCCTGTCAGAGGTTCTCCTTGTCTTTTCCTTCTGTTGAGGACAGTGTTGTTGACGTTGCGTCTGTTCTCTGGCCCTTTCCAAGTCTGTGCAGATCTCTTCTTCCTTTTGTTCCCTTCATCCATCTTTGGGAAATTCGCCATATTTACATGCTTCTGGGGTACCACCAGTGATGGTACATTAACGTGTACTATAGTGCATACACCATTCCACAAAGGGGGCAGTGTGTGGTACGCCTTGTCTCCACAGGCCCAGTAATGGTCCATTACTACTGCTGTTCCTGCTCCCCCCTCAGGTAGCTCCATCACGCTTTCACAGTTGGTATTGTATCCTACATCCACCTCTCCCTTATGTTGGTAGCATACCTTAGGCGCAGTTAGCGGGAATATTGTTATTGGGTCTTCATCCTTCTCCATCCATGTGAGCATGGGTACGTACTTAATCCAAGTCATCCAACATCTATGGTTATGTCCATCAATAGTTGAAATGTTTTCTCTTGTTACCATGTTACTGCCAACCACTCCTATGTCCCATTTGTTGTCCATGTACACCTTCCCTGTTATTATAATCAGTGGTCTTTCCCAACATCCGTTTTTACCAGGGACTTCAGTGGTGTACCAATCACATGGTAGGTACTGCAGTGTTACCTTCTTTGTTTCTCCTTTTTCAGGACCACTTGTTATGTATTTGAATCCTTCAGCATGTAAACTGCTCTTGTGGTAACTCAAATAAGTCTTGAGGAAGTTGTTTTCATATGGATATGTATCTCGTGTTTTCCACACCAGATGCACCACGGTCCCTTGAAATCTTCCTTTCGTCTGGAACAGTGCCAGATATATTATACATCGTGCTATTTTTCCATCTATCTCCGTGGCAACAAATGTTCGAGAAGCGCTCATGGCGTATGGGATCAATGAGCAAACGTAGCAGCTGTCTTCTGTTGTCTGCTTACCAATGTGGGTCATGTGTTGATACCATATGTTGTTTGAGATGTTTGCTGAATCTTGTACATAGTTGTCAATGCCTTTATTATCTGAGTATGTGCTGCGTTTAACTCTATTTTCCTTGTGTGGGATTTTAATAGTACCACCTGACATAACACCTGTTGCAGCTGGGGGTGGGGGTGTATTAGGTTTGGGAACAGCAATAATATTGATAGCATAGCTGTACCGCCATACAGAGGCAGCCAAGAACCCGGTGATCATTAAAATCCCTATCAATTTTATTACAAATGCTAATTTCACCGGCATTTTGCTGTTACCTTGCTGCAGTCCGGCAGCTTATTCTTGCGACGTTACAGTTGCCCGCCTGAAAATTCTTAATATGCTCGTTATTAAGGTTAGTTATTGTTATTAAGCTCTCCCTATCAAGTAGTCATTCAGTGCCCAGGCGAAGAGCTGTTCCCACGCCAATCTAAGCGATCTATCTCTCAGGGCAGGCAAGTATGGTTGGAGGTGGGGCATTGAATGTTCTATGGCCAAGAGGAATGCTGTGTAGTAGACACGTACCCTCCTTCTTTTCAGGTACGTTGGCCTTCTTACTTCATATACAAATTGGTGTGACAATTCTTCCAGGTTATTATCGTCTGAGGGTACCATCTACTCCTGGGCAGTGAATTGGTTAGTTATCTACTTTCTTAACAGTACAATAATACGCTGCACCTGCATGTGCGAGAGAAAAGAAAGAGAACATTCAGGTGTTTACATGTGTATAGGTGCAAAACGATGTCCTTCAGTTCAATTGTTACTACAGTGGGCAGGGGGTCAATGGGCAGAGGGTTTGGGGCTCAACTGGTGGAAGTCTCTTTACCCTTTGATCGTGTAACCATGGGGTGGGCGGTATGGGGATCACCCCTTTATTTTCTAATAGTTGTCTCTGGGGAATCTGGGGGGTGGCAGGGTATGGGGACACTTAGGCTGTTAGTTGTGGTAGAAGTCTCTTCCTCCGTTGGTGACGCTGTTGTTGTTCTTCCAGTGGCCCTGTCGGTGGCGCTGGGGTGGGTCTGGAGTTTGTAGATCTTTATGTCGTGTAGGTGGTTCCAAGCACGTTTGTCCTGTATTTTTACTGCTCTCGTTGATACCTCCTCTACCAGATGGGGGCCAGTGAGTCGTGGACTGTTCCACTTTCTGTTGAAATTGCGAAGTAGTACGTGGTCACCTTTAGCAACTTTGCACAGTCCTTCCATTTCCAATTCTTTATCCATGTCTTCTTGTTGATCGCTGTTAGACCCGCCCCGCGTGCGCTCGAGCTGTTGAGACACAAACACTACACTAGTAATCAAAGAAGACACATATTGGTACATTTCATCACCAAGAACACTCGCAGTACTCTCGTGGTCAGTAAATGCTCTTGATGTTGGCGTTAGGGGAAGGCGCATTTGACGTCCGGTAACCACCTTGTGAGGGGTGAGGTGGTGGTCGGACCCTGGTCTATTCCTTAGCTCAAATAGGGCTAATGGAAGGCAATATAACCAACTCTTCTTTGTTGTTTGCTGTATCTTTGCAATCGCCTCCTTTAATAGGCCATTCAGGCATTCACATACACCGTTGGCCTGTGGGTGGTATGCACATGCAAACTTATGCTTGATGTTCAGCAAGGATGTGATGTGCTGGAACATTTCGTTTGCGAAATGTGGGCCATTGTCTGACCTCAGTACCTCGCACACTCCCCACCTGGGGAAGACCTCCCTCACTAGGAATTTAGCTGCTCTAAATGGATTTGGGTGCGAACAGGACCCTGCTTCAATCCACCTCGAGAATGGGCATACTACTACAATCATATACCTATTTCCTTGACATACGTTGATCATATCAACATAGTCAATATGGAGATGCCGGAAAGGTCCCTCTGGCCGGGGTATAGTACCTCTTATCACCTTCAGAGTATGACCGGCCGTAAACTGTTGACATGTGAGACAGTTGCTGATAAAATTTGACACATGAGAATTTAACTCGGGGCAGAACCAGTCTTCCCTAATTCGTGCTGCAATTACTTCCTTGCCTGTGTGGGCTGGGTAATGTAGTTGGCTCAGGGCGGTGTTCAATAGTGCCAGTGGTATCACAATCTTTCCAGTGTCACCCTGGCGCCATAGTGCGTCGGTTGGTGACATTGCGCATCCTCTTTTTAGCCATATTTCTTTTTCGGCCATTGGTGCAGCCGCTTGTAGCTCCTTAATCTGTGTGGCTGGGAGATGGGTGTACCCTTCTCTTATCAACATCTCCTTAGCCATTCCCCTCCCTCTCCCTCTCTGTGACTCTGGGGGGTTCCATATCTCACCAAAGTATGCAGCATACTTCGCATGTGCTTCTGCTGCTGCATTCCCTTTTGAGATGTGGTCTTCACCATTGGTGTGTGCGGTGCATTTGACCAAAGCTAATTCTTGGGGGTCATTTATTGCTTCAATTAGTTCAGCCAATAGGAGGGCATGTTGCACTGGAGTGCCGTCAGCTCTCCTAAACCCTCTTCTTCTCCATTTCGACAGTGGATGTAACATATGCGCTGTCGGAATATATGGTCACTCGTTTGTCAAAGCTTTCCTTCAACGCCAAGATCAGTGCGACTAATTCCGCTGCTTGAGCGGAGTAATGCTGTGGTAATTGTACACATTTCATGGCCACACACACCGGTACCTCCATCATTTTTACCACTGCTGCCCCAGTCCTCCTTACACCATCCCTTTGGTCGATAGTTGATGACCCATCAATGAACAAGAGCTCACCTCCCTCTAGTGCGTTATCTTCAACCTTTCTAGGACATGAGTACATGTCAGTTATTTGCGTACAGTCGTGGGCATAGTCTCCCTCCTCAATTACTTCTGCTAGGAACCTTGCAGGGTTGACCGTGCTACATCTAACAATTGATAGTTCAGCTCTGGATAAGATGATCTCATAACCTGATGCCCTTTGCGTGGTTAGGGTGGACTTAGGTTTATTCAATATGGCAAATAGTGCATGTTCCACAAACAGTGTAGTTGGGCACCCCATGGTGATTGCTGATGCTTTCTCTACCGCAAAAGCAGCTGCGGCGAGACCTTGTTCGCAAGGGAAATGATCTAGCATCACAGGATCTAAGTGGCCGCTGTAAAATGCTACTGGTTTGTAGCCCATGCTTGTTTTTTGGGCCAACACTGCTTTCATTACTGCTGAGTCGCAATGTGAAAATATAAAAAATTGTCGCTCATAGTCTGGGGATGCCAGTACCGGAGCAGATGATATTGCATCTTTCAACTCATCAAAAGCCTCTTTCATTTCCATTGTCCACCCTAGCTTTTTCTCCCCTTTATTAGCTTCCTTTAACGCCTCAAGCAGGGGTCCTATGTATGAACTGTAATCAAATACCCATGCTCTACAGTAGTTGCACAGACCCAGGAACTGCTGCAGTTCCCTCACTGTTTGTGGCACTGGTGTGTTTGAAATGGCCTGTGCTCTTTGTGGTGCAATCTTTCTTCCATGTTGGGATATGAGCTGACCAATGTAAAGTACCTGTTCTTGACAGTACTGTAACTTTTCCATGTCTACCTTGTAACCTTTCTCAGCCAATATGGTCAACATCTTTAATGAGTCCTCTCTGCATGTTCTTTCGTTTGCACTGCAAATTATTATGTCATCGACATACTGCAACACTGTGCTTTCCACTTCAATGTTACCCAAATCCATCTGTATTACTCTGTTGAAAATTGAGGGTGATTCGCAATACCTTTGTGGCAATCTGGTGTGTTTCCACTTTGTGTTTCTGTAAGTGAAGCTTGTCAGATCTTGTGAGTCTGGGTGCAATGGTATTGAGAAGAATGCATTTTTAAGGTCGATCACTGTAAATCGTGATGCTTCTGCTGGAATGCCACACAATATTGTGGCCGGGTTTGCTGCTATGGGGTATTCTGCTTCAACTATGTTGTTCAAGGGCCTGAGATCCTGTATGAAGCGCCAAGAACCCCCTTTAGCCTTGCGCACTGGGTATACAGCCGTGTTACATGGTGATTCTGAGGGGACCAATATGCCATTATTTATAAGGGCCGTTATGGTTTCATATATGCCCTCATCTGCCTCTTTTGATAGTGGGTACTGTTTCACTCTGGGGAGTATTGCACCTTTTTTCAATTTTATCCTTACTCCCCCTATACTTTTTATGCACCCTACGTCATAGGGGCTAGTAGTCCACAATGATGTGGGTACCTTTGTCATATCCTCCTTAAAGAAGGGGACTGGGGTGCATGCGGGTGCCTCAAGTGCCATTGCAATTTTCTGTGCTACTTGTTTGTACGCCACTCTTAGCCATACTTCCACACTCATCATAAACACCATTTCACCTTCCTCCTTTTCTTCTGAGAACAGCTCCTCATCTGACACCTGGGTGAGTCTACATCCTTCTGCTAGTGCTATCACTGCCCTCCAATCCCTTCCTTCTCTGTCTTGGGCATGTACAGCAATGTAATCAGCTGTTGCTATAATGCTCTCAATGTCCACTGGAACCACCTTCCCTTCTGGTTCATTGACTGGTGTTTCTGGTCTGAACAGATAGGCTGCTGGCCTCCTCCATATTTTTCCCTCTATCTCTGGCATCCATGCAAATGCCATGTCTGTCCCGTATTGGAAGAGTTCGCCATCTACTGGCTCCACCCTAATCGCTGTCTGTCCGCAGTATGCTTGCATAATCTGTCGTACTGTGAGCATGTTAATCCCTGGGGTAGAGCAAATTATGCCGTCCTCAGTAAAGGAGATCGTCATATTCAACCTTTTCATTATGTCTCTACCCAGTATATTTACTGGTGAGGCACTATAATATAGAAGTGGAACTGACAGGTCATAATCTCCTATAGATAAGGGAATGTTATCAGTAAAAGGAACCAACCCTCTAGCCCCAGAGAATCCTTGGGTGTTCATGGCTTCGCCTGACATCTTAAATTTACCTTCCCTTATGCAAGACCGGGTCGCCCCGGTGTCAACAAGGAATGATAACTTTTTGTCATCTATCGTTACCTCTATGCGTGGTTCCTCCGCACTATTAGGTGTTACTGACAGGATGGGACACACCAAGGCCGTCTGTGGGCTGTCCTATTGAGGGTACAACGATTGACCATTTCCTGTGTAAGGGTTGTGTCCCAAGACCGTCACCCTACCCAGTTGTGTTTATTGTACTTGGGGTTGTTGTGTTATTGCTACCTGTTGTTGTGGCAGTGAATGTGTCTGCGGCTGTTGTTGTGTTATTAGTTGTTGCTGTTCATTTCCCTGTTGCAACGTCTGCTGTTGCTGTATGCCCTGCTGTTCCTCTGTGGGCCTTAGTTGTCCCTGTTCACTCCATGATGGTGTTCCTGGTCTTACTCTACACGTGCGTGACATGTGCCCTAATAATCCACAACTCCAACACACCGGTGGTTCCCTACTCTGCCATGGAAAGCTCCCTGTGTTGCCCTGGTATGCTGGTTGCCCTGTGGGGTAGGAATTTCTAAGTCCTCGCACCTGCTGTTGGGTATTATATCCGTATCCTCTCCCTCTCATAATTCCTCCTCTTCCCCTGTTGTAATTATAATACCCAGCTCCTGGCATTGAATATCCTCCTCCCATGTTGGTCGTGTATGGTTGGAGTGGCGGCACCTGTTGTGTTATAGTCTGTGAAGGTGGTATTTGGGAGGGATCTTGTGCAGCCACTACTTGTGTGGGGCTTTAGGTCATTGTTGTAGGCGTAGTTATTAGTGCCCCTTCCATTGTGTATTTAGTAAGCTTTTTCTGTACTAGTTTAGCCTCTTCCGTTTTCCTGTCCTCTTCCTTTTGTTTCATTTTTCCTTGCCATGTCCTGCAATGATGCACTATAGTCAGTTGTATTTCTGGCCATGCTTTTGCTTCCATTCCCACTACTTTCTTCAATTGTTTCTGAACTCCTTCTGGGAGCCCTTGTACTAGTATATGATAAAATATTGCTGGTGTTTTATCCCATTGTTCTCTAGTTTCCATGCGCCACTTCTCTTGGATTTCCTGTTTATAATCAACAGGATCTTCGTTCTCACGCATCTTGCGTGAGGTAATTGCTCCTATCTCTGATGTGTCTGGGTACTGTACCCTCAGTGCCTGCCATAGTGCATGTCTGCAGTTTGCGAATGGTGCCCCATCGTGCGATGTGTTTGCTATTGTTACCCCAGGCAATCCCGCTCTCTTCCAAATGTCATCCGCTGCATCCCCTAATATCGATATTAGAAGGCCCTTTACATCTCCCACTGCCAGTTTCTGTCCTGCGGTGTGTTTTTCCATTTCATATATCCATTTACCCGCACCTCCACTTAATGATGGGAGCCTGCACTTTATATTTTCTTTGTCTGTTTGCTTCCAAGGGACGTACTGTGGTCTAACCCCTCCCCTCTCCAGAAGTGGCATTAAGTTATGTCTCGTTTTACCCTTTGTGTTCCATAAAATCAAGTCCTCACACCCTTCCTCTTCTTCCCTCTCTTCTACATCGTCAATTTTGTCTGTATTTCCCCTGCTCGTAACTTTCTTCTCCATCTTTTCCCCTTCTTCCATCACTTCCTGTATTTAATATGGGCATGTGTATTCGTCCTTCCTGCCTGCGTCTAGGGAGGTTTCTAAGCCGACATGCATAGGGTGTCAGTTCGTCTGTAAAGGTCGCAAGTTTTATTGTTCGAGACGAGCGTGAGGTGGTTGAGCATATAGGGTGGGACGGGAGAGGGCGTGATGGGGACGGTGTGGCCTCATGTGTCTGTCTTTCCACTATTCCTTGCTCTTCCTCCTCACTTCTCTCCAGTTCATCCTTTCTCCTACGGATCCATGGTGAGTCTGTGTTGGTCCGGGTGATGTATAGTTTATCTAGGCTTTCCCTTTCACTGTTTCTTCCTTCCTTCCCCACTCCTTCCTCTTCTTCACTACAAAAGTCAGTCATAAACGGCAACCCCCACTCGGTCTTTTTCCCCTTGATTGTTACTGTTTTTAAGTCTATTAGGTCCAGTCCTCCTTTTTCTCCTTTATCAACCGTTCCTCCTTGCGCTGATGTTGTTGCTACCTCTGTGTCTCTATATACATCCCCCCACAGTTCACTCTCCCTTCTCCTATCTTCTCTTTCTCCTTCATTTCTCTCCTCCATCTCCCTACCATTTTCCTCCCTTTTCCTTTTTAATTCCTCCATTACTTCACTACTCACCTGTTCCAATATTCTTTCATCCTCTTTCTTCCTTTCCCATTTCACCCTTTCCATTTCTAATATACTCTCTATCACCCTCCCTTCTTCGTATTTTTTAGTCGTTTCTGATAGTAATCTCCTCTTCCACATTGCCATTTCTTTTTCTTTCTCTTCTTCTTCCCTTTTCTTTTCTCGCAGTACTGCTCTTGATACCCTTTCTGCTGCTGCCTTTACCCGTTCAGCTTCTCTCTTTTGCTCCTCAGTTCGTTCCCTTATTTTTTCCAATTCGTTCTTACCTTCTTTCCTTTTCCTCGCTCTCTCTCTTTCCTCCCTCTCGAGCTGTTTGATCAGTTCGTTCTGCTTGTCCCTTAACTCTGCTAGTCGTTCCTCCAAAATCTCTTCCTTTTGCCGTAACAGCTCTTCCCCTCTCATTCCACTCTCCCTGGTATTATCCTTGTCTGTTTTCCTTACTACCTCCTTCTCTTCTCCTGTTAATGAACCTCGTAATTTTAATAGTATCTGTGCAGCTACCCACTCATCATTTCCTATTTCCACAGTTTGTTCTTCTCCAGTCCTCCCCTCCCCTGCTGGCATCTTCCTATGAGCCACATATGGTGGAGGGCTGTATGCCGGATTCGAGTACCCCACAGCCGCCCTTAACTGACCTCTTTCTATTTCTCCTAACTCCCTTAAAGGGTACAATCCCCTCCCTCTGCTTTCACTCCCTTTGCTAAGGGTATATCGGTGCTCGGTTCCTTTTTTATTTCATTTGATTTATTATTCTTTTCTCCTCCCTCTTGTCCGTTCCCCGTGTTCTTTGGGTCTTCACTCCCCTTTTTCCCATCCTCTCCTTCCTCCTTAATCTCTTTTTCTTCCGGTATTTCCCCCACAGTGAACATTCCATTTGGTCCTGGTCGGGACCCTTGGAACATCCTCCATAAGTTAAACACCTCCACGTGGTTTGCCAACTTCTTCCCTTTGTATGTATTATGCAGATGGTTTAGTAGTGAATGTTGGGCATATGGGTCGAAGCTACCATTAGGCGGCCACGGTGTTATCATTTTGTTGTCTGTCCCCTGGGTCCATTCTATGCTATACTTAATCAGTTTCTCCCTATGGGGTGACAGTGTGGTACATATGTGTTGTAGTGGCATAGTGAGGGTGTTCCCCCACCCTCCCGATCCTGTCCCGTATGACATAGTAGCGCTCCACTTGTTACCCTTCCCCTATTTGGTAGCGGTTATCTCACTAGCAGTTTACAATATACAGCCTTATATCGTTACCTGGCCCCGTAAATTTGGGGACTTGCGATAGTCCGCTAAGAAAAATTATTAAAATATAGTATTTACATTTATATATTTTCTTCTTTCTTTCTTCCTTTACACAACACCCTTACGGCCCCCTGCGGCCGAGGCGCACGTAGCCCCCTGCGGCTGCGTACCCCTTGTGACGTTCTTATACAGTCGTCCTATTTTCACTTGCTCCTCCTCCTTCTTCAACACTTGCCGTGGCCGGCGTTCTCCGTGCGCCGCCACGTCCCCCGTTTCGCCTTTTCTTGATCAATTCATGACCGTTTATCTCCGTTCCCACTCCCTTACCACAGGTCTCTTCCCCACCACTCTCAGAAGGAAAGATGCCTTGTGCTCGGGATATCCTATGAAAGCCCTATTGGTGACGTCACCGATCTCTTCGAGCTACTGGTAAGTTTTTCATATATTCTTTAAGTTCAAAATACACTTGCAATCTACCCCCGTTAACCTCACAGCTGTCTTCCTGTCACTCCTGGAACAAGGTAATCAATAATATAATCGGACTGCGCACACTGCGTCGCCTCGCGTGTGATACGCCCCTCGACAGGAGGGCTTAACCAGCCAATTATCTTCCGTATTGGGCAACTGACTAGCTACCGCCTACAGGGAAACGTCATCTACCTATCGAGTTTCTTGCTCGAACAATAGGGATCCTCATCTACTCATTGATCAATAAATGCCAAATCGTAGGAAACCACACACACACACCCTTACACGTAGTCGCGACCTATGCCAATCAGTGTCTACGAGCGGCCGCACGTGATGTTTTCGTGCTCCGCCCCCCTCTCTCGCGTAACGTAGCCGAGTGCTCTCGCACTCGTTCGGCTACCATTCATGTCATTGCCAACACTAAATTGTCAAAACCTTCGCCGCGCACCTGTGCAACACCTCCCACCTCCCGTTTTTTAATTCCTCCCCCCTCCCTCACAATTTCACATTGCTTGTTGTGCGTGGCATGCTCACCAAGTTCTCTTGATGCGGGGCCGCTCGACTGCGTGCACCCCTCCAAGCGGCTCGCCACCTCCCCTCATCTGGACCACGTCTGGACACTCGCCAACCGCGGGCGGGATACTTCTCAACCGGCTCCCGAAGGCCAATATCCGGATTACGCTGTCCGGTCTTCTCGCAGTTCCGCGATGGTCCTGTAGTCCTCAGAAGGCGGCAACGGCAGAGGGGGCCGCGCCGCCGGGCCTCCTCGCAACAGTAGTACCTGGAAAAAAGTAAAAATAAAAAAGCAGATCTTAAACAGATCTCAGCAGTGCCTCCAACTTGTCGGGGGGGAAATTCTGCTGGGGTCGGCCGGGCCGTCCGCAGACCTCCGGGCAGGGAGGCCCCAACTCCTCCCGTATATCCCAAAAGAGATAGAGTATGAGACACACGCAAGAAGCAAGGTGACTCTGCTGTTTATTAGACAAAACGGCAGGGATGGGTCAAGGAGCGTACGCGTCCGTCCTGACACACACACAATCGTGGGGCTCGCAGGCCCTTTTTACCTTAGTATGACGCGCTACTTGCGTCATCTTACAAAGTTTAGTAAAAAACCTATTTCCACTCTGGATTGGTTACTCGAGTGGTAGGGTTAGTATAGCGCACATATAGAGAACGGTGTTAGTGGCTGAGGGTTAGTCAGGTGGTATACCTGGGCTGTCCCTTCAATTTGATACATGAAAATTGTTACATGAAGACCTCTGAGGATTGGTCAATGTTAATGGCGTCAGTGATAAGAGCCCCATGTTCTGATTGGTCCGCTCGCGAGCCTCCCAGTCTGGGACTATCGCTGTTCCCAGCTCGCGGTGCACCTGTAATTTGCAACAATGTTTTAATATGGGTAGGTGTAAACAATGTCAGGATTTATTCATATGTTGGGAGGTCGACTACTCCCACTGCTGCAGATGTCCAATGAGTCTTTTAATTGTATCTGCCTGCGTCTTCAAACGTGGGATTCAGGCGTCTCCTTCCTCCTTGGCTTGGCATCTTGTCAGGTTTGGCTTTGTCACATGAGGTGGGACCGTGTTTGAGGCAGAATTCAACATAGTTAATATTGTTTTTCCTACTGTGTGCCTGGTTTATCTTGCAGGTGCGACCTTGGCGTTGGCTTGCAGCGTGCAAGATTGCAACATCGTGCCCTTGGCGGTGTGCTTTCGCCGGGCTCATTTTGCAGGGTCAGCAACCCAGTTCTTGCTCATTCAATGTTCATGGAAGCTTTTGCTTGCGGCCTACTTGGGCCTGGTGCATAGGTGGAACCATTTGATGCAGAGCGCTTTAGGTTACGGTATCATATTGCTTTATCCTCAGTATCGTGTCCCCGTTATATTCTTCATTATGGTACATGGCTCTTAGAAGAAGCGTGAGCAAGCCTTTTTAGATAAATTCATGATGCGTCTTGCATTTCTGCATTTTGAGAGCCTATCTGGAAAATAATAAAGATGCACGTCCGTGAGTATGTCTGTCCCCTACGTCATAGCACTGAGTATATTCTTCGTGTGGATTGGTGTGGGAGTGTCCGGTGTGTATATTTGCACAGGTGTGCTGACCGTGGCTAGGTCGTCATGGCATCTTTAACGACATGTAGGTTTAGTCAAGTTGATCCGTGCCGCAGGTGTCGGCATGGACAGGGCGGGCTGCTGGGCAGGTAGATGGGCACATCCGTATGTTCCTGTACCAGGGTATTTGGTCGTCTGGTAGATAGGCAAACTCCTCTCGTGGCGGGTGTCTAGGCCGTGATCCTCTAGGCCAAGCGCGAGGGGGGAAGGGCGGGAGCCTGGTCTTCCATTCTCCCACTTCACCTTTATGAATTGGATACATGATGGTCTGTAGGAGTGCGATGCTCGGCAGTACTCCAACATAGCGATAGTAATTTTCGTCGCATTAGCATGCGTGTATTTCCTCAGAAAAACACATTTAAGAAAGCAATACTCGTGCCAGTGAATTTGACAGCTCCCCATATGGATTGTGCTTCATTAAAACATTGTGTACATTCTGAATATTTAAAATAACTCATAGATTGTACATATGGAAATGCGTACAGCAGCAGCAACCGTCCTCTCCATATATACTAAAGTGCATGTTGCATGTGCGGCTGGGTGGCCCTTTTGGTGGACCTGGATAAGGAATACAATAACTCGACTGTACCAGTGAAGCACCATAGGTTCCTTCTGCAGAGTTAGTGGCTTTGATATATTGCTTTATTCTGCCATGAAAGCCTTTCCTTAACCTCCAATCTTTACTGGGTGACTGAGCATTGCTGCATGTCAATTAAAAGATGTGCTCCAGATCACACCGCTTGTCGATCATTGCAAAGACTCGAACACCAACTTCATTTCAAGTGCACAATACAAAACATCGGTCGGTATAACAATAAATCCACACGCTATCACATTTCCGTTTTATGCACATTGGTTTCTAAAGAACAAGCAACTCGTCCTGAACTCGTGCTGGCTAGCATCCGGTTCCAGGTGTAGGGGACTATGGGATCCTTTCCAAAGCTGGGAATGCAGTGAGGAACCCCTCACTTATATGTGAAAGAGAAGGGGAGGTGGGAGTGGGCGTGGTTCAAATTAGGCAGCCGCCTCCTCTGGCTTTGCTCACGCCCCCCTCGTGGACACCTCAGCCTGTGAGGGAGGCTCCTGGCTCTGAGTTGGGGGGGGTTTGCTCTCGCGCATCGCACGCCCCTGGAGGAAGGGCTGGAGCCCAGAGAGCGAGGACTCGGCAGCAGCCCAGCAGCCGCGGCAGCATTCAATTCTCTGCATAGCACTACGGCGGGACGGCGGGAAGAGCGGGACCTCGGGGCGTCGAGCACCCTGATCTCCGATCGTCGCAGCAGGTAGGTGCCGGACGGTCGAGGCTGGCGGCTACGCCTCTATGTTTGCAGGTCCGGAAGGGTTGGTTCACGGCTCTGATAAAACGCCCCCCGCCCCTCAGCTCCACTTACACCACACCTGTTAGTGGTATGGCCAGACCGGGACCACCTGTCCACGTGTGAGCATCACTCATCCACCAAATCAGGGGCTTGTTCTTTGACACCCCCCTCAGAGCCACCAATAAGAGTGCACTGTGTATGGCCCGTGTCGAGGCGCTGCCTTTGGGGTGTGGGGCCCCATTAGTCCCTTTGGGGCCCTCACAATAATACATAATAATGCACATCAGGGCAGGCATGTGGGAATGGCCAGATTGAGGGCCGCTTGCCACCGTCTCTCTGCATCGCACATCTGGGGAGCCGTCGCACTCTGTGTGTGTGGGGGGGGGGGTTCCAGTCCCCCTTAAAAGAATAAAGTAACATCTCCTATAAACATCCCCTGGTGCATGTTTCTATTACTTTTAAGGTGTATCATAAAACAAGTCTTCTGTTCCAAAATGTGAAACTTCAAGTAAACTTCGCTAATTGCAACGCACGTTTTTTATTCTGATTGTAAGGGCATCATATGGAAGGCGCTTATCATAGGCTCGCTCCATGTGCACCTGCCTGCGGTCATTTGTACACATCTGTTCCCTTTTGCGCGCAAATATTGAGCCTCTTCAGCTAAACTGTGTCCTGTGTGTAGTCGAGGACGCCTGCGGTGCGCGTTACTTATCCGGGAACACGCACTTAGCGTCGGGGCCGTCCCCGGCGAGGACACGTCTTCACCGGATACCTGTTGATGTCTTAAAAGAAGAGTATACTTTTTTTGTATTCTTTTGGCGTTAAAAGAAGGTTAGATACACTTCAAATGCTGGCGTTGCGATTGGCCATTTTCAAATCAGTTACTCGACTTCCCGTTAAAACACGCACACACACGCGCACACTTTGCGCATTAATCCGGCGAAATAAAAAAGTAAGTCGTTTATTGGTAGTGTGGGGGTGGGGGGGTGTTAAGACTTCAGAAATGCTTTTCATTTATAAGACCACCTGAACGCAGTTGGTGGTCCCATTACTTATAGAGAAAGAAGAGGCGCGTCTACATGGGTATAGCGCTGCCTAGATTTCTCGAGGGTGCACATCGCAATTGTTACCCTTACTCTAGTGCCGGTGCTCAATTTGCCCCCCCAGGAAAGACGGAAGCAGCAGTCGACACCGTCGGGCTCCGAGCCTGTGGGTTGAATAGATGCAGAACTCGGCAGGTGTCGCTTCGCCATGCCCCCCACCTCCAAGCACTGCTGAATATGGCGCTGTTATGCCCTCTGATCATCCTCGTGTTTCTATCGGCTGCCTTGCAATTCAATTAACTCCTTGGCATAGGTGCCAGGGTGTACACACTCTTCGTGGCGAGGAGCTAGGGGTGTAAAGCAGGTTCGGACTGGGCAGACAATTGTCTCGGGCACCAATGACAAAGTGGCTCACCGTGACAGATTGTTCGAAAGGGACCCAAGAGGAGGGGGGGGCGAATTGTACCCAAGGGTACAGGGGAGAGTGTTGATACAATGTGATGCACTTAAACACTATTTATTCAGCAGCATTGGTCAACACTATTAGCCGCATAGTGAAGTAACTCATCTAACTGGTCCACATTGGCCAACAAAGTGGCCCACGTTGACCAAACAAACTGTCCCATGCTAGCATTTTGCGTTTTGGGCATTGCCCTATAGGCCAGTCCAAGCCCGGCTTCCTTGGTAGTGAGTGAGGGGCTGGAAAGAAGAGGTGGCCAGGCTCGGAGACCCCATCAAAGCCAGCAGTAGCCCTCTGGAGTCCTGGACGCCGGTCCCGCCCCTGTTGCTCGCACAGAGGGGCGTCTGGCAAGCATGCGGCACGGTGTTACCCATTTACTGCCCTGCACCGCGTGGGCGCTACTGACAGTCAAATGTCCCCGTGGAAAGAACTGGAAAGGGCACCACCTACCAGCCGTCAGCAGGTGTGTGCCCCGTCCTATTTGGTTTCTGCTCTCCATTCTGACCCCAGTGCCCTTGAGCTCACACGATGGGCTTAGCGGGGACACTATCATGCACACGCGGAACCTCTGCGGTGTATTGATACGAACGGTTCGCTCATAGTCGACGAGGCCTTTGGCGCGTTACTCATCTAGGTACCATGGCAAGACGTGTACTAAAGAGAGGGTAACTCGGTGCGTCGGCTCTAGCAGCGTGATCCCAAGCTTCGGGGTATACCACCTGTTGGAAATGCAACCACTTAGGGAGGATGGATGGTATACACAATGCTTCTTCATTCGATCACATTTTCACCATACGCGCAGTATACCAATGCCTAACCCATGACTACCAGCTCCCCATTTTAACCTGGATAAAAATCCTGCCATGAGACCGTCTCTAACCTTTAATATCGTCCATAGGTCTCTCCGTGAGACTTCGTGTACCCTTCTGTATGTGGACAACGCCGACTCGTCACAACTTTCGCTGGGGGGCATCGATGCACCCCCCGCCCAGACCCCTGCACACCGCAAAAATCACAAGGATCACTCGTCGAGATATCGAAAAGTAAAGATTACATGGCGTTCCCTTCCAACCATCCCCAATGGATTGCATTGCTGTTTGCTGCCACGTTAAAGGCTTACCTCTGCGAACCAGTGACCCCCCCCCCCTATTGCGTTGACGTTGTACACACCAGGTCAATATACGCACGGGGGTTACCCGTGCATGTGTTTTTAACACTGAGACTTCTGGCTGACGCATGCATGGATGCACGACATCATGGATGTATGGGCAGGGTCACATATGGATCGACGCATGCACAGCTAAATGCGCTGCAGAAGTTGGCCTATGAATACCTGGATGGATGGACGGGAGAGTAGGGGAAGGCGGGTAGTAGAGTAGAAGGATGGGGCTGTGAATAAACAGACGCACAGAGCCAGACCCCTACAGGTGTGTTTCAGGGACTGGGCGCATGGATGAATCGACGGACAGGCTGCAGGCGAGGAGGAGGAGGAGTCTGGGCAACCAGACCGACGGGTGTAAGCGGCAGATGGCGAGAGTAGGGAACGGGTGTGTGGCGAACGGGCCAGTGGGCGCATCATTGGGTCCCTTGGACTGAGTGAGCCTTGCGTAGACAGGTAGGCAGGCAGGCAGCCGCCATAACTGATGAGCGGAGTTAGGGACCTATAGGAACACAGACTTGGAATACAGGGGGGAGGGTCTGAGGAGGAGGTGGGGGATAGAGCACGAGAAGGGGGTGGTTGGGGGGAGGGGTGAAGTCGCCTATTTACCCTTGAGAGACACAGATGATGGCAAGGGAGTATAGGCGGCCCAATGTGGTCCAAGGTCAAAGGGTCAATGAAAAACACGGCGAAGTCTTTCTCCCGGCACTGCAAGCCCCGCTCCCGGACAATGCGGCGCTGGGCCGCCTTCCACTGGCGTCTTTCCGTGGAAAGTCCTCATTACAATAAAATTATCAAATGTGAGCACTGACCTGGCCACGGCAGGGGATTAAAGCGAAATTACATCAGCTGATGAATTGCGATTCTGGGATATAGTTAAAGCAACAATAAGCAAATGGCATCTGGCAGAGAGTGTAGTGGCGCGTGCGCGCGTGTTAGGGGTAACTTCCAGGGATTACCCGCGGTAAATCAGGCACGCGCTGGGATCTACCTATTTACTCCCTGGCGGCATCTGTGCTGCTCAAAGCGATGCGGAGAACAGACCCCCAACACAGCAGCGCTCCCGCCGTCAGCGACATGTGTAAACTAGCGGGCTATTTCATTCGCGGATGTTCGCCCTCGTTCGAATCATCAGCAAGGTAGCACTTGCCAGGACCGTGCGCAAGTGACGAGGATCACCTGTAGTGATTGCGGGGTCAGCTCGGGTGATACATGCAGCTAGACGGGGCCACCAAAAGTGACTATTATAACAGACGACTGCCGCTCGCCAAGCGCATCTGTGGCGCGCAGGGCCCCGCGCAAGGGGAAATGGCAGGGACGGTGGCGCCAGCTCCACCACCAGAACAAAAAACGACTAGCTAGCCCCCAGTCCCGACATTCCCAAAATTAGCGTAGCCCTGGATCTTTTCCAGACCTAGCAACACCACTGGCCATGCCCCCACTGCCCCCAGCCCCCAGGACAAGCACATTGGCAGAGGAGGGTGGGGGGGG
This sequence comes from Ambystoma mexicanum, assembly GCF_040938575.1. NCBI lineage: Eukaryota > Metazoa > Chordata > Amphibia > Caudata > Ambystomatidae > Ambystoma > Ambystoma mexicanum. The sequence continues at coordinate 500,377,068 of NC_090923.1, forward strand.
GGGAGCGCATCCCTAGGGCAAAAGCAAACGAACCCCACGCAGGAGGGTGAGTGACTATTGTAACAGACGACTGCCGCTTGCCACGCGTATCTGTGGCGCGCAGGGCCCCGCGCAAGGGGAAGTGGCAGGGCCGATAGCGCCCCCTCCACCACCAGAGCCATAGATACGCCATGCCCCCCAACCCCCTACCAGAAAAACACAATAGCACTCAAGCATGGCGGGGGTGGGGGGCGGGGGCAAGGTGGGGGCGCATCCTCCATAGGGCAACAGTAGAATAATCGCGCTTCGGGATTTTAAATGCGAGCGACTTTGGCGCTTCTCGCGGTTTGGCAAAGTACTATGCCGGGTTCTACCGCTGAACCGTGGCGTCTGCCTGTGCAATGGACGCTTTGCAATGCATTCTATGGTGTATGGACCTTCTGTAACGCGTACTAATGAGTCGGTCAAACACGGCCCACTGTGTTATTTAGTCGAAGCGGCCGATGCCAATGCTGTATTGACATTGAAATCGGGCTACATTTTGACTGATCGATTCGAGTTATTCGTGAATTTTAACATTGATGGCCCCGTTGAATAACTTGTTTCAATGATTCCAGGACGCGGGTAGGAAAAGCAACGATTTGTGTTGTTACCAAAACCTGTTGTGAGATCCGACTTAAGCCCTTACATTTTAATGTATTATATTTTTTAAAGGGCAGCAGTATTGCAAATGACGCGAACTATTCTGCCAATTGCCCTGGGTCATTTCACACAACTGTGCATGTTGGTATGTGCATGCTTAAATTCGCGAACGGCAAATACTTGTTTCAGCGTACGTTGCAATGACGTACTCACAATAACCTGCAGCGTGTCTGCTGGGATGACACACTGTGCATGTATTTCCATTTTAACGTGCCGTCTTAGTTCCATGCGGGCACATATGGAATTGTGGGAATAGGATAACACTGCACGCAATCATTTTACACACACGGTATACTGGGGCTCACTTACGATCTCAGAAAAATAAATAAAGCAATCAGCCTTGTGCCAATCGATTTCCTGGGTGTTTGGAAAGCCAGGGAAGGCGAAATGAATTCAAATAAAACGGTGGGCTTCAGAGTCCGCGCGATTGGCCTGTAATTCATATTCCCCAAACGTGCGCCCCCTTCCATTGGGAGCGAAGCATGCGTTAATAGACGCGAGGCTTCCAATCCAACCCGCCTGGCCCCTAATTTGGCAATTACCCCCAGGGCAAATGCTAATTTGCCCGGTGAGAGACATTTCAGATGAAATGGCTTCGATATATCGACTCGAAAAATGCAAATGACTAGCCCAAGAACGACGGAGTGCTTTATTTTACACCCTGGGTCCAAGTGCTTATTATTATCAGTAATGAACTCGGACACCCCTCGTTAGAAGCGGTTTAGGGGGAATTTTAAGGCTGGCGTCCATTTTAGAAGCAACCTGAGATGGCGAGTAGTGGGACGCGATCGTGTCAGTTGATGGCGTCGTTTCTGCACGCGCTGTTGCCAAAAACCTTCTAGGACATCGTATGTGGCTAAAGTTTCCCCACTGACGTTGCTCAACACAACGCGTTCTTTACATGCAAGGCACACCTGTATTGGTTAAGCCTTTGGCCGCATGATTAAGAATAACAATGCCCTCACACCCACTCCTCACTCAGGAACAATGGAGAACAAGCCGAATCACCCCTCACCCCCCCCCTCCGCCCTCCCAGACGATGGCCCCAAGGGGCCACGTTCTCGTTAGAGAACAGAACACATTTTCACAGACATCTTGAAAAAAAGGGGTCGCTTTGTGGGGGGAACACAGAGGCAGACTTGTGCATTCATGGCTTGACGTTCCACCTGGGCACAGTAGAGTATGTGGCTATGTCATCATCTAGATTGTGTAGCTTTCTGAAGGGCTCTTTCTGAAAACGACATCTTTGCTCCTGTCTCTCTCTCTGAAACGTGGGGTAAGTCTATTTCAAACCTCTGCGTGGCATGTCGCTTTACCACACGGCGTTGGCTTGTTTTTCCCAACAAACCATGCTCACGTACTTACACATGGGAAACCAGAAGGGCCTGCATTTTAGATGACACCAATTCCTGAAAGGCATTAGTCGACCTTTATCATGCATGCACTTCTTGAATTCATTTTTTAATTCACTGTGGGAAGGCGTTGCTAGGGGGCTGGAGGGGCAACCTCAATCGTGATGTAGGAGAATAGGCACGGTAATGCTGCCCGTGTATTCTTTCGCTGTTGAATCTCGCCATACCGCCCATTTTGGCATTCCCTCGCCACCCCTCCTATTGACCAGTGTGGCGGCAGTTCTAGCTGGGCGTGTCCTATACAGACGCCACTACGTCTAATTGGGTCAGAGCTATGTCAGTGTGTTCCCATGTTTTCGCGGTACTTCACGTCCCCTCTCTGTCTAGCCGGAAACAGCCACGGACACAGGGAACTTGCTTCTCAATGCCCTTCAAGGTCGCTAATTGCTGTTTCTCGCCACCGTTGCACCCATGTCATGTGTTTGCAAGTCTAGTTAGTAAACTATGGAGATGCGGGAGTCTGTTCGTGTTAACACCTTGACATGCTTGGGTCAAATTTTTGTCAGCAAACAGGTTCACAGCATAGCAATGTAGCTCAGCAAACAACGGCCAGCGTCTTTTTGTCAGTCTTTTAATTTTTTAATTTTTTTTTACTTAATTTATTGTGATTTAGTTCAAATTTGAACTTTATACAAGATTACAAATACAAATACATAAAACTTTATACAAATATAAATACATAACACTTGATACAAAGTTAAGTACAAATGTGTGTAAATTATATAAAAGTCATCTGAGATTTTAAAAATCTAGTTGTGCGTCAAAAACAGATACAGTACAGTACAATGATAATGCTACAATGCAATACAGAAATTAGGTGCAATGGAAGGATGGGTAAAATGTGTAGTCCACTCCGTATGTGTTATCATGTGCCGCTCTGTACACTAAATGTCTTGCACAAATAGACACAGACAATTTAGTACCAGGTATCAACCAAATAATCTAACCTCAATTTCAGCCTTCTAACAAAAGGACCTATGCCTAAGATTCCTTAGAGTCCCCACACGTATCCACTAGAGCCGGCAGCATAGGTAGTAAACTTTTAACTTCGCACCAAACCCTATATAGAGCCAGTTGAGTCCTAATTGAGACCGAATTTAAACAATAATCCCAGAAGGACTCTTCCTTAATAGTCTCATAGTTGTTAACTAGTTTTCCCAATATGCTCATATACAATGGGCCCACACTGGGACACAAGGTCAGGACATGCCTAGACGTTTCTACATGTTCCTCCTTTTCACAGATACGGCAGCTCCTGTCCTTGGGTAGGATACCCAGCCGTGGCCCAATGACCGCTAATACCTGTAACTGGTTCGTCCGAAGCCTTCACATAAATTGGCGTACCTCCGGGTCTGGGCATATTAACAAGTATTGTTGAGGCTTTCTATATCTATGAACTACATGTGTAACAGCTTCGTAACCCTTCAAAGTTGACAGATGCACGTAGTTCTGGGTCCAGTCCCATCTATTCATTTTCTGTATAAACGATTTTTTCTGGTGGATAAATGACATGAATCGCTTCTCATCATAGGACCAGTCAATATCAACAAAGAGAGATTTGTTTAGCTGTTTGTAGCTATTTCCTTGTGGTGAGCTATCTTTATCAAAGTTAGAGCCGGCCAGGTTTAGCAATTTACAAGGTGAGGAGGAGATAGCTTTCAGGTAGAATACACCTCAGGCTCACAGTGCCATACCTTTTAAAGATGTTAAGCCCAATTCTAGCCTAAGATACTGGACAGAACAGGCCGGGCCCAAGCCAAAAACTGCTCGCCAGTACTGACCTTCAAGTATATTGAGCCAATTCATATCCTGGATAGCTAAAGCCTCCAGGCCATACAGAATCGTGGGGACAAAACACTGTTGATATAATCTAATAATCCCTGCAATGCTAAACCCCGCTGTGCTTTTGGCAAATTTACAGGCCTGTAAAGTAAGGAGTTTTGCCCGCCTCTTTTTTTGCTAGATAATCAGATTATAATTGGGTTGAGTATCAAAATCCAACCCTAAGTATGGATATGATTGGTCAATACTTATGTTCCCTAGGCTGGTCTCGACTCCAGACCGACAGGGGCCACTTTTGGCAATTAACAAAATCTTGGTTTTCCTAAGATTAATGGTGAGTCCCAGCTCCGCTGAGTAGGGAGACAGCTCTTATAACATACTCTTTACCCCTGTCAACGTACGATCAAACAGAATTAAATCGTCCGCATAAAGCATCCCTACAATAGGGGTATCCCCCAGTTTTGGGTGGCAATTTGCTTTGGCGGCCATCCGGGGTAGCAAATCAGCTATAGATAGGTTGTAGCACATGGGTGCACCAACACAGCCCTGTTTCACTCCCATGTTGATGCAGATAGAATCAGTGGCCTCTCCCTCGTTGTTAAGTCTGACCCTGGTGCTGTTATTACTATGTAGACTCACCAATACATGCAGAATCCAGCCAGGGCACTTCATGTTCCTTAGCTTGTCCCACAGGATCTCCCTCTTGACCTGGTCAAATGCACTACTAAAATCAACAAAAAGTATATACAAGGTGGCATTTTTAATACTCAAGGTGTTGTTGATCAGAAGGTCCAAAACCCTGATATTATGGGCTGTCCCAGAGCCAGGTCTGAGCACCGTCTGTGCATAGTTCAAGATGTTATTTCGAGTGACCCACACTTCAAATTCTTTGAGGACGAGTGTCATAAATATTTTGCTAGTTACGTCAAGCATGGAGAGAAGTCGGTAGTTATCAGCATTACTTCGATCTCCCTTTTTATGTACTGGGATAAGCACCGACCCTCTCCATGAGGACGGAATTGCAGCCGTCCTACAAATACGTGCAAAAAGTGTTAAAATTACATGAGCCCAGTTATCCGGGTCGCTTTTTAGCACCACATTCGCCAAGCCATTTGGCCCGGGGGCTTTAGAGGGTTTGAGTGCTATGATGGTCTGCTTTATCTCTTTATGGCTTAGAGGCATGGGCCAAGGGGATACATTCAATACCATATTAGAGGCGGGTATATTTGCATTAAAAAACTTATGCTTAATATGTGCAACCCACTGATCCTCACCAATAGGATTGACTATTCTTAGACCCTGATCTTCTCCTGCCTCCCCTAATAGTTGCCAGATTCAATGGGTATTTCTACTCAAAAGGGTCTGTATAAAGCCCTCCCATTTTTCACATACTTGGGACTTGTGATAGTGAAAGAGCCATGTGTGGTACTGTCGCTTGATACACTTAATCGCAGTTAGCTTCTCCTGTAGGCTCCCGATATAATCAGAGGAAAGTCTATAGGTTCGAATTTCTCGCCTCATTTGCCTTTTACGGTCTCGAATCTTAGCATCAAACTTACCCCTTTCAACGGCTTTCCATTTGATTTTGGGAACCTGAGTGGGCTTAAACAGGGATTGTGTGAGGGATTGTATCCATAACTCTATCTCCTCAGGGGATTTCCCCCTTAATGTACTCTGCAAACAGCAACCCTCAGGAAAGATCAAGGTCCTCATTCTTTCAATATTAATCTGAGACCAGCAAATCCGCTTCCCTTGATTTGTTGTAATCACATCACTACAAACATTCCCTAAGCCTTTCCCCCTACCCCCACTCAGGGTCAAGATAACTGGGGCATGGCCACTGTAAGTGTTAGGGGCAGTGTGGATGCCCATAACATTACCCAGGATTCCTTCAGATGCCACCATATAGTCCAAAACTGCCCTATTTGGACCCATGTTCCAAGTGTATTGACCAGGAGTGTCGCCACTTGTGTGACCATTTAAGATTATACACCTCCATTCGTTTAAATAATCAACCCATACTTTACCTTTGATATTAGAGGTAGCTAGAGGCATTTTGCTAAAATCAGATACATTGTCATATTCTCCATAACCTTCTAAGTTCACACATCTCGCATTCAGATCCCCACATAATATAATCAGGTTACTTTCATGATCAGTAACCCAGTTCACTAAAATGGTATCCCGATGCTCGAGTATAGACTCAGTCTTAGATATACTCGGTGGATCATAGATGTCAATAATTAACTAATCTTGTTGTTTTCCTTCTTTCTCCTTTATAGTCACTGCCACAGCTAGCACGTTGCTACCAGGTTTAGAGTCACTTACAAGCCCGGGGCTGTATACCGATTTTACTCCTGCTGACAGGCCGCCCTTGGGACGTCCGCTTTCCCCCTTAGTGGCCTCTGCCTGAAAAGTCACATATTCATCAAATTCCACCTCAAATGTGATCCAGGTCTCCTGTAACACAAACATTTTGTGAGAGAACAACACTTCCTGAGCACTGCCCCCCGTCAGCCAGTGACTAAACCCCCTGGTATTCCAGCTCACCAATGACCAATTTCAGTCTGGACAGCTTTTAGTAGCAATCATGTTCTTTAGCCATTCCCAACCTTGCTTATCATTACATCTAACTATTGGCTTTGGATCGGCTTTAGTGTCTATTGTTTGGGGATTTTGACAATTGCATTTAGTACAACCTTCTTCCGGCACATCCGTCTTTCGCTGTATATCTAAAACATAACCCAAATATCCCAAGGATACTGATTAAAGCTGCAGCTTCCGGCAGGCTACACTGAACTTTGGTGATCTTAGTGTTCAATGGTCTCAATGGCTCCACAAAATCAAAGTCACAGCTATTAAGTATCCTAAGAGAAGGGACCTTATTAAACAGTGTCAACAGAGCGGTTCGATTCAGCGACCGCCCCTCTTCAGCTGTCTTAGGAGCAATAGTTAAAGTTCTCTGGGGTAATATTACTGCAATGGTAGGAGATGGAGGTACCGCAGAAGGGTCGGCGGAAGATATAACAATGTTACTAGGTACCATGTTAGTAGTGGTCAATAAGTTCTGAGGCACATGAGGAGGAACATCAGATCCAGCGATAAGATTAAAATATACATGGACCTGATTTATAGCTATATCCTCCTCCTGGGGAGGCGTAGCGCAAGCCGAACCTTCCTCTATCAGCCAACTAGTGAGAGTACCCACTGTTTGCGCGGATCGTCTTTTACGTCTTGCAGCTCTTTTCCGTTGCTTTTTTTTATCATATTAGCATTACCGAGCTTTATAGTAGAGTTTAATACGGGTCGGTTCACGCTCTGGGTATCCGACAGCTCAACAATGATCTTCTTGTTTGTCATTGGGGTTTTCTGTTTTATCTGCATCCCCCGTTGTTTAGTAACAGGCCCTATGTCAGATACTCCCCTTATCAAATCTGCCAGAGACGGTGTTAAGGTAGCATCCAGGTTTACTACACCAGGATCCACTATGGCGCAGTCTTGTATCTTGCCTTTTGCTGCAGAGGGTTTCTGTTTGGTGATCTCCCGCGGTTCAATAGATGTCCTTTCTTTAGATTGATTTTGAGTTGATAGACGTTCACATATACTTGTAATTGCAACCCCCTGCAATGTCAAGTCTTCGTGTATAGTTCCACATAATTTTAAAAGAATTTTTACTGCAAAATTTAAAATGCTGTTATTATGGTTTGCAGAGATCTCGTGGGAGCTGTGCTCCTCTTCGGTGAGTGTGCTCGAGGGAAAGTTAGTGCCATAGAACATGTTAGGGCCGGCGGATAGCCTGGCTGCCTCCCCTTTGTTGGACCGTGGAGGTTGGGGGGACTCCTGTATATCCCCAGCCACTGGAATACCCCTGCCACACTCGTAGGGGGCTCGTTTCCCGATGTAATCTCCTCCCTTGGCAACAAATTTGCTTGAATCTCCTTAGGGGATAAGAGGGCCGGCAAAGTGGGCAGCGGTAGTGTTGGTACTATTTCTGCAGACTGTTCAGTCCTCCTCTTTACAACAGGTGAGGTGCAGTCTTGCAGTGCATAACATAGCTGCAGTAAGGGGTCGTTGTCCAAGTCCAATGGTAAATAGCTACTGTCCGCCTCAACCAGAGTTGGAATCACAATTGATGCAGGTAGAGAAGTTGTCCGGGCAGAATTTATCTGGGCAGAGGTTTTCGCAGGGAAGAACACATCCAGTGGGCCTTTTTTTAATTGAACTCCTCATGTACTTTCCGTCCTGTGTCCCCGTCCTTGCCAGCTTTCTGCAACTCAGTATCAATTGCATCAGTCTGTTTAGATGAACGCAATGCATAAGGTTTTTTCCCCCTGGTGCCTGCTTAAAAGCCTTTCCTGGCATTACCAATATCAAAAGGCCCGGGGGGCGGGGAGGAGAGTGGACAAGATTATGTGAGGTTAATAATAGGAGCAGCACTAGAGCAAATGGATTTGGCCCAAATGGGCTGTCACCCTCCCCTTACGCTGTTCAATACCACAGCTCCACGCCCAGATCTGCTGGGCAGTCTTGACACTAGTCTAATGAGGCCGTGATTACCAAAATTGTCAAGGCCCAGGCTCTGTGCTAATATGAGCACGGCCCACCCAGGGAAACCAGCCCTGAACTCACCCGGAGCACTCGTACTCTCTTCGTGCTCCAATGCCGCTCTTCCAGCCCGCCTGCGCTACTCCCCCCGCGTACTCGGTCAAAGGTGGGGGTTCGCAGGAGGTAACGCCGGTGGCTATGGTGGAGCTTCGATGTGGCTTCAGAGAGCAACTTTCAGGTGGCTCCAGGCACTGGTCCCTGCGGGTCCTGCTCCCGCTTATTCATGCACTCGTTGCTCGTCGCGTCGCTGCTCGTCACGTCAGGTAGAGTAAAGAACCCTGCGTTTTGGTGAGTATCAGCGAGTGTCAGCGAGGGCTGAAGTTTCCGTTAGATTCGTCAAGCCGCACTGCCTCTGTCAATTATTGGCAGCCGCCTCCGACAAATCAAAAAACCTTTTCAGTCTTTTAATGTGTCTAATGTGTTTATCGTTTTGGCACTTTCCAAACAGTCCCAGGTGGACACGCTCTTACCGGAGTATTTAGGCCTGCAACCCTCATTCACTTACACCCTATTATAATCAAAGTTCAAAGCTTGTGAATCTTTTTCACAACTGTCCAATAGGCAATTCTAGTGTACACATCCAGGCACCCTCACCCACAGATCATTAGTGAAGACTTGAGTTTGGGGGTGATTCTGGGTACCATCATGCAACGCATCTGCCCACACAGCTGGTTTTCTGAAAAGAGTTTGAAATATGTACATGGTTGGAATGCAATGTTGCACTGCTCAGCCAGAGATTAACTCCCGCCTACCCTTACGATTCTTTACAAAGGTTGTTCACTGGGCACTGGTCACTTGACAAAGAGGTCACTCAATCTGTCTTCAGTGTATTATGTAAAATGGGTGATGGTGTTTTTTTTAAACATGAATGTATGATATGATATGATAGCTATTTATATAGCGCCTATATACAATGGGGGTCATTACGACCCGGGCGCAAAGGGATACCGGGCACCGGGAATGACACTGGTGCCGGTAATCCCTTTGCGCCCTATTCCGAGGTCCCTTTGTGGGTCCTCCCTTAACGCCTGGTTTTAGCAGGCGTTAAGGACGGGACCCGCAAAGGGATACCGGGGTCAAAAACGATACCGTAATTTACGGTACCGTTATTGCCGCCTTCCCATTGAGCCCTATGGGGGCTCAAATGGGAATGGGGTTGACATTTTCAATGGGGACTTACCGGTCCCGCAAAGGTCAGACTAGACCGGTAAGTCCCCATTGCACGAGGGCGGACACGGTACCAGTAATGGTGCTAGTCATGGCGTTAATAGCGCCATGACTAGCACCAACTTCGGAATGAGGCCCAATGTCTTTCAAAGCACTTCACGACAAGGGAGTGAACAAGGGACAGTACAAACATTCTTAATAGCCATGAACAATAAGAATGTGAAATTAACTATCATACTCGGCCTAGTGACATTTCAGATAGTGCAAGTGCTAAGACACAGATAGGCCGTACTGGGCCCGATGACATTTCAGGTAGAGCCGAAGAATTACATGAGGTGAGGGAGAGGGGAGGAGAGAGGAGGGAGAGGAACAAAAAAAGTGACCATCTTACTAGCCTGATGACATTTCAGATAGTGCTGGAAGGGGAAAGGGGGACAAGTAAGGTGGGGGTAGAGGAGACTAACATTTGTTACTATCATACTAGGTGCAGGGACAATTCTCTTAGAGTAAGTGCATAGAGTAAGTGCATGATGTGGTCACATCTCTCCAATCAGATATACGTTCCCACGTTCAAAAGAATTAAAGCGGGAGGGTCCAGCTTTCAGCACCTTGCGCCCAAGAATTGGAATGCCCTGCCTACTTCACTAAGAAACAAAAAATCCTACCCTACCTTCCGCAAACTGCTATAAACAAAACTATTCTACTAGAACCACATGTACTGATACAATGTCTTGTTATGTATCATAAGAAAAAGCCTTCTGTAACAGCGCCTCGATGCCCCCGGGCCGCCTGTGCGCTTTATAAATGTAAATACATAAATAAATAGACAGCAAAGTGGGTATACATCAATCCAAAAGATGCTCATGCATAAAACTGAACAGATACAAAGAATACTATCCAAGAAATATAGACAATGTGCTACAAACACCACTAAACAGCTTTCGATTTAAGTGTGTGTTTATGGGACTCAGGAATGTTATAACTCTTGACATACACCACTGGACATGCTAATCCTGGACAAAATGCAAGTAAAGCTCTGCATGATGTGGTCCCAGGCTGTGTCAGAATTCTACTGATAAGATATTAACCTTGGTCGCAGGATGATCATGTTGAACAGCCCTCTGCCAAAGATAGGGGCCCCGAGAGAAGTTATGCCCCCTTAATGCTGGCAGCGGTGTGTTACCGCAATGGTGGGCCCACTGCTGAGGTTAATATCACTATTAGAAGCTGCGCACAGAAAACGCAAGGAGCTAAGCTAAGGGCTCCTTTGAAACTAAAATGCATCTAGGATCCACAAAGCCACAATGGACGAGCACAGTCAGTTTTCTATGTTGATGAGGATGACATCATTAACAAGGAAAGTGACTTCGAATCATTGTTTTTGTTTTTTTGTTGGTAAAAGAGCTTTTGCACAAGCACGTGATCATCGCAGGGAGTTGAGATGCAGCAGCGCAAGAGCCAAAAACAGAAGGGGGCAAAGTGCTCAGACTGTGCAGCACTCAAACTGCTTGGAACGCAAGTTTGTACTATTGACAGCACCTTTCACCAGGGGGGTGTATGTGTTAAACCCTGATTTTGTGCCCCACATCCAGTGTCGGGTGATGTGTTTGACTGCAAGGGCACTGCCCCACCCCATGTTTTGCCCTATCTGAAATAAGTTAATAAGCCCGGACGTGGCACAGTGCAGGAAAAAATATCTAATGAACCAGTAGATGTAGCTGGAGGCATATCTATCCCACCCCTGCCCTAACCTGCACTGGAATAATCGCCACAGGAAACCAGGTAAAGTGGAAAATATTAGGCCGTAAGCTTTATTACACCAACCATAAACCATGATACATAACAAAAACAAAATGTTTTGGGGGACCAGGGATCAGGTGAGCGGGAGCCCTGCTCCATTGTAGGGCCAACTCGAGGCACCCCTAATTTTTGTCCCGGCTGAAAATAAGTTTTGATTCAAATTCTAAACTTGCAACATTTGCATGGCATGCAGTGCTACCATAGAGGTAATAATACATCGAGACAGTGAGAGTGCCATCATGCAGGCAGTAGTGTGAACCAGGCTCAGTATGATACTGCTGGGAGTGCTGCTGTACCAGAGTCCACCCTCTGCCACCACACATATTTTCTGTATTCTCTGCACAGAGTCTGACATGCAAAACACAGTTGTTATAGACTTTTACACTGAGGGGCCAGCAAGATGTCAGAGGCTGGCCCGAATGCCTCTCAACCCGTATGCAAAGACCAAGGCCCTGACCAGCATACCACACATTTTTACACTGGCATTAGTGCATTATGGTCAAAGCCAACAAGATCATTGTTGTCTGTTGGAGACACTGGCATACATTGGATCAGGCAGCATGTGCATTAGTCTTACAGTGGTGGTGCTGGAGTGATTGCCAACATGAATGTGTTCTTACATTGCAGTGCTGGCATATGTTGCCAAAGCTAGCACGGACATGTCTTCTTATGCTGCCATATATTGTTGGCATAGACAGGATGAAAATGTCATATCATGCGGGTAGAATAGTGGTATACATTGTGGCCAAAGGCATCCTGAAAATACTTTGGAACATGTTTCAGTGTACTATTAATGTCCTGGCATCTGTTGGAATTTTGCATGTATAACACTACACACTAGATTGTAAAATGCATGGCGCTTTACCCAGAGTGCTGTAAAATTCATACTTTAACCCATTATTTAAAAAAAATGTATTTGGGAAGAACCCCCAACTCTCCTTTGGTTGGTTAGGACTTCCTTGCTTGCTTAGAATAAGAGCTGTTCTGGTGTGCTGTTCACATCTTTATTTCCACATGTGCATTGTTTTGCTTTCCTAGCTTTCACTACGAACTTTACAAACATATATATCAAGTTGTTCAGTTGCGGTTGTGCCATTTCCACACAGGTAAATGTACCAGGTATCCTTTTGTGCTTAAGTTGAACAGTGTGCACCTTGGCCCCTGCTACAGGACGCGCCTTCGTGAGCTGTCCAAATGCTGAAAGGAGTACACGGTGCGCTCGGCCCAGCCGCGACAGGACGCCCGGATTGGAACCAAGGTCCACCGTGCAGCGGCCTCCACGCTCCATCAGACGGGAATGCAGCTGGCATTACAGTGACTGCCTTCATTTGCGGTGATCGAGGCTCTGACAGCGGCGGGTGAACCGCGTGCCCTTCAGCCACCCGCAGACAGGCCTTCATATCGCCTGCGATTCCCTCCCGATTAAATGGAAAGCGCGTTTACCACCACTGATGGACCCAAAGACAGAGACAGGTCTCTGAAATCAGGCAAAGCAGCGATTACCATTACCTCATCGTGCACGTTATTACATGTTCTGTCGGTCTGTTAGCCTGACGCAAGAGGTTCCCTCTCAACATCCTTTGTATGCCTCGCGTTATGCTGGGATATAGATTTTCAGAGCTATGCTGCAACCTGTTTCTTTGTCCACGAATGAACAAGAAAGGACGTGCCACATTTCGGATGGACTTGCATAAAGCACGTTGTTATCTGCATCTCGCACGCTGCGACGGGCATGATAAATCAGGCTTGTCAGAGGTCTGTAGTGGTCACGTGATCAGCAAGACAATGCTGGATGTGATTCCGAGGAATCATTAGACTGGGCAGGATCAGACCCCGATTAATCACCCACCGCGCGCATGCATTGAGCCGCCCCGCGCATTTCAAGGCAGATGTTGAATTCTGGGGAATCATACTTGGTCCTGGCTGGGGAGACGAGCCCCCCTCGCTGGGCCTCTGCAGACGTGATACCAACGGACGTTCTCATTTTGCAATCCCCCTTGCCACACTGCCAACGACTTCAGCCTTAATCGCAACGGACAAGGACCCCAGGCCTCAGAGGGGCCCCAGACACTCTCATACCGAGGCAACCTCGTGATATTAAACCGCGAACTGTCCAATGAATGTCCCGATGCCGGAATGATGGATACATTTTAACACAGAGGCCGCCATCGTGCTGTGGCCTCGCGTGCATCCCATGTCTAAGGTTGAAGACATGCTGTTCGTGTGATTAAAATAGCAAGGCATGCACCCCCGGCAAAGCGACGGCTGCCCGTCCATGTGCATACTGGATACGATTACAATGGCACTGCCTCTTCATCGCCTATACCCTTGCGCGTAGGTATGGCTCCTAATTTTACAATATCCACTCCCCGTAGGTCCGGACAGGTGCCCTAGTTCTCCTACAATGAGGACATTTAAACGATTCTGTCGCCACGTTTAGAAACCGTCATTAAAAAAAATATCACGAATGACGGAGAGCGAGGCGTAAGCCATTTGTGGCAGCAGAGAAGGAGAAAGACTGGGAAGGCGGGTGTTGGGATGGATGAGGGGTGAGACGAGGAATGAGACATAGGAAAGACAGTGGGAGGGGTGAAGACAGAGAAAGAGAGAGGAACAGTGAGGGAGGCATGAACATATAATGAGGGATGGAAGACTGTGAGGAGGGAATGGGGATAAAGGCTGAGGGCCTAACAGCAGGCTGAGAAGTGGGCTTTAACAATATGTTATCTGCCTAGTGTTTTGGGGGAAAATAAGAGTGCACACGTGATGCATGATATTGCCATGAACTCACTTCAGATGTGTGTCTCTCACAGTCACAGACAATGGTCACAGTCAGAAGGCTAGAGCGGCATTCGGTATATACAAGAGCCACACACACAGATGCATAAGTGTCTTCAGGAAATCCCAGGACTCTGAAAAATCTCAACTGGACTGTTACTACTTTCATAAAAGAGATCTGCTACTGGGCCAACAGTTATATTTTCATTTACTGTTTTTTCTAGGTGCCACAAATATCGTATGGCATTTAAGCACGCCGAATGCCCCGTATGCAATCCACAAAGATGCAGTATGAGTTGCCAGGAAATATTATGAAATGTGCAAATGCAATGTGAACAGAAAGATTTTCCATGTCCTTGTATGTCCACTTAGAGAAGTGTTTTTGCCAGGCGCTGGTACTGCAATAGCACCAAGTGCAGGCCTTACAGAGGTACTCACTGACGCGACTGATTGTTGAACCAATAGCACCCATGCACAGGACCCACAGGTCCAGTCAGCGTGCGCCACACACATACAGTAACTTTGAGTGGGATTTCACATTCCACCTGAACTAAGCAGCATCTGTAGTAGTATGGACTGGTCACACTGTGGTTTGCTTTCAGAATGCTGCCAGGTCTGTAGAACATTATGCCTAGAAAAGACCAATTTTGCTTTTGAAAATGGAAGTGGTGGATGACTGGTGGGATCTTCCAATAAAGCCTATGTTTAATCCATTCCAAGGCTTGATTAGTCATCATAACAATTGGCATCGAGAAGAAGACGTCAAACCTGTTGTCAAGCAGGAGCCCGCCAGTCACTATTGTCAGGTAGATTCAAACACAACTCCATGTGACGCCGCGATTCTCATCCAGTGTCTGCAACACCTGAATGGGATAAAGAGCTTCCAAATCGCAAATGCTCGATAATGAGCACAGTCACATCACAATGCTACGTAAATGAGAGCAGGGGAAACCGAATTTAAGATAATACACAGAACGTAACGTAAGCTCCCACATCTGAAGGACTTAAAACAAGAGAAAACAACCCAAGGAACGTATAACCACAAAGTCTTAAAGAGTACCTCAAGTTACAAACTAGAGCACCCTGAACATGCAGGAAACACCTGTTCCCCTGAACCTGGTCAACTTCTTATACCATGGGACCAATGGGTGGCTACTTTCCATGTCTACTTGACGGAAATAGGTGAGACAAAATGTAATGGTGATCGTGATGAGGCCACGTTATTCAAAAGTATAGAAGTGGAAGAGCCACCTTACATATCCAAACTCAAGGGGGACAGGCAATGCGTCTGCCAGTGGCACCACCAGGAACTATTATTCAGCAATCACTAAATTAGAGACAATACTGGGAAAAAAAAAACAATTGTTGTCTTAGATAGATATTATTTCTACACTCAAAAGAAACATGCAATACAGTCTGTAGTCGGCTACATGGTGGCCTTTGAGGTTTAATTGCTTCTTGTAAATCTTTCGGGTAACATAAATGAATATTTGAAAGACCCATTGTTGCTTCACATGGCAGACCCTACCATCCAAAAGAAACTATGGGAAGCCAAAGACGCAACCCTACACCAAGCCATGGATATTGCACAGAGAATGGAACTAGGAGCAAAGAGCATCAAAGTAGTACAAAGCCAAGATAACAATGAAACAGAAACAAAACACACTCAGGGAGAAGAAACTCCGAAAGAGGCAGAAAGGGCATAGATTAGGTAGAACTATGGTCAAGGACAAAGATACAAAGCAGCATGGAATAATGGACTAAATGATGTCAAATTGGAAAGTAGACCCAACCAAAATGCTCAATTCATTCACAAATCCCATCCATAGGGGGCATTTTAACACCTCAACAGAGATACAGAGTGCATAACAATAAATGCAGAACATATTAGGTGTGGCATACTAGGGCATCATAGGTCATTATGCAGTAATTCCAAAACCAGAACTAAGTCAACATGATAAAAGTTCTAGAAGAAGTAGGGGTGCCCAACAGCCTACTGATGGTTGAGTAGGAAGATGACCCGGGTTTCCTACTAATGGTTTTCTTTAAGTGAATAAAGGAACATGGGAGTATCTACAAATGCATAGCACAGAACTGAGGATGATGATAGACTATGGTGGACAGACAGACATTTCTGGATGAACCTATGGAAAACATAGACACGCCTTTGCCTATTATCTTTAGACCAACAGGATATCTGGGAAAAACCATGTACATTCATTAGTATACAAATTGTGACCCTCAAACATTGTGATAGAACCATGTGCTGCTAATTATATGAAGCACATATGAATATTCAGTGGGTCGTTGGGAAGAACAAGTAGCCTTGAAAAGGAAATGTCCCCCATGAGAAGTGTGTTCCATTCTAAGTATTTTGGACAATGTCTAGAACAAGTGCGAAATCACAAGGAGGCTGTCCAGAGGTATTCAACGATGGAATTAGAGCTTAAAGGTTTCAAGCCCAGGATCTTTTTAAAACATGGACCAAAACCATAAATGCATAAAGTCAGATCTATAACCATAGGAACAAGAGACGAACTTCAGAACGAATTAGAGAGGTTATGCACTGATGATACAGTTGAACTCATAGAGTCCTCCAAGTTGTCATCTCCCATTGTGATAGTATGTTAGCCAAATGACACAATGCTAACTTAAACTACTTAAACACAAATATATGGATGTACAGACAGCCCCTACCCAGCATTAATCAGATGTTAACCACCATTAACCAGCCAGAAACCGTGCAGCTCTGGATCTCTCATTAGCATACTAGCAGATTGAGCTAGATGCAGAATCAACATCGATCACATTGTGACACCTTTAGGAACCTTTAGATTTAACAATGTGCCATTTCACCTCACCCTTGTGGCAACCGTGTTCAAAAGGTTAATGCAACACTTATTTGTAGGACTGAAATGAGTATATATCTTCGAAGATGATATTCTCATTAAAGGGAAGGCTGTAGAAGGCCACAAGGCTCACTTGCATGGGGTACTAAAGTAAACTTGAAAAATGGCGAATTATGGTCTCTAATGTGGAGTACCTAGGTCATACAATTAACGAAGAAGGCATAAAACCGAAGGAAGGTCTGAGGAACACCATAGTGAAAGTACCACCACCTACCAACAAGAACCAATTACAATGGTGTTTAAGCATGGCAGACTAATACTCAAAATGTGTCCAAGACATTCGTGACAAAACCAAAACTCTAAGAGATTTATTGAAAAAGAATATCAAGTTTGAATGGTTGAAGACAAAGACAGATTTTGAAAAGACAAAGGTTGACGTAAACCAAGCTCCAACATTAAAAATATTCAAACCATTGACCCTCTACGTGATTAGAGTAGACACAAGCAGTATAGGATTAGAATGAGTATTGGGTCAATTCCAAGAGGGTAGGGAAGTGATGATAGCTTTTACTTCAAAGGCTATATGATGTCCTGAAGGAAGACACTGTACCATAGAGAGACAAGCATTGCATTTATTCTGGGTTCTAAGGCACTCCAGTACCTTGATTTTGGGGGTCTACACATTCTCCTTAGGATGGATCACAAACCATTGATCCACATCATGAGCACTAAAGTATTAACCTCAGCATCCCAGAGGATTTGCTGTTGGATGGTAGAGATCATGCAGTATAATGTAAGGATAATATATACAGTAGGAAATAGAAACAACGTGGCAGACAGACTTTCCCAGTTGTCACCGAGGGACAACAAAGTAATGAAGGGAACTTAGCAGAGCCACAAACAATGGAAGAACATTAATCCATTGTTGCCACCATTCAATTGGGAACCTTTAAAGAGGAATGACTTCCAGCTGAAAAAGATGATGAAAAAGCAAAACAACCCTTTAAGGGTGTACAAGAAGGGTGGAACACAGTATCTTGAGAAGTACAAGAACACTTTAAATTATTTCAAGAAATCATAGAAGATTCATATGTATGCTTTGAGGTGGTCTTCTAATTCCACCACGTAAAAAACCAACCATCCTCTATCTAGCGCATGGAGGAAGCCTGGGCAGAAACACAACACAGTGCTGCATTGGAGAGAGGTATTTGTGACCAAACCTGGTGGAAGAAGTTACAGAACTGGTATAAGAGTGTTAACCATGTGAATGCAGTGAAGAAACTAAGAAGAATTACACAACTCCTCTTCAGCCGATTGAAGTATCTAAGATCACATGGAAAAAACCTTCAATGGATATACTAAGCATGTTTCAAATTCTAGCATACTAAGCATGTTTCAAATGCTACTACTGCAAAATATATATACATATATTGATCTTAATAGGTTATACCTCTAAATGGGTAGGCAATCAAACTTCTTACTACCACATTTGAAAGAGAAAGCATTCCTGGGGATATCATTGCAGAAAATAGACTACAATTCATGTCCAAGGAAATGCAAGTATTTCTAAAATGCTGTGACATCAAACACAGATGTAAGGCTTTATATCATCTGGCCACAATGGATTGGCAGAGATTGGTACAGAGGATACATTGCTTCATAAAGGGCACTGTGCTGTCAGTGGTAGCAATGTCTTTACCTTTGAGGAAGTACTCAAAGAAACCCCAAATGCTTTCAGAGTTACACCACACTCATCCACTGAAGTTGAACCATTTGTGTCTCAAGAGAGGCAAAGTTGCATGTAATTGGATGAATCCACCATGGGTGTGATGAATCAACTTCCGGGGCACCTGTGGTCCAGGGATGAATGTCGGTTTCTAAAGCATCAATCAGGCTCACACCTCTAGTTCACGAGAAGGGATCCAAACAGATTGGAACAGATTGGAAACAAAAGTCAATTATAAAAGTCTTTGTCCAATTTTTGGTAACATGGATGGAACGGCAGGCTTATCTGCTAAAGGTTCGGGGTTGTTGGTTAGTTGCAACACTGTGAAAAAGACAATTATTATCCAATGATAAAAGGGACTGTTAAGTCAAGGTTGTATAAACATATCTGCTTTATTATTATCACAACAGACAGTTCCAGCACACTACAAAATACAACTCACCATGTAAAGGAATACAGAGGACAGACTGTTACAAGAAGGAAAGGGGATGCACTCTGTAATTGTAACTCGAGGAGAACCATCTCCGGTACTTGAGGAGAACCATCTCCGGTTCCGGAAGCACCTCAAAACCTTCCTCATTGCTTCTGCTTTCTCTCCTCCCCTCCCCTGCTGAATTCCTGACTGAAATTGCACTGGTTACCTGGCCACCCTTTCTGTTCTCTGGCCCATGCCCCGTCAATTGCCCACCTGCACTGCCTCCCTGGCAACTCCTGCACCTGGGGACTGGAGCCCTACAGTCCCCCTATCAACACCTATGTCTGCACTTCCTTTTACTTGCCACTAGCTGGCTGTTTTCTTTGTTTTCTTTCTCATTTATTCCACTTTCCCATGTACTGCACTTTCCCCTCTCCCTTCCCCCCACGCACTTTCCTTTCCCCCCTTCCCATGCACCTGCTCGATCTGAATGACACCTGGCCTAGTAGGATCGCTGTCTGTCCTCCCTTTGTTTCCCCCCCGCCGTTGCCTCGTTGCGCCTTGAAACACTTGTGTATAGGTGCGTTATAAATGCCATATCAAATCATATCATATCATAACTGTAATTAGTTATTTATGACGTGCTTAATACCCAGAGGTTTCTAAGCGTGGACTCGGTGATCGATCATATGTGGCCCCGCATCGTCTTGCTTCCAAGGCGAGCATGGTGCCCTTGAGCTATCCTCCCGGCCAAATACTGGATACTGACAGGAGGGTAGTCGGTAAAGTAATTAATCACAATGTTCAAGGATACTTGGTCTCAGAACAAAGGGAGCAATGGGTCATTAAATGTCACTATGGGCCTTCGGAGAAGGGGCAGGAGGTCAGAACCACAATGTACCTTGTGCTTGTAGACATACTTGGTGCTCAACAGTGTTGAGTCAGTTTCAGGGCACTTTGCAGCTTCTCCAACAGAGTTCAAGATGGGCGGCAGCTGCGGGTATCAGGTGGTAGGCAGTTCGGCCTGTAAGGCTGGATGGAGGGCTGCAGGCTGACCTGAATGACAGCTAGGGTTCAGGAATCATTGTCTCAGTGCTGGTTCACTGGTCTGAAGCACTTGTTGAGGCAACTCGGATGGCATGAACAACTGCCGTCAGTTGCAGCTCGAGCAGCTCAACTGCCTCGAAAATGTCCTTTCAGGTGGAAGCTGGTTGATGCTTGTTGATGCACTCTTCCTAGCATCTTCCCTGGACTTGTGTCGTCCTTTAAGGCAGACAGTCCAAAGCTGAGAAGAGTGTTGAAGGCATCAGCCTTTTCCTTCTTTCGGTACAGAGACTCTCTGGCACTTACGACTTAGGAAGCTTGCTTGCAGAGCCTAGCAGGGCAAGCTGTGTGCCGGCTTGTACCGGTTCTGGAGCTGCTAGACAGCCCTCTGGATTCAGTATCTCCCTCTGTTCCCTCGGAGATGTCTAGGCAAGGGATTGTGCCTTCTTTTAAAGCTAAATGGGCCCCAGTGATTGGTGCAGGCTAAGCCTACCTTAATTAACCAATCATGGGCCCCCACCAAAAATCTTCAGTTATGCGTGAGGATATCACCAGAGTGCTTTGCAACAGGAAAGGTAAAGGGGTGAAAACATATACTACTAAGTCCCACCCATCTTCTTGCCTGTTGTGGATCAAAGGGTCTCTCTGGTTAATTGAGCTCTCTGTGGTTCCTGATCAAAGAGCAGGTCTTCCTTGAAGTTGTGGCGAGAACAATTGTTCTGTCTCCATCAAATCACATTCTTCTATCCTCTGAAAAGGGGTCCCCCTACGGGGGTGGCCTACTGTAAACAGTTGTCCCAGACATGACAGTTCACTGCCCTTGATACTAAAGGCCAGGAGCTGACTTCAAATTGACACAGATCCAAATAAAAAAGGTGTTTTATTTCCTGTCCCCTTTGTCAGCTTTGCAACCAGGCCTCTCGCAGGCCTGCTTCAGTTAACTCCCATCAGTATACGCCGCCACCACCAGGGCAGACAAAGGATAGGGCAGATTCATGGAGCCTTTGTCAGTTAACGAGACTGGCCATGGCAGGAGGAAGGTTTTGCCTTCCCCCTTCTTGAGATGCTTTGATGTTCCATCCCGTGGCTGTCACATTCCAGCTGAACATGACAGGAGGCCTGCGCCTGTAGGCTAAGTCCACACAGAGTACATGTGACTAATGGCCTCATTCCAAGATTGGTGGTAGTCATGGTGCTATTTACGCCATGACTGCCACCAATAACGGGTCCGGCACCGGTGTTGTGTAATAGGGACTTACCGGTGTAGTCCGACCCTGGCGGGACCGGTAACTCCCCATTGAACAAACCATTCCCCATTCCCATTTGAGCCCCCACAGAGCTCAATGGGAATGGGGAGGGCGCTAAAAACGGGCTCGCGACTCGCAAGCCCGTTATTAGCGCCCTGGTCCCTTAGCGGGACCCGTAAGGGATGTGTGGTCGGACCACACGTTTCTTACGGTCCCTATCCAAGGGACCTTGGAATAGGGCGGTAAGGGATTACCACACCGGTCTCCTTACCGGTGCCCAGTGTCCCTTACCGCCCACCTTGTAATGACCCCATATGTGTTTTTTGTGCAGCCAGCATAGGAACATGTGTGCGGGTTAACCCCACACATTTTCCAGAGGTTGATCTACCAACATTCCATTTCATTACAAAACTACAAAAAAACCCAGGCAAGCGCACACTCCCTGAGGTCAAATTCCTCACAATGGATGGACAAAAAGAAAATGGAAAGGATTGGCATCCAAGCTGTATTAATGAGAATCAGATGTGAAACACTTGGGGCCTCATTACGACCCATGCGGTAACCATGGCGCTAGTTGGGCAATGGTTGCCGCCGGTATTTTACCGATTCCGCCATGGTGAATGGCGGAATTACCGCCCCATTCCAAGGTTGGCGGGGCGGTAATTCCCCATTTACCATTGGCCCTTCCCCATTCGCATTCTTGCCCCCATAGGTCTCAATGGGAATGGGGAAGGCGGTAATTACGGCACCGTAAATTGCGGTACCGTAATTACCTCCAAGGTCCCGTTGCGAGTCCCTTCCTTAATGGCTGGTAAAACCAGCTGTTATGTTAGCGACCGGCAAAGGGACCTCGTAATTGGGCGGTAAGGGATTACCGGCACCAGTGCCCTTACCGGTACCGGTAATCCCTTACCGCCCGGGTCATAATGAGGCCCATGGAATGTAAACAGTAGCATTACTACAGAAATGCTACAACACCAATCACGATTGAGAAAGGCAAGTGGATTAGAAAATGAACCTCGTCCCACATTAACAATTCCATCTCAGTTCAGATCTCCCCAATTATTCACAAGATCCAACAAGAATGGTATTACTGAGGAGAGTGGTCTTTGAACGATGTAGTGACATGCAAGAAGGATTTAAATAATACAAAACAATATCAACACTTCAACGTTGGACCAACTCTGAGAAGGCATTTAGGACCTGATGGATGATAGGAAACAAGTAAACAAGAGAGAAAAGCAGAAACTGTTCCTTTAAACTGAAGAAGTAGCAGAACCCAAAAACGGAGCATTAGGAAATACTTTGTTTATTAGTAATTCATTGCCTAGCATCCTACCCCTGTCTTTCTCCTTCCGACTATTTTTTGGTTCTTGTATGTAGTAAGATATACGGGCTTCGTTTCGGAAGTAATCAATAACCGCTGATGGGGTTTGCTTCCAGAATGCAGCTTGGTCTATAGGATGTTGTTATGCTCTGAAAAGAGGCAGTTTGATTTTAAATAAAGTAGGAGGTGGCTTCTCCAACAAAGCCTCTGTTTAAGCAATGCTAAGACGTGATTATTTATTTTAGCAACACATAAGTAGTTCCTATGAATATTGGACTTGTAGAGTGAATTTGCATGACAGGTTGAGCGGCTGAAAATGGCAGCCTGACAAAAGCAATAAGTTCAGTTTGCAAAACTTACGCTTTTCAGACACACATTCTGTTGTAATCATTATAGTACAAACCCCATTATAATACAAATTCCTTCACCAGTAGCTATTACGGCTGACTGTGGATGCTGGCACGACACCATGAAAGAATCTGGAGAAAATATAGTGAAAAGAGCAGACTCCATGCCCCCTTTCAGAAAACTCCACGCCAAACGCGTAGTGTACACATATTCCCTGATGGGCCAGTCTTCTGACAGAGCTGCTGCACCTGTACTCCAGTGGCACAGAGCAGTTTCAAAATCACATGTGCCCTTTTGAAATTTGCTGGAGCACAAGGCTCTTACAGGAGGGGGTGTGCAATAACATCAGCAACTCTGATTCAAAATACCCTAATAATTATGGTAAATGATTGACTGGTGGCTTGGTAATCTTGAAATATAAGCCATGCCTAGGTTTTGGTACGGTGGTTGATAGTCACATAATTAATAAAGCCACATCCAATTGGAATCATACAAGTGTCAACTCTGTTAGCTCAGAATAGCTATGAGATGCTATGTGGATTCCAGGTAACCTGACTGTCTGCATTCCAGTGAATACAACAAAAGGCAGGATGGCTAGCTCTGTTCAGACTCTGAATGATGGGAGGGTCATTACTTCTAGCCAGGCTCCGTAGCTCCAACCAGGAGATCTCCTGAGAAACTGGCTTCAAAGAGGCCTTTGAAGCTGTAGACTGAGAGAGGGGTGTGTTAGGACAGTAAAAGTGGGCTTGAGGTAGGGTTGACCCATCTTCTTTTCTGGGAGCCTTTCTCTACTTCCTGTCCCCTCCACTTCCTTTGGGCTCACTGTTGGTTTGTAGAAGTGTGTGGGCTGAGGCAGCGATTTAGCCACTATTCATCCTTCTACTCGCGAAAATCAGCAATCATCTTGTCACAATATACTCTTTTAGCTTTGTGGTAGGAAAGAAGTTGAATGCTGTTGCATAGACCTGTTAGAATGTCATGTCTGCCACTGCCGCATTATTTCCTCAGTCACATATCCATACAGAATTATATGCACATTTATGAAGTCGGCTTGAATGAGTAAATACATACGTGCATTTGTAGTGGAGAGAAAGGTTGATGCAACATAACTGCCTTTTTGGATCTTTTCAATAAGACACCAAAGTGGAGGAAATGCAATCCTGCAATGATTGAAGTATATTTAGATGGGGAAAGTGGGCTGATCATGACACAGGAGCTTAAATTGGCCTGGCAATGGCTTGGATGTTAAAACAGCAATCCCCGAATATAAATGGCAATTGTGATTCTCCAAATAAACATGAGTATCTTCTGGAAGGATGTTACATGATCAGGGCAAAGGAACCTCATTACAAATAGCAATATATTTGAATATACAAGCGTGTTTCTAATAATGTATGGGTGTGTGGCCTGCTGTGCTACAGTGTGGTTGGAGGGTACGATATGCTCTTATCAGACTTCTGCATACACACGATTTCATTCGCTTCGACCAAGACGGGCGATTATAGCACAATAGTTTGATGCGCAATATTCACGGATGCATTTTCCATAATCCTCAGGAAGAGATTACCAAGCATTGCAGACATTGGAAGTCGATACTGCTTAAATGTGTCGTTATTGTTCACGGTGAAGAGAAATGTGATGGGCAATTGAGTAGAGCACTCACTCTTTTGATTTTTAATTTTCTCATTCCAATATCTCATAATAGCACAATTGACACTGAATGTTCTGGCCCACTGTGTTCCATAATGGTTAACACAATGGTTAACACAGACAAGATGGTCTTTCAAACTCTTTGTATTTTTGAGAGACTGTTCTCTAGCCTTTCTGTAGTCCCCCAATACACCATACTTAATGATTCTTCAATTCTGTTCTTCTGCTTTACATCAATATTGCAATTCTCCTTTGAGAGGTCCATTAATTTAGACCTTCAAAAACCACAAACCTTCTTATACAGCACAGCCACCCATCTTATCCTGTTTCTAGCTGTGTTTACATCAACTATATCCTAAGTACCTATACTAGCACCCACACCTTTTTAAGGTTCGGTCTAGAAAATAATGTCGTTTAATATACCTTTGTACCAGAGCCCTAAATAACAACTACAAACTGATAATACCTCACCACACTGTTTATCGCTCACCTCATTTGGAGACTATTAACCTTCGGTCAAAATCCCGATTTCGGATAGCATCCCGTTCAAACACAACTCTCCTTTCTCAACCTGAATGTTCTCCAACACCTTTTCAGTGTAATCGAGAACAGCCCCATGATGGTTGAGACTTGGTTTATCTATAAAGGTCCCTCATGATTATAACAACCATCACCACTGGCCACCCAGTGGTGCCTAGCAGGGCTTGAGCTAACCGGCCCTGAGTTTAAACTGCTTATGTAGACACAGAGAAAACTGATAGAAAATCAGCTATCCCAGCTTTTCAATGGTGTTTTTCCCAAACTGGTCATTATTATGGTAACAATAAAACCAAGCACCTCATCAACAATAAACTATACAAACCAAATCTATGATTACAGATTAACAATTGCTACCTAGAATTCTGACACATGTTTGCTTTAACAGCTGTATCTGACAGAAATCAGTTATGTTTTAATTTCTTTTGTGATTGGCATGCGAGGGACAATGTGAGAGATAGGAGCACAGAAACTGCCAGGCAGGGTCGCTGCAAGGGGCACAATGGAGGCACGTTCAGTAACAAGGCACCCCAATATCCTAGAGATCAGAGTGGTTCATCAAGTGGCGAGAGCAGCGTGAAGAACAATAAATCATTTTGGAATAGGCGTACATGTGACTTGAATTGTAAGCAACATGAAAAGTTGGTCTGGGAAAATGAGGGAAAGGGAGAACAATGAGTGTCAGGGGCAAATGGGAGGTAAAATGACTCAGTGAGTAGCACAAAGTGCAGGGGAAGACGATATGCTCTAATGAATTGGAGATGCAGGAAGCACAGTGAGGGTATCACAACACTGCAAACATTGTGTGGTGCAGAAATGCATTTATTAGAACAACAATGCAAGACAATTAAAAATGACCTTGATTGCTTGTCGCCCTAACCCTAAAGATGTCCATGTTTGATGGTCATGTGTCCAAGGTTTATTTGCTTAAGCTTTATTGTTCTTTCCTCATTATTTTAGAAAGCAATGAGTAATCCAGTTTTATTTTCTAACTTGCAAACCTTGTAAAGTGTTGTTCAATCTACAGTGAATATTAAATTCATATTCAATGAGTTTATACATTAATCAACAACGGTGTCATTTAATTAGTATTCAATAGATCATGCCATTCATTTCTCTATCAGATGTTTTCCAAGGTCCTACGTTACCATTTTCTCAGTCAGCGGTGTCATTTTTCCTCATTTTCAGGAGAATAGGTTTCATCAATGTCCAGGATTTTCAGGAGAATAGGATTCATCAATTTCCTAGAGCCTATACTAGGTCTAATCAATTTACAATTTTCGTATTTGCCGGGAAAATGATGAGATCCTCTCAGTAAAATGCTAGAACCTCTCTGATGAGTTGCCAATTGTTTTGCCTGGCTTTGCCAACAAGAGAGTTCTAGAGAGAAACACAAGTTAAGACAATACGAAAGATATCTCGTGATAGAAAAAACAAGTGATGAAATCAAATAATTGGGAATTGGACAACAAAGAGACCAAGAAATAAATACAATTAAGAAGATTAGAGCAAGAAAGAGAGATAGAGTGTGTGTGTGTGGACCTCTGGTTTACAGAGGTGTGATACCGGAAAAAGTACAGCCTTTGTGTGTGTGTATTTTTGTGATAGTTTTACATGTGCACTTCCTGCCATGGCATTTTATTATTCCTGAGTCTCTGTACTCTGTGCCTGATTCCCACTTTTCCATTGAAAAAGATTTTGTGAATCAGGTTCCATGTCTTTTTGCCAGAAGACTGCTAGGGCCACCTTTAGAACAGTGAGCAAGAGTCAGGAACTGACAACATTGTCGGTTGCTGTCGGTACTCTTGTTCAGAGAGGAATTGCCATAGCATTTCGTTGCTGGACTGCCCATGTGGGCGGGACAAAGACTGATATGCAAATGGGTATTTCCCATCTGTGAAAGGTACAGTGAGCAAAAAGCGTGTGCTGCAAACTCTCACCTCAGAGAGTTTGCAGACATTGGAAGTCGATACTGCTTAAATGTGTCGTTATTGTTCACGGTGAAGAGAAATGTGATGGGCAATTGAGTAGAGCACTCACTCTTTTGATTTTTAATTTTCTCATTCCAATATCTCATAATAGCACAATTGACACTGAATGTTCTGGCCCACTGTGTTCCATAATGGTTAACACAATGGTTAACACAGACAAGATGGTCTTTCAAACTCTTTGTATTTTTGAGAGACTGTTCTCTAGCCTTTCTGTAGTCCCCCAATACACCATACTTAATGATTCTTCAATTCTGTTCTTCTGCTTTACATCAATATTGCAATTCTCCTTTGAGAGGTCCATTAATTTAGACCTTCAAAAACCACAAACCTTCTTATACAGCACAGCCACCCATCTTATCCTGTTTCTAGCTGTGTTTACATCAACTATATCCTAAGTACCTATACTAGCACCCACACCTTTTTAAGGTTCGGTCTAGAAAATAATGTCGTTTAATATACCTTTGTACCAGAGCCCTAAATAACAACTACAAACTGATAATACCTCACCACACTGTTTATCGCTCACCTCATTTGGAGACTATTAACCTTCGGTCAAAATCCCGATTTCGGATAGCATCCCGTTCAAACACAACTCTCCTTTCTCAACCTGAATGTTCTCCAACACCTTTTCAGTGTAATCGAGAACAGCCCCATGATGGTTGAGACTTGGTTTATCTATAAAGGTCCCTCATGATTATAACAACCATCACCACTGGCCACCCAGTGGTGCCTAGCAGGGCTTGAGCTAACCGGCCCTGAGTTTAAACTGCTTATGTAGACACAGAGAAAACTGATAGAAAATCAGCTATCCCAGCTTTTCAATGGTGTTTTTCCCAAACTGGTCATTATTATGGTAACAATAAAACCAAGCACCTCATCAACAATAAACTATACAAACCAAATCTATGATTACAGATTAACAATTGCTACCTAGAATTCTGACACATGTTTGCTTTAACAGCTGTATCTGACAGAAATCAGTTATGTTTTAATTTCTTTTGTGATTGGCATGCGAGGGACAATGTGAGAGATAGGAGCACAGAAACTGCCAGGCAGGGTCGCTGCAAGGGGCACAATGGAGGCACGTTCAGTAACAAGGCACCCCAATATCCTAGAGATCAGAGTGGTTCATCAAGTGGCGAGAGCAGCGTGAAGAACAATAAATCATTTTGGAATAGGCGTACATGTGACTTGAATTGTAAGCAACATGAAGAGTTGGTCTGGGAAAATGAGGGAAAGGGAGAACAATGAGTGTCAGGGGCAAATGGGAGGTAAAATGACTCAGTGAGTAGCACAAAGTGCAGGGGAAGACGATATGCTCTAATGAATTGGAGATGCAGGAAGCACAGTGAGGGTATGATATGATATGATATGATATGGTATTTGTAACGCGCCTATACACAAGTGTTTCAAGGCGCGACGAGGCAGGGAGGGAGGGAAACAAGGGGAAGACAGACAAACGATCCTACTAGGCCAGGTGTCATTCAGATCGCGCAAGTGCAGAGGTAAGGGGAAAAGGAGAAAGTGCAGGGGGAGGAGGTGGGGGAAAAGTGCAGTACAAGGTAAGTAGCGTAATAAAAATAAATAATAAATGATAAATAAAAAGGGCCAGCTGGTGGCAAGTGCGAGGTAAGTGCAGAGCAAGTGCTGGGAAGTGCTGGGAAGGGGGCTGTAGGGATACAGTGACAGTCCCACAGTGCAGGGGGAGCCAGGGAGGCAGTGCAAGTGGAGAGTGGCTGGGCCCTGGACCGAGGTCACTGAGAGTGGCCCAGATGCAGGTTTAGTGCAGAATTCAGTGGGGAGTTAAGAAGGTTTAGCAGGGGAGAGGGAGAGAGAAGGCAGAAGCGAAGACGAAGGTTTTGAGGTGCTTCCGGAACTGGAGATGGTTCTCCTCAAGTTTCAGGGAGGCAGGAAGGCTGTTCCAGAGGGAGGCCCCTGCTGCGGAGAGAGATCTACCCCCAGCTCGTTGCTTAGAGAAGCGGCTGACCATGAGGGAGTTGGAGACGGATGAGCGAAGGGCTCGTGAAGGAAGATATTTAGGAAGAGAGAGTTGAAGGTATTTAGGCCCCAGGCCCCAGAAGGCCTTGTGGACAATGCAGAGGGTTTTGAACTTAATCCTCGCAGCCACTGGGAGCCAGTGAAGAGATTTCAGTCCTGGAGAGATACGGTCCCTGGGCTTGAGGCCAAGGACAAGTCTCGCAGTTCTGTTCTGGATAAGTTGCAGAGGGCGGAGAGTGGAGGCAGGCAGATTAAGATAGAGGCTGTTGCAGTAGTCCAGCCTTGAGAGAACCAGGGCTCGGGAGACAGTGAGCTTCTGGGGGAAGGAGAGGAAGGGAAGAATACCTCTGAGGAGGTGCAGCTGGTAGTGTGACTTCTTAGAGACGTCAGATATATGAGGAGAGAAGGAGAGTGTGGAGTCGAAGATGACCCCGAGGTTTTTAGCCTTGCAGGTAGGGGCCGGAAGGGGGCCAAGGGAGGCCAGCCAGAGAGCTGCAGGGAAGGAGGGAGTGGGTGCGCCGATGAGTAGAATCTCAGTCTTACTGGCGTTAAGGCAGAGGTCATTGGCGGCACACCATTCCTGGATAGCATACAGACAGTCAGAGATGAGGGAAGGAGAGGAGGAGGCCGAGGGTAGCCTGAAAATGAGCTGGGTATCGTCCGCATAGCACTGGAAGTGGGGGCAGAGAGCGGCGATGCGGTGGGCAAGGAGTGCCAGATACTGGTTGAAAAGCCAGGGAGAGAGGTTGGATCCCTGGGGGACACCACAGGTGGAGAAAAAGATGTCAGAGAGGAAGGAGCCCATTTGGACCTGGGAGGGTCGACCGGAAAGGAAAGAGGTCAGCCATGCCAGAGCCTGACCAGTGATACCCAGGTTATCACGGAGACGGTTGAGCAGGATGGCATGGTTGACAGTGTCAAAGGCAGAGGAGAGATCGAGCAGAATGAGAACACAGGGAGTGTTGGAATCGAGGTTCAGGAGCAGGTCCTCACGGATGTTCAGGAGAGCAGTTTCCGTGCTTCTGGCCGCTCTGAAGCCGGATTGATGGTCATGAAGATTACCAACAGATTCAGCATGGAGGTTAAGCTGGGAGATGGCCAGTTTCTCCAGGAGCTTGCCCAGGAAGGGAGTAAACATTGTGTGGTGCAGAAATGCATTTATTGGAACAACAATGCAAGACAATTAAAAATGACCTTGATTGCTTGTCGCCCTAACCCTAAAGATGTCCATGTTTGATGGTCATGTGTCCAAGGTTTATTTGCTTAAGCTTTATTGTTCTTTCCTCATTATTTTAGAAAGCAATGAGTAATCCAGTTTTATTTTCTAACTTGCAAACCTTGTAAAGTGTTGTTCAATCTACAGTGAATATTAAATTCATATTCAATGAGTTTATACATTAATCAACAACGGTGTCATTTAATTAGTATTCAATAGATCATGCCATTCATTTCTCTATCAGATGTTTTCCAAGGTCCTACGTTACCATTTTCTCAGTCAGCGGTGTCATTTTTCCTCATTTTCAGGAGAATAGGTTTCATCAATGTCCAGGATTTTCAGGAGAATAGGATTCATCAATTTCCTAGAGCCTATACTAGGTCTAATCAATTTACAATTTTCGTATTTGCCGGGAAAATGATGAGATCCTCTCAGTAAAATGCTAGAACCTCTCTGATGAGTTGCCAATTGTTTTGCCTGGCTTTGCCAACAAGAGAGTTCTAGAGAGAAACACAAGTTAAGACAATACGAAAGATATCTCGTGATAGAAAAAACAAGTGATGAAATCAAATAATTGGGAATTGGACAACAAAGAGACCAAGAAATAAATACAATTAAGAAGATTAGAGCAAGAAAGAGAGATAGAGTGTGTGTGTGTGGACCTCTGGTTTACAGAGGTGTGATACCGGAAAAAGTACAGCCTTTGTGTGTGTGTATTTTTGTGATAGTTTTACATGTGCACTTCCTGCCATGGCATTTTATTATTCCTGAGTCTCTGTACTCTGGGCCTGATTCCCACTTTTCCATTGAAAAAGATTTTGTGAATCAGGTTCCATGTCTTTTTGCCAGAAGACTGCTAGGGCCACCTTTAGAACAGTGAGCAAGAGTCAGGAACTGACAACATTGTCGGTTGCTGTCGGTACTCTTGTTCAGAGAGGAATTGCCATAGCATTTCGTTGCTGGACTGCCCATGTGGGCGGGACAAAGACTGATATGCAAATGGTTATTTCCCATCTGTGAAAGGTACAGTGAGCAAAAAGCGTGTGCTGCAAACTCTCACCTCAGAACAGGTTATCATGCCATGTTCTTTCTGGAGAGGAGCGCCTGCTACCTTTTGTGAAATATGTGTAAGGAGCTTGGGGTTGGTCACCCTAAATTACCTGGGGGCAACCAGACGTGGTCTACCTGCTCACTGTGCTCAGCGAGGCAGAGCTCCACCTCACTGATGAGGCCCAACAAGGCTGAAACACGTGTATGGGGTTGCTGTTGGTACTCTTGTTCAGAGAGGAATTGCCATAGCATTTCGGTGCTGGACTGCCCATGTGGGCGGGAAAAAGACTGATAAGCAAATGGATATTTCCCATCTGTGAAAGGTACAGTGAGCAAAAAGCGTGTGCTGCAAACTCTCATCTCAGAACAGGTTATCATGCCATGTTCTCTCTGGAGAGGAGCGCCTGCTACCTTTTGTGCAACATAATTATGTGTTTGCTTGGATAAAACGTTTTAAGAGTATTGGTGTCAGTAATGTAAACATATGCTTTGTTTTGTTTTTATGTTTTTATTTTTCCACCACTTAACAACTCACTACTAGTTTGAGGTCCTTGTTCTTTGGTAGGTTTTTCTTCTCTCGTATTTTGATGCACCATGTCCCAATGAAGGGAGGTTGGTGCCAACGTCACTGCACTCAAAACCTCCATCTACGTATGGGGGTATATACCAGTTTGAAATTTGCAGGGCAACACGACTTGGCTGTTTCGTTCATGCTAAGCCAATTATTTTAAATGGGCCTGAGCTACACATGTCTCTATAGTGCAAGAATATAGTTGTATTGAGGGCCTGCTTTTTAAGTAGCATCTAATGCCATCTCGGGTGCCTGGGCAATCACGACATTCTACCATTTCCAGCCATCCGAAATCAGCTCTGCATCTTCATACGTATAAACCTTTAATTTTATATTAAATGTCTGAGCAGCACTAGGCTAAGAGTTTTAGAACAGTTACATGCATACATGGGGCCAATATTTTTCAGAGCGCAAATTGTACCTCTTCATTTACATATTTGTTAGGAGTCATAGAAAAAGGCTTTTCAATTTTAACACTGGTTGTGTTTAGTTGGTTTTGCTCGGGTAGATTGTGCTTCGATGTTATTTTTGAAAGTGTATTTTCGTGTAACAAAGTTGAAAAGATATACCTTTCAGTAACTTCAAGATTCTAGACTAATATGCTTCACATTTTTATTTCTCTGCTGTACATGTTTCATTTGGTGTCAATTTGTTGGCTTCTAATTGTAAATCTGCTGAAACGTCGGCACATTTTGTCTGGTTATGTTGGTTTTTGTATGAATTCTTTCTGTTTGGCCTATGCTTTTATAAATCCCAAAAGCAGTGAGTGTGTCTATTCCTCTTTTCTTTCTGCCTTGAGGGAGATATGTCAGTACTTTAACTTCCGTTGCTAAATTGCTCAGTGGCGCAGGGCCCCTTTCTTCCTTCATGGCAGTCCCATGCAACAATTTCCCTACACAGGCAAGTGCTTTCCCTGATCACGTGTCTTGCTCCCTAGCAGCCTTTCCTGCATACTATTGGAGGCCCCCAGACCGTTGTAAACATTATCACCAAATTGATTTGAAGACGGCCCAAGGGATTATATTTAATCAGTAAATAAGACTGCAGAGAGAAGACGGTTAGGCAGTCGATTTTCCCATATTCATCTTTTAATAAAATTACTCAGTTCCAGTTCAACATTGGGCACTGATGCTCGATGACTCATGCATTCATATTAAAAGCAGTGTGGTAACCGTAATTAAGCCACTTCCCATCAAAACAATCTATTTTTAACAGAACATAGCACACATTCTAATATATGCTTTGTTCCCCAAAGGACATTAAAAGTCTATTTAGAGCAGGACTATGTGCAAGAAGTCTATTTCCATGTTCTTGGGAAAGTATGAAATTAATGCCTACTCTACCCTGGTGCTGTCTGAGTATCAGGTGAAACTGAAAAGAAATAAAGACCCCTTCAAATCGTACATACCTTCAGTTTTGAGTTAGTGAAAACATGGCATGGATTTCTGAAGCATTTCCTTACATGTTAACAGTGCAAATATAGTGGTTACCTAAGGGCCCCATTCATGGAATAATTTCCTTGGGAAATGGGGAGCTTGTGCACCAAACTGCGTGGGAAACCCCATCCGTAGATTAATGGAATCGAATGTGGGGGATTTTCCTGGGGCTTGCATGGATTTCACAGCAGCTCTGCCCCCCTGCAAGCTGCCAAGTATCTTACACTAGACACCATGCAGAGCGTGGGCGTGGCTTGCGCAGAGGTCTGGGAAGGGGGCGGAACACAGAAAATGAGAAAGAACATGCGAAAAAGTGGGCTTTACGAGGGACGGGCTACAGGCAGTCCATCACACTCCCACTATTGCACAGAACAATACATATTCATAGATTCGACAGCACAACCTCTCTGCAGGGAAATAGCCATGACAAGCCCTTATACTATCTGCCATCCAAAGGCAGGCGTGCAGACACTTGCACATAGCATTCACTGCACAGGGGTAACATTGGGTGTCAGATTTAGGGGTGGGTGTACGCAGCTGGGGGTCCGATCTAATTTAGGGGTGTGTGTATGCTGTGCAGCGGGGTGCAATAATGGTTTACGGGGGTTCGCATGCAGATTTTCTGAGTTTCACCTGAGTTAGGGTAAATCATACGCATGTTGTCGGGGTGGCAGTAACAGTTACGGGGCACCCTGCGCAGGTTCCACGAGATGCAGGCCTACTTGTGGGGAACCCCACGCACTCTTTTGAATGTGCATCTATCCGCACTTGTGGAGCATGCAAAGGTAGCCGTTTCTGGCTGTTTTTCCTTTGCATGGGGGTGTGTCAGGGGTATTCCGGATACGACTTGCGTATACAGTTACTATGTGCAAACAATTCCATGAATATGCACAGCACGCAGAATAACTTCTGCGCACAGCATTGTCGTTCTCAGCACGTGGCTTTTTCATGAATAATGTGCACTTTAAGTGTCTTGTTCATCAGACACAGGGCCTAATTATCAAAAAAAGCACTGCGTCTACACAAACTACTTTACGTGACAAACAACATTGTATGGATGAAAAGAATAGCACAGGGAGCAGATTCATAGAATCAAAAGTGCAAACGAGTTGTGCCTAAAACGCCCCCAACATGCCCCTATCACAAACAGAACATAGTAGCGGTGAACAACCTTTGTGCCATGGAAAATAGTATTCAAAGATTAGTCACCAATAATCACCATTACTCCCACTCCACTCCTGCAACCCACAACTCCACATACCAGCACCCCCACTAAACTGCCCCTCGGCCCCCTAACCTAAAGCAACACCCACGTACCCTTGACAAAACTGCACCTCTGCCCCCTAACTTACAGCTCTCACGTACCCTTACAAAACTGTGCCTTGGCCCAACCATAGTACGGAAACACCCCTCCTGGATCGAAAAAATCAGATGGATACCCTCAGAGATTCAGGGAAACTCTGTATTCTTTTGCTGTTAGACCTTTCCGCAGCATTTGACCTTGTAGACCACGACAAACTGTGCACATCACTAGCCAATGATTTCAACTTCTTGACTGAAGCCACTATGTGGGTGAAACCCTTTCTAGCTGAACGCATCTCCAGAGTTGCCATAGGTAAAGAACCGGCTGATCCTATCCCAGTACCTATTGGAGTACCCCAAGGATAATGCCTCTCTCCTACTCTCTACAATGCCTACACAAAGCACCTCTTCTTGGCATTAGACAATATGGGTGTCATCTACACTAATTTTGCATACCAAGACAAACTCATCATTAAAAAAATATATTCCATCATCCAAAATTGGATGGCGGTGAACAGTCTCTGCCTCAACGATGAGAAAACAGAAATTCTCATTGTGGGCTCCCAATCTAAAATAGCGGCCCTCCACCCAGACTATTCCTCTGTTAATATAGATGGAATATCGATCCCAGTGCTCAAGCAAGTAAAAACATTAGGTGTGTACCTAGACGCCAACCTCACTATGACTAAACATATAAGCACGCTCTCATCTTCCACGGCCTACACCTCCAAACTAATAGCACTAAGCCGACAATTTCTGTCTCCCACCAACTGCCTTGCACTGGCTAGGGCCCTGGTATTATCCAAGTTGGATTATTGCAACGTATTGCTACTAGGGATATCCAATAACAATCTCAGCAAACTGCAACTCATGCAAAACAAAGCTCTAAGAGCAGCCCTAGGGATAAAAATGTTTGACCATATATCCAAGATCAGAAAAGATGCCCACTGGTTACCCATCAAAGCCAAAAGTATCTTTATAACACTCTGCATCGCGCACAAATGCCTGGCCAACAAAGCCCCCATCTACCTCAATAACGCCCTACAGAAAAAAGACTACACAAGAATACTGAGATCCAATGACAATCAATCTCTAGTACTACTCCGCTACAAAAATAGTAAGGCGGGGGTCAGTAGCTTCTATGCCCTGGCTCCCAAACACTGGAACTCCCTCCCCATCAACATCAAAAAAGAGCTATGACTCCCCTGCTTCAAAAAACAGCTAAAAACCTGGCTGATTAACCAATGTTAGTATTATGGTAATTCAATCCAACACAAATAGATTGCTTACCTGTTTGAAATGTAAATATTATTCTGTAATGTGATGTATGATCCTGTCTTTAATGTCCATATTCTTGCGCTATGTATAATCAATGTTAAAGCTGTCTGTAACCATGCCGTGATACCCCAGGGTTTGGGCGTGTAACAAATGAACAAAATAAAATAAAAATAAAATAAATAAAATAACTTAAAGCAGCACCCACCTTCTCTGATGAAACTGTGCCCCGGCCCCCTAACTTAAAGAAGCAGAAGCCTACCCAGATGAAACTATGTCCCGGCCCCCTAACTTAAAGCAGCACATGCATACCCTGATGAATGTGCACCTCTACCCCCTTACTTAAATCACCATCCACATACCCCAACGAAACTGCGCCTCTGCTCCCCAAACTTAAAGTAGGCTTTGCACCCCAACAAAGTTACACCTCTGCCCCCTAACTTAAAGTAGCACCTGAGTACCCTGGCAAAACTGCACCCTGTCCCCCTAACTTAAAGCCGCACATACTCAGGAGGAACATCCCCTTGTCCCTCTAACCGAAAGGAGCACCTGTGCACCCCGGCAAAAATGAGCCTTGTCGCCTTAACACAAAGCAGCACTTGCGGACCCCAGTGAAGCTGCACCTCGTCCACCTAACTCAAAGCAGCACCCACATACCACAGCAAAACTGTGCCTTATCCTGCTAACTCAAAGCAGCATCTGAGTACTCTGGCAAAACTGTGCCTTGTTCCCCTAACCCAAAGCAGCACCTGTGTATCCAGTGAAACTGCACCTCATCCCCTAACTCAAAGCAGCACTTGCGTACCCTGTGAAACATCACCTCATCCCCAACCCAAGGCAGCACATGCAAGTATTCCCTCATCCCAGTACCCCAACTGACCTCTGCCCCAACCCAACCCAATGCAGGACCACAAAAGACATCCCTCATCCCAGTACCCCTACTGATCTCTGCCCCAATTCATCAACCCAATGCAGCACCCGCAAGTCGTCCCTCGTCACAGTACCCCCGCTGACCTCTGCCCCAATATCCCCAACTCAAGGCAGTACCAGCAAGTCCGCCCTTGTCAAAGACCAATGTGTAGCACCAAACTAACTGATCTCCTCTAGCTGGGGTCTACCATGAAGCACATCTGCAATATATCATCCTCCAGCAAGAACATCTGGGATCACTGCCATTGAATCCAGAACTATAGCCTCTTCCATGGCTCCCTGTTGGACCACACTCAGTTGCAGATGAACAGGACACCATACTGTTACGTCAGCTAAACATTTGCCACTCAGTGTACATGTGACATAGTGCACACGTGATGAGAATAGACCACTGATTCACAACAAGGCAAAATCCCTCCTCAACACCCACAATACCAAATAAACACCCACACTACCAAAGAGCTATACCTGTGAATGAAGTTTGAACATATACATATTGACAAGCAAGTGCCAAAGGAACACGAAAACAATAGTGGACTAGAAATGAACTCAATGTAGAATGAAATGAACCTCAAGTAGCGAATGGGTAGAGGTGAATGATCTGTCACCAGATACGACAATAATCTAGACCATGTGGAACATGCGGCATGACACATGACACATTGAGTACGCATCCCAAATGAGAGACCACACACACCATCATAAAACATCTCATCCATCACCAAAAGCATCCCCACATTGACACCATTACAAACACACCAAAAATCCACTAAAACAACACTGACATACCGACACCAAACATGCAGTGTTCCTGCACAGGGAATGGCATCAGACAAGAATCCCTTGCCACCTCCAGCTACCTGGTGGGCCCTCCCATACACCTCAAACACATGCCCAAATGTCCAAGTCAATTAAAAGAATGCCACCATGTCAAGGCCTAACAACACACAACATCACGGAACACCCAAAATCATATTCACCAAAGGAATACAAAGTCAACCACAGCAAACATGTCTCAAACACCCATGCACACCTTGTACAAAAATGACCAACATGACTGTACTGCAAAGCATGGAAGCAGGAAAGCACCAGATATGCATGACAAAGCTGTGAAATACATTAATCCCAAACCATGCCTATACACCACATCTACAATAGGATAGGATAGGATACAATAGGATAGGATAGTTCATGATAAGGAGTGGGGGTTGGCAAAGGCCCTGGCATAGCACCGAGAAGCCAATCAAACGTGATATTTTAGAGGAACTAAGAGTCATAACTAGGCTTCCACAGTTGAACCTGCAAAAGGATAATTAATGGCAGAGCAGCTGAAGGTAGAGCTGTGGGCCCAACCTCGGTTGCATCCCTGACACACATACAAGCACACGCACATCCCAGTGTGACCCTCGTGCTATGGTCCAGTCTGTGGAGCGGTCTGTGGTGAGGGCGCATGGGGGGCAGGCACAGGGGAACAGAATCCCTTCAATTGGAGGGATCTGTGATTCCGAAGATGGATGTGGACGTCCAACAGGTTTAACCTGCCAGAATATCCCTAACCATGCACTGAAAAGGGAGCACAGAATGGCAACCCCACCTCTCTGACCCGACCCCTGCACCACCCTGTAAGCCAAGCACTCATGTCTGCACACCACCAGTGGGGTGGACAGTCCTCAGTGTACTCTGACTGTGTCGCACCACCTGGCTGGGACCCCCGCAATGGGACTACGGGGTCTGTGGTGATTTCAGTTACCCACATAACATGTCTTGAAACACAAACCAAGGATTCTATCACGAGTGTGAGTCGAAGAGCCAAACAAAACCCTGTGGCACAATGAAAGTGTTAAGATGGCCCAAAAAAATCCCTATCAGCCTAGAGGACCTGGAGTTAATCCAATCCAGAATCAAAGATGAAGTAGACAAAGTGCAAGGCAAAATCCGGCTTTATTATCAGTCAAATAAAGCTGGGACAGCAAACAAGCATTACAATCTCACCACTCTCAGCACATCCATTACAAACAAAGATTTAAGTAGTACAACTTTGTCATAAATGATGTCATTTGGGGATTGGGTACTGGTGGTGTCTACATATGCACCCTTTAGGGTTTAAACATCTAATTGGGTTATACTTGAGTGATGGTGCACCCTGAGACCACCCCAATATTGATAAAGGTTAAACTTTGTAATTTCTATGTCAAGTGGGTGGTTGACACATAACTTAATGGGCGGCCCAACATGGTTGGCTTTCTGCTAACCAACCTTTAACTATTGACAGGCTGTCAAGACATGAGTCAGATGGAGAGTAGGGGAAGAGAGGTCCACGGATTGCTTTTCTTGACCATCCCTTATTCCTAGCCCCTGGGCCAGCATTATTTTATTGTACTTGGCCTTGCACAACGTCTCCGTTGGTACATTTAGGGAGTATGTGTTTGCTTCTAAAGAATATGCAGTGTTCTCCAATTATGGATCAAGTGTGATGAGGCCGTGTTTGGAATAGAGTTAGTCCTTTAATTATTTAGAATGTAGCTATCATTAATGTGTTGCCTTTTCTGTTGCCACTGCAGACACTCGTGAGTTATTCTTTATGAATTGTTTTGGTTATAGTTTGACTGCACCTGGCTAACAAAGGTTGGTTGTGCTTTTTATAAACTTAAATTAATCTGGGAGTATACTGATTGTGTCTTCATGCCTTCTGGTTGCTAGCTACTGTCTGAGCACTTCACTGATCAGTATTTCTGTGGATTTAACTTTTGATTTCTCTAGAAGTGTTGGGGTCTTTGTTTATTTAAAGGTGTGCTGCGGCTTCCATTTTGGAGAAGATGGCTGCCCCATTATACTTGTTCTATTTTAGTGAGCAGTATTCTTGTGTCTTTTATGTTGCATTCCGCTTATACATTGGTTATGTTAGTGTTCTTCATTTCTGGTGGATGCTATGTTAATATTTTACATGTATAAATGCATGTATTACCTATTGTACATGTTCTTCATGTTGAGAGCAAATTTGCTTCATGTCTAATGCATGCACATGTATTGTTACAATGTTAGTTTGACGACTTTTGCCATCTTCAAGTTAGCGGGCCCCCGAGGGTGGAGATGCCCCATTTACATATTCTGCTGTTCTGGCTTGGGATGAGGGTGGCACGGTTGCCTTAGTGAGTAACTTTTCTCACCTGTGCGATATTGGGTCAGGGAAGGGACAGAAGCTTTGAATGATGTATTCACCTGCCTCCCTCAAAGGTATAGGACGGTGCATGCCGCCTGAGGTGGGAAGCTGTTGTGCCCACCACTGGCACCTCTCATCCACTCTGTTGGAGAGGTGGAGCATGTGTGATAGAAGGCAAAAGATTGTGAACTATGCCTGTGCAGGGCAAGACCAGATAGAACTCTGGTGGAGGTCTGTAGTGGTCCTGACATGATTCGACTTGGGTATAGGGCCAGAAGACTTACCTAGTAGGTGGTTACCACCAATGTTTCCCTTAGGATTGCTGGCGCTCAGATACCCCAATTTTATCTGGTGAAACAAATGATTTGAAGTCTTGGGGCCAAAGCAATCTCAACCTGCTCTCAAACTTTACATGGCTGAGGAGCCCTCGCTCACTGGCATGAAGTCAGGGATTGAATGTTAGTGCCCACTGTGCCACTTTTGGTACGCAAAACTTGCACTGCAGGATGACCCAAACGCTAGGTTAAGTCACATGATACTGATGATCATCATGTCCCAGAAATGGTGTTGGTTGATATAGACAGGAACACAGTGGCCATGGAAGTCAGAATCTGCTAAGGAGTGAGTAACAACGCACCAGTTGAAACAACTAGCTCTTGCAATGGATGGCACAGAGCATCCGGCCCATACCCAGAGGCTTCTGGGGCTGAGAGCTGCAGGGTCTATGCGGCAAAAAGTAGGGGGACTCCTACGGTATGCATGGTAGTTCGGGGTGAGTGGCTTGGTGGAGCTGCCACAGGTTCAGAACTTGGTGGTGGTAGCAAATATTCAAATTAGAACTTTGAAGCCTGTAGTGGAGGAGGGTACTATGTGAACAACTGTTGAACATTGGTCAGGCGTTCCTAAGAGATGGCCGAGCGCTGTTCGTAAGTGATATGCAATGGCCTCCATTGGCCCTCAACTGATCGAAAGGGAGTCTGGTTCAGATCCACGAACCAAGAGTGGCATAGACAGGCACCCATGTGGCATTCATTGCAGTAACACAAATGTTCCTGGAGAATTGGGCATGCCCCCTGGTGAGAGTTCTATTTTCTTTATGAAGGGCATGCTCGAATGGGTTTGCCTTGAGAGGGCCACCCAAGCCCTGGAAAGCATAGCTGTTTGGGCAGCGTACAGTGAGCTCTTGCCGATCCTTGTTATTAATTGTATATGGTGTAAATCTCGCACCAGGCCATACCTATATGCAGGCAGTGCTCCAAGGTGAACCGCCTTTGGCATATTGGAACAATGTAGGCAAGGGAAGTTGGTAATTCAGATCTGTAACTTTGGCATGAGAATTGGCGCTAAGGGCTGGGTGGGTCAGGCTGGTGCACATAGCAGGGCTGGCCGTGCATTATGGCTGGATGGGGCGCCTCCACCCTCGGTGGCATGCTAACTCGGGACCCAAGCCAGACCCTTCCTGTGGCCCTTGCCTGCTGTGGTGGTGGCCTCCCTCCATTCCGCTCCTGGGGCTCAGACCAGCATTCTCCCTCAGAAAATGCCTAGCAGCTTACTTAGAACTGGTGCAGAAAAGGGCAATCTGATGGTTTAATTGAAACTAGGCATTACAAAGTCCTGTGGCGAAAGAAATTCACTGAAGCACAGGTAAATGGCAAGAGTAACTATGACTCTCTTACAGTGGCTGGCCAAATGCCACGTCATCTCATTGGTGGCACGCTTGAATGGATGAATGGTATTTCACTTAACTTACCTAGTATCTGGTAAACCACAGCCAAGGGAATGGTTTGGCAGAATCAGTGGGGATAGGAGACCCTGTTGCACTTGACTTTAGTCTGGCACTGTGAGAAGACATGAGTCAGGGGGGCAGCCAAGTGGGACTGTCACTTCTAGTTCCAAGCACACGTCTCTGGCCAGGCGCAAACGACTCCAGGGACATTAGCAGGTGGGGAGCTTAACTGTGGCAGTACACATGTAATACAATAATACAGGTGTCCTAAGGCAAGCTCACTGGGGGAAAAGAAACATCACACTGAGCTGAAGGGAAAAAGCTTGCTAGATCTTGATTTTGTGTATGAAGTCAGACTATGTACGTGGGGCCTCACCATGCTTCTGACATTTTGTGTTTCCAGCAGGAGGTGTCAGAAAATGGCACAGGAATAACAGTCTTGTAGCATCCAAGCATTCATAGCGACATTGCATTTTGATCCCTCTGTGTTGGCTCTTCCTATCATTGTGAAGCAGAATCCAGCGAACGTTGGATTGTTCACCCACTAATAGGGAACGTGAGGTGGGTTTAGACCATTGTGTGACAGGTTTGCTTTACCCGACTGATGATGTGCTATTGCAATAGTATCCTGCTCAGTACACGAGGAACCACATGTTCAGACATTTGGTGAATGTGCTTGGCTGAGGAACCAATGAGGCGAAGCTGCCATCTGTGGGATTATGACTGAATGCCTCTAAGTAAGAATCCCCCATAAACTGTAACCATAAGGAACCACTTGAGAGCCTTGGTTGGCCTAGGATAGCCATCCTCTGGGCCAGAGTATAGAGCTGCTTGCCCCAGAACTCAAGTGTGGACAGAAGGGTGCAATCACTCTCACCCATAGTGCACCACATGTTCTTGGGGATTGTGGAAAATCTGATTCTGGGTCAGGGTTTCGTAAGAAGCAGAGCAGCTCCCTTCCTGTGATCTAATGGAAGTCTTCCT
The DNA here is from genome assembly GCF_040938575.1 of Ambystoma mexicanum. NCBI lineage: Eukaryota > Metazoa > Chordata > Amphibia > Caudata > Ambystomatidae > Ambystoma > Ambystoma mexicanum. The sequence goes on from NC_090923.1 coordinate 500,420,075, forward strand.
CTCAGATGAGGTTTTGTGAAAGGCACTGCTGTGGAGCCTCGAGTGTCTTTAACCTTCCTCCTCCTACTGCATCACAGGGTGCACAGGAAACTCTCACCAACCCTGGGTGCATCTGCGGGGATATGAGCTGGGCAAGGACTGCTCTTCTCCCTTTCCGGTCAGTCTTGCAAACAAGATGGCATTTGCCCAGCAGGTGGCAGAGTGGCAGGACCCAGCCCATGGGTGGCAGGGAACAGAGGCTGGGCCTTAGTCGTGGATGGCAGCTTAAGTTCTGGCCCCAGGCCACAGAGGTGGAGGCTTAAGTGCACTTTGTAATTTGCAATGAGTATCAGGTAGTGGTAATATCGCAAGATGTGCATTCTCCTTTGGACTCCCGGCAATTGCGCTGTGGCTTCTGTGAATAGAACTCCCTTAGCGCTTGATAGGGTGTGTTTGTTGTTTGCATGGTGCCTACCTCCCCATGCCCATGTTCTTCCTCATTTTATTGCCTTCAATGGGAATTTCGCATGTCCCCCCTATTTAGTTGTTTGCGCTGGCTATTCCCACACATTGCGCTCTGCGTCGTGCAAAGTACTCTGGCAAAGCGGAACTGAGAATGCACTGGCACAAAGTCCAATCCGTGAATCGGAAATTCATTTTTAGATTTGCGGTACATTAAATATTTTGTGAGGAAGGCCCACAGTGTCCCTACACACAATCACGTTGGTTGCTTCTTCTTAGAAGAACATGCAAACAAAAGATATTCATGTGGTTACATCATGCAAACTAAGAGTGGAAACAAACAATGGTTCACTTTGCTTGAGTTTCTCAATAAAAAATAAGATGTGTATAAGTCAGAACCTGTTGGAAGACAACATTTAGAGCAAATAATTAACGCAGAACATTGAATAGTTATTCTAGTTGCAGATTAAGGAATTATTTCACAAACTATTGTGTTTGCTGTTCTCCAAACTGCAGTGTAGCCCCATTATAAAAGACGATTCACACAGGATTACCTAGTTCAACAATGCACCATTCTTCTGAAGTGTCAGCAAATGCTTAGCCTGTCTTATCAAAATAAGCTGTATTGTGCAGAAGTCAATTTCATTAGCAACTGGTGTGTCGACATCTAGACTGTTGGATCTTTCAAAATGCACAAATGGGCAAACCAACATCTATGCTATCAATATTGCAGTAAGCCATACCATGTGTCGAGGACATGGATATCGCTTTTGGAACCAGTTCCTGGGGATGGACCAGTGCGGGAGGATCACCTGGATGAGGGATCTTAAGGGAGTGAGAGTGGGACACTGGATGCGGTATCCCCATATTACCAGGTAGAATACTTAGGAACTCAAACCCCCCTCCCCCTTTCTGGACATGAACACTTTCTCACAGACAGCTCACTGTGAGAGAAAACAGACTAACACCCGAGCCGTATACCTGAATTGTCCCAACACAATCATCAGGCAGAGTCAAGCAATTACTGATCATTACATACACCTCACTTCCATCACACTTCGCCACATGGATAATAGCCGGAGCATGAAAGCACACTCTGAGCAGTTCCAAGATGGCAGTTTAACAAGAGGAGAAAGACAGCAGAACCAGAAAGGGTTGCAAGGAGGGAAGTGCCCTTGACATTTTCGGAGAAGAACAGTTACTTTTACAAGCCTTCAAGAAGAAGAAACATTAGAGTGGAATTAAAGCTGAAGAAACCTGCATTGTGTGTGTCAGATGTACCTGGGGCTCTCCTGCGTCGATAGCCAAGGCGTGGAGGAGCTTTTGCCACCATGGTACTGTCCTTAGCTCCTACAACATCCTCTTATTTCTCAATCTAAAGGAAGCCCAAAAGTATAGATTACTGAGGCTGAGTGAGGAGGAGGAGATAACCAGTTTGGCGCATATGCTTTGGAGTGACATATTTGTAGGAGGTGAAGGCCACCAACCATACTTATTGACACTCAATAACCCGTCGTTGAGACAACCCTTTTTTCTTGCATGTTGTCACTAATAAATGGATGGAAGAATTACATCCAAGATGTCCAATGTGCGCAGCAGAAAGAGAGGACTTGTTCCACTTTCTTTTGGTATGCCCTATTTACGATTCTCTCAGGGCACAAAGAAGTAAAAGCCTCCAGGACAATCCATGTGATGCCATTATCTTTCTTCTGGGGGAACGGGATTGTAACAGGACAAAAGCTATCACAAGTTTTATTTTTAGAGCTTTGCATCAGAGAGCTAAGAAGGTTGAAACTGTTTGGACTAGACTATGCACTGGGGGCTTTGAGCATAACAATACAGGAGGATCATCCCCAGCTCTCCTGCAGCGTCTAAATTATCCCTCTTGTTTAAGAGCCCAAGAAAGTACCCAATGGCTATTCACCTAGGATTAATCATTGAGCCATTTACTTTTCTTATTTTGTGATGTACGTCCGAGATGCGTTTTTATATCTATTATCTTTCCCCATTTTTTTGCGAAATGTTTAAAGTTTTATTAAGTTGTTTCATATGCTATTTTAATATGTTGATATTCTTGTCGTTTTTAATATTTTTGTATGTATTTTGTATATTTCTTTTTATAGATCTTTGTATATGCACTGCATTTTCTTGTCATGAAAGTTGAAAGTGTAAAAAATAAATAATCTAATCTAATCTTAAAAAATACTTATCTCTTTGACACCCTCATACCAGATGTATTCTATAAGCTCTTCTCACTGCTCACTCTGTCCTTCTCTATCTTTATTTTCTTCTTTTTTATGTCTAGCTCTGTATAGCTCACCCTAGGATTCTTGTATATCTGTCTCTATTGTCTGAAACTTTCAATTTTGTTTACACTTTTAAAAGTCACTTCATTTTGTTTGTTCCCTGTGCCACGGAAATATGCTACATTGCTTTGCAAATGTCTCTGTTATGGATAGATACGAGACAAGGATCCTGTTATGGGTGATCCTACCGGAACAAATATGGAATATGCAGAAATGTGAACTATCACGAGGGGGATGTGTACTTGAAAGCCACTGGAAGCCTGTCTGTCAGCCTAAAACTGTTGCTTTCAGCAGGTGGATGTTCTATTATTTTACAAATAGAGATATGGATGTCACTAAGACATGTCTGCCATCTGGCTTCCTTTAACTCTGCCTGAGTATGTGTGTGATTGGCTCGTTGAAAGAATAGCATGAGCAAGGGTGGATTTAGAGGGAGGGAATGTAGGAAAAGAGTTTTCAGAGACAACGAGGGAGATTAGCAGGGCTAAATGCTTGTAATAGTATGGATACGTGATTGTCCAACATACATGAACTATCTTCCTTCAAGACGCAAAACGGGCAAGTATGTGCTAAGCTAATATAAACTTTCCATGGTAGTTTTGGAGTATTATAAGATAGAGATCGAGTAGTGTTGTGAGTAGGAGGACTGAAGAGCGTGCTCAGGCAATTCTAGATTATATGCAGATTTAAAATATCTGCCATGTTTTTTTATAGTACATAGGCACATTTCCTAGTACACATTTCTAGTCTGCCAAACCAATACAGAGGTAGCATAATTCAAGAATAGGATGTGTAAGAAGAGAATCTAGTTGCTAACAAATGGCAAGGGCATGGGCTGGCCTGAATTAATGAAGTAAATATGTTATCTATGGCCCTATAAGGAAAGTGTGAGGGATGTCATATATGTAATGCATTTGTGTGGCAGAAGGTCCCTACCCTTTGTGTTCCACCGGACAGTTGATAGATATACCTGGATGGTGGGCACCCGTGGGACCTCCTACACTTACTTACTAGGAACTTACCTATAAACTTACATGAGTCTCCTGAACCTTTTTTTGTTGTTGCATCTACTGGTTCCATGTATTTCAGTCTTGGGGTGCCGTACTTTGCATTTTGATGATTGACCTTGGTAATGGATAAATAACTGTTAGACCAAAACGAAAAATGTTAAGGCGTGTAGATGAGGGTTGGGGAGCTGAAGTGGTTTACTCACAGTTGCTGAGAAACACTGCTGCATCACCTGAAGTGGCAACTGGTGTCATGTCCAGTATGAGAGGCATAAGATAGACCAGCAAAGCGATTCCTGACATTTGTCTTTATGGTGTGACACCTTGTGCCTGGCAAGCACAACATCCTAGTGAATGTGGGTGTGATAGCAAATTACCATTACTGATGTCACACTTTATAGCCCAAAGTCTTTGACAGTATGTTCATAAACTAGGGGACTGGTGAGAGCAGCAGTGAGACTATCCTCTTACTCATTCACAAACCAGCCCAAGAACTCAGCAACATTGCTGCAGTCTCAGGCCCAGCAGAACCTTGCTGTAAATGAGAGTGCAAGAGAAGAAAACATACAATGATTCACAGGGGGCACATGCAGTTACTACAAACCCCAGTTATATTATCTCTTTAATTGTAGTCAAAACTGGGGGGTCCTAATGTTTCATGAAAGAGAGGGTGGGCTATGTCTAAAAAGAGGGGGGACAGGGTATCATGCCATGACGATAATTACTCAGTATTATGTTAAACTTCAGGTTATCGCAAAACAGAGAGGTGATGGCTGAAGGTTTTGAATTAACCTTAAACCTCTGGCAGTTGCTCTAGGCAACCCACCAGACAATAGCTTTTCACCTGTCAAGCCTTCACAGAATGTGGAAACACCATTTGCAAACCAGGCTTGGTCCCATCCCCAAAGTCCAGCCAGAACAGCTGGGTCACATCCCTTCTGCACGAGAACACAAGCAACCCCAGACGTGTGTCGGCCTCATTGGGTGACATCAGTGAGATGTAGCTTGGGTCTGTAGGCTCAGCAGGCACAGGACCCATGTCTGGGCATAGAAATCCCACTCGTAGTGACAAAGCAAAACAAGAGGTGACGGCTGGAAGGTTAATAATGCATCTTACTCCTTTGGTATTGCTCGGGACAACCCTCCAGACCACTGTTCTTCACCCTGCCATGCCATTGCAGAAAGTAGAAAGATCATATCCAAATCAGGATATTAGCAGCCTCAACCTTTCAGACTGTTCAGAGTTTGGAGCTTGTGTCCTTGCACATTCCTAGTCTTGACTATTCCTAGTCTTTTGATTTATAAAGTTCTCCCTTACAAGAGATCCGACAAGTGATGAGACTCATACGTAATCACTGCAAGCTGAGTTGCTCTATAAACTCTGTAAACTGGACAAATGAGCCTGTTTATTTTTTTTTTTTTCTATTGCACTTAGTTGCTTTACTCATCAATGTTTTATGGACTGCCATTTTGCCAAATAAGTCTACAGAGAGAGAACAAAAGATATTTTTATTTTGTCGCATGCTAGTTTGGTGATGTGAGGAAGCTAGGAGTGGAATATGGGCCTTTGGGTTTGTACTTTGACATTTCCCCATACAAAAATGTAACACAAAATATAATTGTAAAACCTGCACTAGTCATACCACCCAAATACATTGTTTAACCTGAGGGGAGATTTTTCAATACGGTTCAGCTATTTTCAATTTTGGTCATCAGGTGCCACTACAGCACCACCTATACGCCAAAACTATTGTATTGGACTCGTATAGGGATACATTGTCCCAAGCTTGTTTGAACTATAATAGTAATAATAATAATAATAATAATAATAATAATAATAATAATAATAATAATAATAATATTAGTAATAATAATATTAATAATAATTGTAGAACAGCTAGGAGAGATGTGTGGTGATACACAAATTGTCGGTGTTACTTGGCATGTTACCCACCATTTCTCCGATCCCTATTCCCATCCACTGTCGGCCCCTCCTTACCCAAAAGTCATCCACCCGTGATCTGTTTCAGTTATCTGTATCAAGCTGTAACATCACATTTAGACAAGTCAGTGTTAGTTTTTGTCTCCTGAAAGTTAATGTCTTAACTGCAGTTATAAACATGCTACTGGTCTAATAAAACATGCATTTACTGAGCGTGCCATATGCCACGTCATTTACATCTGTTACTTGAATTGAAGTCCTTTTAAAAACAAGCATTGACAAAACCAACAGTTCTGACTTAAACATAGGTATGCAATTTGCATTTGCCAGACACTGCTAGAATGTGCCCAGGTAATCACACAATTTTCCAGCTCTTGCTAACCCGTGGTTATATACAAGCCTTAACTTTAGTCTTTTTCAATGCTTGTTTCTTTTGTTTTGGAATTATTGCAGTCCTTTATGTGGCACATTTTGGACTTCTGATTTTTCCTTATTTTCAGTCATAGCACCCTCTGTGCATGGTCAGTGAGCTAAAATATGGTTGTGACGATAATACGTCGAAGACATTCTATATAACAGGTCATTTGAACCATGCTCTTTCTCAGTAGAGAGACACCCACACTCGTGTTAATTTTGGAAAACTTGGGATTTCACCCTAAAACAGCAGGGGTAATCCAGGCGTGGAGTCCTTGCTCACTGTACCTTTACGGAGGCTCAGATTTACCTCACTGAGGAGACTCAACAAGGCGGAAACATGTGCATGGGATTACATATGGTATTCTTGTTCAGAGGAGACTGCCAAACATTTTGGTGCTGGGCTGCCCTTGTGAGTGGGACCAGACTGATATGTAAGTGGGTATTCCTCCACTGTGAAGCATCAGTGAGCTAAAATGTGGTTGTAGAAACTCCTAAGTTATACATTATTGGTGCTCCTGATGGGCCTTTGCAAGCTATGAAGGTCCTATACATGGATACATGGTAGTCCATCCGATGTGACAGACATTACAGGTATTCATGGGACTTTAGCACCAATTAGGTGGTCAAGCAAAGATGCCCTCTGGCCCCTATTTTATTTTCCTTATTTCTTTGCGATTTTAATCAATCTGCTGCTTCACTTGCTCTAATACCTCCGTCATTAGATGGTGTAAAATTTAGCATGTGGTTTTACTCAGATGACATTTCTTTGATGGATTTGACAGCAAAAGGATTGCAGCGGACCTTGGAATTTGCCAATAATTACTTGAAAGCGCATGGTGTTATGGTGAACTGAACATTTTGGTTTTTGGCCAAAAAAAGAATAATTGTAAATGGGTGCTTGAACATTTTTCATTAGATGTAGTAAATGAAAATAGATATTTCGTTTTGCTCTTTGCAAATGGCGGCACCTGGAAAAGCCATATAAGCAAAATGTGTAGCAGGCTGCTGTGTCTCTTGCAGGACATCTGTGTTTTTAACAAGAGAAGTTTCAAAATGAGGGACTACGCAGGATTGTGGGTTTGCCCGTGAGTACCCTTGCAGATGCATTGCAATATGAATTAGGGCTGGTCATCTGTGTTTTTAACACCAATTTGGTGGTAAACGCATAGATAAATGTCTCGAGGTGATGCAGACCAAGACCAATACAGCGGTTCTTTATGGTACTCAAGTTTGGTGTTCATCTTCGTGTAGGTGCTTAGAGAAGTTTCAAAATGAGGCACTACGCAGGATTGTGGGTTTGCCTGTGAGTACCCTGGCTGGTCAATATTTCTCTTTTAGCTGAGGAGCGGTTTCTGGACTTCTTTTTGAAGAGTCAGTATGTTACAAATTCTAATCTTGGTATTGCTGTGAGGGAGCCTTGCAGTAATTTTTTTAAATGATTGTGACAGCTGGTATCATTGTGGGATTAATCTAATGGTCCCCTGGAGGCTGAGGGATGCGGATGCGCTGGGCACCCTTTCAATCATGCACCATAAGTTTCTTCTAAAAAAGGGCTGCTGAGCTGGAACTGGGTGCTTTTCAGGAAAGAATACTTAAGTTGCCTTGATTAAAATTCTATGCCTCCGCTCCAGAGCACAGATTGTGCTCTGCAATAGTCAAATTACATGTACCTGAAACCCGCAGATTACTGTTAATGGGCCAAACTAATAATTGTCCGCTTAGCGCCAGAGCCCCATTTTAATTTATTTAAGGAAACTTTGGCATATACCTCATTTTAACAGGAATTTCACAAGAACATGTCCGGTGGAAATGTGCTTTATTATGACTAATAATGATGGAAAATGTGTATCCGATGTAGCTAATTTGATTAAGTATGCTTTTAAAGAACTCATTGAATACAGGAGTCTTGTATTCGAGCCTTGCTTGATGGTTAGCCGAGGTCATTTTAATTTGTCAAGGATGCTGTATATTTTTCTGGTGTTCTCCATTTTGTATGTACTGTTGTGATTTTAAATTTGTTAATGGGCGTTGTGTCCCAATACATTTCTATCTACATACTCCTGAGTGGAAGAAATTCCATAGAACAGGTTAGTTGAACTAAGTTTGTTTTCGGTAGTGGGTCTCCCACATGCTTGTTAATAGAGCAGAGGTATGCCTGGAAAGCAGGACAGCATCCTAATAAAATATGTGTAACTGTGCAGAAACACATCATTAAAATGCTTCTAAATATAACAAATGGTATATTTTGCATGGTTTACATATGCCTTGAGTAAAATAAATAAACTATGGGCCTCATTATGGGTTGGGCGGTCCGGAAATAATAGTGGCGATAAACCCGCCGCCACTGTTATTTCCGGACCGCCCGATCTCGAGTCCTGCAGGTGGGAGGTGGCGTTCCCGCCAGGTCTGACCTGGCGGGTTTAACACCACCCGCCTGCAGGCAGACGTGGAAACACCAGCACCATCACAAGATGGTGCCGGTGTTTCCACTTCCCCATTCCCATTGAGTCCTATGGGACTCAATGGGAATGGGGATTTACTGAATTCCGCCTTCGGAATTCCCGGGACACCAGGGTCGTAATGCCCTGGTAATTCCGGGAGTCACGGAGGCGGAATGGTAATACGACTCCGGCGGTAACCGAGCTGGAAAAACTGTCTGGTTGCCGCCGGACTCGTAATGAGGCCCTATGTTTTAAATGATTGATTCATTTATGTGTTGTACCATTGACACAGACACTCACATGAGCAATTTAGCATTGGCATTTCCTTTCTTGTTTGCTTTTGTTTTTTGCTTAAGTCTCATGTCTACCTGTTCTTCTACCTTGATTGAACATCAGTAACCTGGGTAAATGTAATCTAAGGGCCTCATTACGAGTTTGGAGGTAGCCATGCCCTTAACAAGGGCATGGGTACCCCCAAACCTGGGTTCCCTGAATGGGGAAATAGCGGGCCATTCCGACCTTGGAGGGCCTGGTATTTCCATATTCAGGAAACCCGGTCCATCCCCATTCCCATTTGAGCCGCCATAGGGACCGGCGCCATTAACCCCTGTCTGCGTAATTAGGCCCTAAGACTGTGAGCAATTGCCATCTGCTAAGGGTGTAAAGATCGAGACTTTTTGATTTGTATTAAATAATAAAATGATGCAGGTAATTCTATCTCAGAAAGGGTGGTCTGCTACCTATGCTACCCTTTTAGGAGCTCCATGCCAAAAGTCTATTGACACGTGTGCCCTGCTGCATCAGTCTTGTGATCTGCAGCTCCTGCTCTCTGTGAAACAGAACAGGTGCTCTTTTTGACGGCTGATGTGACAGCAGAGTCACTGCAGTGCAGCGGTTGCATTAAATTTGACCCTCTGTTCCAAAACCATGGCATTTATGCAAAACTATCATAAATATGCTAAACATGCTCACAGTGGGCGTAAAAAAATTTGATCAAAGAATTGGTTGCAATGGGGTTTGTTTCATGGGTAGTGGAAATGCCATCCTCACTTAACTGAGATGGCACACAACTGCCAAACTAGAGAGACATGCATCAACTCACTGCAATGATCCTAAAAGAGTACCCTACACAGTGCTGAACACTTAAAAATGTGTATTTTCACTTGTTATGTTATGCTATGCTAGGCTATGTTAACAGTTTTAGAGGTCTTTATTTTTACACACATCACCAACACATATGTCTTATTGTGCCAAATCTTACCTGAGTAAAGTTTAATCAATAGCCCACCCAATGGTACTAATGAGACTGCAGTCTGTGGGTTGAAGAGGGAAGCAGATAATGAGGGCAGTGTAAAGGGCAAGAGGGTGAAGGTCAGTGAGCAAAACAGGTGGACGAGAGTCAAAGTCTAAAGGGAAAGATAGCAGGGGTGAGTTCAATGGTGAACGAGATGCATGCATATTGGCAAGCAAAATGTCATGTAGATATTTGCCAGTACAATTGAGAAGCTGTAGTGAGTCAAGACAGGCTATAGATGTGTGATGGCCCAGAAATGTCCTCAATCGTGCCTGTGAATTGTGAAGGCATCTAACCAGATAGTCATATGGAAAGTCCCTTCTGCTGACCGCCTGAAGAGGAGCTGGTAGTGAGTAGCCTGCTGACAGAATCAAGAATTGGCCTTGTGCACAGTGATTTCTGGTGGCAACAGTAGGGGTAGTTCATGAGGGAGGTGGAGATGAATTTCACTCACCCTGAGCCATACCAGTTTAACCTAAGTTTGAGCAGTGAGAACACGTGTCATTCCTTCATGCAATATATAGAAAGCTGGTACTAAGTGGTGCATGCATTGATATGAAATTGCCATTTTGATGTACAATGCAAATGAAAGATATCTTGAAAATATGACATTGTGAAAGGCAAGCGCTGGTGCTCCACTGGATGAAATACAAAGGATCATAGATACAGTTTCATGTGGCAGGATCCCCCAAGACCTCTACTTGGATTGATGGGAGATCTAAGAGGTCTTTGAAGCTACGCTGCTGGAAAACATGGGGAGGCATTTAGTGAGGCATATGTATGACAATATATAGTTAATTCAGTGATCCCAATATAGAAATAAAAAACAGAGCCAGTCTTTTAGTGAGAAGAAGCTTTTAGAACATTTTGAGACATACCATGAAGGATAACTTTAGTTGGAATGAAGTCAATCATGGATTAACATTTAACAACATTGTGCACTAACCAAAGATATTTTGGTTAAGAGGTGTAGGAGCCCAAATTATTTAACCAAATATGACTATTGTTGTTATGCAATTATGCTTATCCTTTAATGTGAGCTACTATGTACTGTTACAGCTATGGGAACACACCTAAAAACCAAATCCAGATAGTTGAGTTGTGAGAAGAATGCTTTTCTGAATCAAAAACAAAGGAAGGTAAAAGCAACAAAAGGATCAGTGTAGCTAGAAGAATGTGAGTCATCAGGTAATGGGGAATGGCTGAAAACGAGGGGAGTTTGAGAAGTGTTACCAATGCAATATTCATTTTCTTTAAATTTACTGCATTTTACATTGGGTCAGGTTTAAATCTGGCATGTGGTTTTCAATTGAGATGTTTAAATGTAATGCTAAGTGATCAGATCAAGTGAAGTGATAAGGAGAATAGACCATGTCCTGTGTTCAGGAGGGAAAATGTAGATCAGTGGCTTTCCTACATTTATTGACAACATGGAAGAGAGTGACACAGCATGTATTGAGTACAGACCTTCCACCATTTTTGAGTTATGTTATATTACAATATTTTTTTATTGTGCTGACTCACCACTATAGATCCTTGTCCAGAGCGTATTCTGCCCTTCCTTCCTGGGTCACCAGACCTTAGGTTAGAGGGAGGAAAAGAGGAAAATAAGTTTGCCAGCACAAAGAGGGAGTCAGGCATGGCTAACTGGTGGTATCAGTAGGGCTGTGTGTTTTTCCATTATTTGGAGCATAGAGCAAGAGTATATGCTGTGCTAACATAAACACTTGGATTCCAAGGTGGTTTTGAGGTTTTATCAGATGGAGGCTGAGTAGTGTTGGGTATTGAAGATGCAGATGAGCTTGCTTGGGCAATTCTAGATCATATGCAGACTTAAAAACCTGGTGTGCCCATTTATGATACAGCAGGTATATTCCTGAATAACAATGTTTCCCCTGCCAAGCCAACTCAGAACATGGCCTAATCCAAGCGTAGGATGTGTGAGAGGAGAATCTTGTTGGTAACAATAGGCAAAAGGGTGGGATGGACAGAATACATACGTTAATTATGTTATATCTGGACCTAGATGGTTACACAAATCAGCATAAGTAACCACAAACTATGATCATGGACCTGGAGGACTGCAATACATTACTTAGCTGTGGCAGTAGTTTTGTAGCAGCATGACACCAGTTATAGATTTATAGATGTGCATATCCAGCCATCTCGTGGTTGGTTCCAGAAAACTAAGCAGTTTGTCCTGCAATTATACATTTCAATATACAAGCACTGACCATGAATTATGGGCTTAAAATCCTCATACATGTGTCACTATCTTCAGGTTGTTATTAGCTTAAACAGTTACTCACATAGGCATACAACTGTGCCATGGAGTGGACAGGATGTGTCGGTTACATGTAAGTTGCATAGGAGTATTGTGAAGTCACATAAATGAACTAAGATGGAGACAAGTTGTTTACATTTGCATTTGAAATAGAAAGGGAATTGTGAATCAACAAAGAAGCAATACAAGCTGCCTGCATACATAAAATTGGAAATGCCACTCGATTTTGGGATGCACTCTGTTAGAAATCTGCTTAAGCCTTACTTGTGCTCACTCTGAGTTGGACAAATATTGTGAGAATAACATGAAGACTAGTTAGTGATTTAAATTCAGACAGTACCAATCAGCTAGGCAAATTTCCCTTTCAATGGGAAGCAGGAAGACACAAACCTTGAATTATCATGAGTTCTTGACAGCAATTTGCATTCAAGATGATTTTTTGTCAAATGACATTTTCGTATTGAGATGATCTACAGATTGGGATATGTCAATATTTTGACCATGTAGCAGAGAAAGGTATGGTTGCAATATTGAGACACAAATGCTCATTGGAATCCCTACGAAACCCACCATCACGCTGCCGGAGATGAATGACAATACTGATCCTGTCGCAGGTGTCTTGAGACGTGACTTCGAAAAAAAAAATATCATACTGCAATATTTCAACTTTTCAGGAAACATGCTTCCAGACTGTGAACATCTCATGAGACAAAACAGGGTCCTTCTCCAAGGATCTTTAGCACCCACAAAATACTGTTTAGGAGAACTGTGATCAACAAATACAGTAACTACATTTCACAGTGTGTCAGCTCTCTTCAGAACATCAGGTAAGGATCACACCAAGCATATCTACCCTGTATGTCAACCCTACAAAAGACCTCAATTTTTGCTTAGACCCTTTCCTGAACACTTCTTTTAACAACATATTTATGGACTGTTCTTATTACTTTGGGTATTTTTATTTTATTTTAGTTAGGGTCCAAACCTAGAACGCACCAGAGTACTTTTGAAGAAGACAAATTAGCAAGCAATGTAAACACATATGAAAAATAAAACACATCCTATTCCTAACATAAGCTTAAAAACAAACATACAGAGACTGAACATTCGACAAAATAAAAATCAAGTAGTCTTACAGAACATTGTAAAAAGGCACAACTTTGAATGAAAACACAAATGTTCCTCTTATCCAGCCCTCATTGGGTGCAATTTCACAGTGAAACTGCACACCAATATGTTCGCTGTCCCAAAGTCATAATCATTTTGACGTTAGGAAGCTTTAAGTGAAGTTGTGTAATTCTGAAAATTAGTTACTGTAAATAAATGAAGAACACCAGTCACAAAACAAATATATATCAAGAGTTTATTCTTGCTTCAAGTGGTCTCAGGTTCAGCTATGTCTGCACACAGTCATAGAGAAATTCAGAAATTTACAGAGCGGCCAGTTAGCCTCTTTATACAGTTCAGATTTGCATTGGTTGTGGTAATTACAGATGGTTTACGACCAGCATAACATAGGCATTATCCATGGCAACACATGGATCCTCACTGTACGTCATGCCTGTACAATTTACTGTCTCGGAGCAATGATGTTCACCCTGTTCCCAGCGGGGCAAGGGTACTTCGCATTTCGGCTCGGTAGTTCAATTATACCTCCTGTCCTAGAAGGTGCATGATACATCATGTTTTCTAAACATTGGTCACACAATTAGCTTCAGAAAGCACGTGACAGGAAGATACATAGACTACTCTTTAACTCTGTCCATGCCTGCATGTTCAAGGCTCGAAGCTGGTAAAATCCATTAGCTAAGCATTCCTCACAGGAACGTGTTCACCAGCCCTTCAGGCTGCGATCATTTTCTGCATGCGACATGAAAATCCAGCAAGTGAGCAAAGGAACCAAAACGGAGTCTGAAGGGTGTACTTCAATGTGTGCACTTAGGCTAACACAGAATAACACGGAATGGATGCATTTTCATAGTAGGTTATTATTGTAAGAGTTTCTATGCCTTTTGGAGAGAGCGTAACATACGACATTATGAGCTGCTTCATGTACAAATCCTTCCCAGTAAGATAATGTTGGTTTCCTATTTCTCTGGGGTGTATTGCTTTAAATTAGATACAGGAATGTTCCAATGAGAATGTGCTAGTTTCCTGTAGATCTTTTCATTTTCTAGTTCTTTTTATTGAATTGGATGTATTGTATTTAACAGCAGCTGTATCTGGAGCCCATTTTCTTCATTGTTTCATTGGTTTGCAATGTGCTTGTTGTTTATTTGGTATTTGGTATTTATTAGCATTTGTAGAGCGCAATTACCAAAGCACTTAACAAAAAATATTTCACTGGTACAACATAACACCAATAAAAGATAGCAGACAGATAATCACTGGAGTGAGGGGACAGGGGTAAGAAAGTAGAGATTGGAAGTGGTTCTTAAGACAGGTACGAAAGATATGAATGGAGGCGGAAGAGCAAATAGTAAGAGTAAAAGCATTCCAGAGTTTGATAGATAGAAAGGCAAGGGATTGGAAGCAGGAGGGGGGAAATAACAGAATTTCATTTTTGGGGGGGTTTAAGTGAAGGAAATGAGCAGACATCCAAGATTGGATAGTGAGCAGACAATAGGATACCGTAGAATGCAGATAGTCAGAGAAAGAGAAGCAAAAGAAAGTCTGTGAGTAATCTGTGTAGAAATGACAGGAAAGGTTGAATGATTGGTCAAGGAGGAGAGGGGGCAGTGTAAAGGGAGAAGAGTAGAGCTCCAAGAACAGAGCCCTGAGAGACACAGTGCAATAGGGGGTTAGGAAGAGAGAGATTGTCAATAGAGTAGCTTCCAATATCTCTTCCATAATTGCTTGGAAATTCATCTTATGCCCAGTCAAACTGTCAAAAGGAGAACCAAGTCCACTATTTAGGAAGTTCTTTTAGGAAGTCCACTTCCTAAGAGAACATTTAGCTCATTTTGTGAACAGCTCATTTTGATTGTATGAAAGGAGGATCATAGTTCTTCTGGGACTGTACTTTCTTACCCCTTCTATCTGGCTGGAACCTTCTGCACAGTACAATTACAGTTATTCTCCCTTGAAAGTGCACCCCGATCTAAATGTGTCATAGGATAACAATTTGTTTGCCCAAAACTTACAAATAATTCACACCATCTCAGCACCAATGCAATGAACCTAACGGCTCCAATGCTTTATAATTTGCATAGCTAAAAAAAAAAGGTTGTAGCCAAGATATGTGGTGTTTTATTCATTGGAGGTGATGGTGTACATTATTTTAGACAATGAGACATATTAAGGAGGAGCACATTCACCATTAACACTGCTACGTCTGAGTATCAGAGAGAGAGAGAAAGAGAGAGAGAGAGAGATAGAGAGAGAGAGGGAAAGAGAGAGTGAAAGAGCGAGAGTTTGAATCTTCTGCTGTAATTTGCTTTACATTTATTACTTATTTGCTTTAAACCTCCTACTTATTGGAATGTGCTGCTGCTCCCCCTCTTGTCTTCGTGAATTACATTGTATTACAAAGAAAGCCACCTCAAAAGTACCCATCCTGCACTTTTTCCGGCAGAGAACATTGATTTCTAGAATCCATTAGCACCACAGGAGAAACATTAAATTGCCTATTTTTCAGCTACACCCAATGTGAATCTTCAGAGACATTATGCTGCCACTACCAGAACTCGAGATGTCTTCTCGTCTGCTTACAGTTTAATACAGAATATTGGTGGAGGCAATGATTGGCATATCAACTTTCTTCTATCTTTGGCACTAACATGTAAAACTATTGTGTCTTCTTTAACTCACCAGTATGTGTCTCCGTCATCATATATGATGCTATCTGATATCTAATGGGATGCATTCCAAGTATGGACTGTAGAACATATTGTCTTGCCTTACTGATAGATGTTTACCATTACTCAACATGCATTCCCTCATCTAGCAGCACCAACCCCTTACACAACTGTGCATTTTAATGATGTACAATTCCTGTCAAACTCAAACCAGCAACTCTTCTTCTGTTGAAAAAGCCTACTTTGGACCCACTGATTCTGGAGAATGATCACCTAATATGTCTGCTGCCTGCTTTTCCTATGATCTTGAAAGCTACTGCAACCGTTTGGCTCTGGAACTAGTTAGGATCTAAAAACACCATGGATCCTGTTCCAATAGGCTTCCCTCACTTTAGGGATAGGGAGTGTGTCTTGGTGGCAACAACGGATGGCCTACCTCCTTACCTTCACAAAATGTGTGATTAAATGCGGATTTCACTTTTATTCATAGATGCTTATAATGTTCAAATCCTTGCCTGTTGTGTGCAGGATCCAGGAGGGAAACAGTATAGCCACTCTGATTTTCCAAGGTCTGAGAATAACTGAATGTCGAGCTGCTGTCACAACCTTAATGCCATTAAGATGGAGAGCATGATAGTGGGTTGAGAGTTTAGACCCCTCTGATGGGTCCTTTTCCCACTCATGTATCAGTGGCCAGGAATCCTGCTTTCCAGCTGGATCAGGACCTTTCTCCTAAATCCCAGATTCATTTGTTTTCCAACAGTTGCTCTTTTGTGTTAACAATGATTAGGAAGGATCCACTTTTTCATTAATTTGAGTACAGATCCACTGCTGTGTCCCCTCTTGTTTTGGACTTTTTAGATTATGGAAATTCCTTTGTGGAGTAGCAAGCGAGTGGCAGTCCGTGGCAGAGAACTCTCTGCATTTCATTTTGGGAAGCTTTCTTCCATTGTGGTGCAGAGTGGGAAGAGCGGACAGCACAAGACAACCAGTTACCACAGAGCAGCTTGGATTGGAGAGCTAGTGGCAGTCCATGTAGTTAGTGCGGGTTGCATGGGCAGAACGACTCGAGTTGTACGCTGCGTCCTTCTACTACCCTTACTCTGCATAAGGCTGCTGTAATCACAAGCAAACACACAGACCTCTGCAAGAAGCGGCTGAGTCCTTCAATACTCCACGTTGTTGTGTCTCGATATTTACTATTTAAAAAAAAAGCCAGGTTGACTGCGATTGAAAAAGTAAGACCTCTCCCCCCTCCATATACGACTTGATACGACTTGAGAAGTCGGAAATTGATAATGCCACCGAATGAGAGCGGGATGTGCTTGACTGATGAGGAATTTTTGGCAGCAGCGAAAATTCTGCTGCCTACCTCCCCAATAGAGGCTGCATCCATATCTGCTAAGACTGTAAGAAAGGAGGTGGTGCGCGGGGAAATGAGCCTTGCAATGTCACAGCAAGGACTGATGTGTGTGAAGGGAAAGAATCCCATCCCATACCTCAAAGCCTTATGACGGCTTCCTTTAAACCCAAGTCAGCCTCCATATCTGCAATATCCTCTACACTTAGCTTACTGGCTTGCGCTTTCCTGGTTAAACCTTTTAACCTACCAGTTACTACAAGGGGTACTTTTCCTCTGGCATCAATTTCAATTGGAAGCAAGCTTGAGCTACGTGGATACCCCGCTGGACTTGGGGGGAAGATATGCACCTGATTTAAAATCTACCTTGTCTTCTATCAGCTGTCGAGACCTTGCACAAGATCCCTTTTTCGAGGCAAAACAAATAGGCTCCACCCTGGGTGGCCTCTCTAGTGAGATAAATCAGGTTATGTGCTTGTTAGTCTACCTGTGTGAAAGCCTGAAGCAGGAGACAAAATCTAACACTCTTTTATTGGAAGCATTTCTCTCCAAATTCGATAATGTCAACATGCATGCCACGGCTAGAGAGTTTTTGCTTTCTCACAACTTGTCTACTTTAAACAGAAATCTAAAAGATCTTGATAACTTGGAGAAAAGCGTGATTCTGCACAGAACTATTGAGCAGAGATCTGGCTCGACTAGCAAGCCGGTGAAGCAGACAAACCCAATCCGGCCCCAACCCTCTACTGAGAATAAGACAATGGATAGCATTATATTGTGTGACACTACTGGCAGCAACAGGACTGCTGATGTCTCAAAATAGAAGGAGAAATTATTACCTATGGAAATTCAACTACCAATGGTCCCCCAGAGGGAAACAACCCTTAGTCCAGGCAATAGTGCTCCCAAACATCTACCGGGTCTTCCACCATTATCATGAACCCAGTACTTAAGACAAAGATTGTTGCCAAACCCACTGGAAGGAAAGTTTGGAAAAGAAGAGACATGACTAACAGTCAATTTGAACTCTCAGCCATCGCGCTTCTTCCATAAATCCTTGTTTCTTCAACTGATTGCGTGCACTCTACTGGAACTACAGCAACTGGACATGCCTGTATTAGCCCCAATGCTTAATGTTGTATTTGTCTCAGATGTGCTGCCTCTTAGCAGTCCACCTCCTAGAGCGGAGGGAGTAAGCTGAGAGTCTGGAGGGCAACACGGTGGGCCAGGCAATTCCAAATTCTTCCAGTCAAACTCCCAATTGGGGTGGGAGTTGTGGGTATCTCCATGGAATCCTTGTCAGGCGGGTTTTGTACTGGTTCATGTCATCAATCCACGGAGACCAAACAGGATGGGAGTGCAGGGAATGGAGGGAGGTTGATCGGGCCTGAATAACCCAAGACCCTTGGGATTGAAAAAGATACCATCCCAATCTGCATTAAACAAGGGTACGGCTGTTTTGTTTGAACGCGTTATTCCAGAAAACATGGTAATCGACTTAAATTGTTCTAATGTATTATGATTACTCTCTGAGGTTGCCAAACTAAAGGGCATTTCAACCTCTGATATTCGAAGAGTTTACTTCCCTATTAGACAGCGAAGCAACCACTCCTTGGTCTACTTCAATTCAAGGTTGATCTCCGAGCTGGTGATGCATGAAAGAGAGGCCCTCAGAATCTTTGGGTTTGATGTGAATGTAACTGACATTGGGCCTCATTCCGACCCTGGCGGAAGACCATGGTGCTATTAGCACCATGGTCCATGCCGGTAAGTTACCGACTCCGCCATGGAGAAAGGGGGAATTACCACCCCATTACAAGGTTGACGGGGCGGTTATTCCCCCTTCCTCCATGGCCCTTCCCCATTCCCATTTTTGCCCCATAGGGCTCAATGGGAATGGGGAAGGCGCTATGTACGGTGCCGCAATTTGGTCTACACCAGCCGTTAAGGTCGGGTCCCGCAAAGGGACCTCGTAATTAGGCGCCAATAGGTTAACGGCGCCGCCGCCTTTTATGGCACCGTTAACCCTTTAGCGCCTGGGTCGTAATGAGGCCCATTGTATATTTATACTGGTGTTAAGTTTAAAGTCAATGGGCCTCATTACGACCCATGCGGTAATCTTCCGTCATTATCGCCATGGCGTAATGAGCGTTTACGCCGTGGGCCGATGGCGTAAAGAGCGCCACATTACGACCCATCGCGCACGACCATTACGCCATGGCGGTAATGCAATTAACGCCATGGCGGAAAAGGCCCCTACCGGCATCGTAAAGCGAGCAAGGTGCACTTCCGCCACCGTAAGTAGCGGCCACCATAATTAGCGGCCACCGTAATTAGCGGCCACCGTAATTTGCGGTGGCCGTAAAAAGCAGAACCGGAAATAGCGTCATCGCGCCGGAACGGGAAACAGCACGTCGGCCATCTTTAAAAACACAATCCATTGCCATCCTACCGAACAACACCAGATCCAACCCTGACACCTGTCCCAACCAATCACCCACCCATCCAACTACCCAAAAATGCCTAAAGCTGTTAAGAAGGCATGTGACCGCCAGCGCCAGGAAAGAGTCAGCCGGGAGGAACTCTGCATGCTTGCGGAGACCCTGCAAGACAAGGCAGCTGTCGTTTTCTCCCCGGAAATGACCAGGACAGCGATAGGGAAAAAGAAGGCCATCTGGGCCCTGGTGGCCGAGCGCGTCAGCGCGGTGGGGACCGTACCCCGCACCCCACAGCAGTGCAGGAAGCGCTGGGACGACCTTCGCATACGGGTCAGAGCCGTCATCTCTGCAAACCGCAACCTTGCCCTGGGTACTGGTGGAGGGTTGGAATCCCCACTAAAACTCCAACCGTGGGAGGAGATTTGTGCAACCACGATTGGCATGGAAGCCATTGAAGGCGTCGGAGGGATGGAAAGGGGAGCTCCGACATCAGGCGATGAAGGTAGGTGCCTCAAACAAGACATGCCATAGTCACTGCAGTCCATTCATGTGTAGCACAAGGTTGCCCTAGAGTGTAAATGCAGCACATTTCCACACTGCCCATAGCCACATGCGAGCACCACCCTGTATACACTGCTGGCACCCGCATACCTGCATCCACATTCCACACTAAAAGGAGACAACCTGCATGGCCCTGCCTGAAATCTGCCTCATCTACTGACCAAAATAATGTCTATCATTGTCATTCCAAAGTCCGCAGACCCATCAATAACGCCCTCCCTCCTTTGCTCCACCACAGGCACAGATTCACACCCCGAGGACCAGGACACCCCTGCGACGAAGAGAGCCAAGAAGGCCAATAATACCGTCCCCGCACCCTCAACCTCAGCTGCAGTGAGGCAGACCCCACAACAAGCAGGACCCACTGCAAGCATACCGGACGTCCCACCGGCAAGCACCCCTGTAGTCAGCAGGCCAGCAGCAGCTGCTCCACCTCTAGCAACATTGCCTGCCACAGAAGGCACCGGGTCAGCGGCCAGCAGCAACATGGGTGAGACAGCTGCAATAGCTGCATGTTCAGACTCAGACATTGAGGAGCACGAATTCAGAAGCCCCACTGACCTACTACATTCCCCCTGTTTGTCAGACGCCAGCCCCCATGAGGATCACACACAGGGGCACACAGAGGTAGAGGAGTGGCCTTCTACCCCATGCCCAGTCCTCAGTCCACAGGAGGGGAGCAGCCCCTCCATCACACCACCAGCACTGGCCATGGGCCAGCAGGGGCAGCAGTCCCTCGAGGACATCACAGAACGCCAGCAACAACTGTCCACGATGCTGGCTGAGCATACCGCGGAATGTGTGGGGGCTAGGGCAACCATTGAACAGGCCACGGAGACCCTAAGGGCCAAAGTAGCGCAGAGTACTGCCACCCTGAGGGATGCCATGCAGGCCATGTCCAGGGACATCTGTGCTGAACTTGCCGGCTTGCGTCGTGCTCTCACTGAGCTCACCCACACCCTACAGGACGTGCATGCATGGGGGCAGGCAGGGACATCCTCCACTGCCAGTTCTGCACAGAGCAGCCCCGTCCGACGTTCCGGACGTAACCTGCGCTCCACAGCCAGGGGTGCCCCGGGGGCCGGGAGAGGGGGCTTGTAACAGCCTGTGGCCACTGTCACAGGCATCTGTTGACACCTACATGGGGTTTGTTGGGGTGTGCAGGGGGGAGGGGGGAGGGGGTGTGTTGGGGTGTGCAGGGGGGAGGGGGGAGTGTGTGTGTCACGACTTTTCATAGTTTAAATACACTTTTTTCTTTTCCAAAATGAAATGTGTGGACATTTTCATTGCGTATGTGTGCTTTATTGGTGTACAGTCCACAGTGTGCATGTCCCAGAGACACACAGTGCCCCAAGTGCAGTCTCCATGTGATTCACACCAGCCGTGTGTGCTAGAAGCAGTGGTCGATGATACTTTGGCGCATTGCACGCCCCTCCTGTGCGTCGCCTCCTCCATGGGGTGCCGCCCCATCTGCACCCTCCTCATCCTCATCGTCAGGTGGTTGCAGTTCTGCGTCAGGGGGCAGGGGCACATTCCGTCTGACGCACATATTGTGTAGCATGACACATGCCATGATGATCTTTGCCACCTTCTCATGGTGGTACAGGAGTGCCCCACCAGACCTGCTGAGGCTTCGGAACCGTGCCTTCAATAGGCCGAATGTCTGCTCTATGACCACACGAGTACGTGTATGTGCACGGTTGAAGTCCTCCTCGTGCTGGTTCTGCGGGTTCCGGATTGGTGTAAGGAGCCACCTCTTCAGGGGATAGCCTGCATCACCTGTATGTAGGCGAGAATGTATGTGTCAGTCATGTCTTCTGATCAAGAACATGATGTGTCACCATGGCTTGCATCCAACTGTTACTTCGGCTCACTTCTACATGCACTAATTGATTCACACAATGCAACCAGTATATGCTCATGACTCCCATGGCCTGTTTTGCATGCCATCACCCAATGTATGCAGAGGGGTTGAGTGCATTGTGAGTGCCCATCCTCTGTCTCCGTTCTCTGTGTTACTCACAGCCAGGTGGAGTATGCATCATTCCCCCCCCTATCAGCCAGGTGGAGTATGCATCATTCCCCCCCCACTTTCAGCCAGGTGGAGTATGCATCATTCCCCCCCCTTTCAGCCAGGTGGAGCATGCATCATTCCCCCCCCTTTCAGCCAGGTGGAGCATGCATCATTCCCCCCCTTTCAGCCAGGTGGAGTATGCATCACCCCCCCCTATCAGCCAGGTGGAGTATGCATCATCCCCCCCCTTTCAGCCAAGTGGAGTATGCATCGGTACGTCATTCACCTGCCCACTTCCATGACATTGGACTCACCGAGTAGCCAGGATCTTGGGCCTGCATGTCGCTCCATGTAGCGTGGTATTGTGGAGTTCCTCAGGACCATAGAATCATGGGTTGATCCGGGGAATCGGGCACAACAATGTGTGATGATCTTGTTGGAGTCACAGACCATTTGCACGTTGATTGAGTGGAACTGTTTCCGGTTGCGGTACGGTACCTCCATGGCACGTGGAACCACCAATTCCACATGGGTGCAGTCGATGGCACCAATGCAACCGGGTATGCCGGCTAGTGCATGGAAACCCACTTTGGTGTTTGCAATGTCCTGGGCAGTCCGTGGTAAAGAGATGTCGTCGTCTGTGTGCTTGAGGAGGGCATCGAGCACTTGGATGAGTGTTCGTGAGAATAATGGTTGTGAAATGCCATGCAAGTGCCCCACTGTGTGCTGGTAGGTGCCTGTGGCCAGGAAGTGGAGTACAGACACTACCTTCAGTAGGGGGGGGATGGCGGTTTCTATCATGCTGACGATGTCGTTGTGTATCATGTCTACGATGGCGGTGATGGTGTCCCGGTCCAAACGGTACAGGGTGTGGATCTGCTCAGCAGTGAGGTTGAATGGATTGGCTCTGATGCGTGGGATTGGGGGCTGCCTGCGTGGTGGCACTGGCTGTGCTGGTGGGGCTTGCTGGGCCTGCCTTGCCCTCCTTCTCCTCCTGCGTCTCCTCTGTGCTGCCTGTTGTTGTTGTTGCTGTTGTAGCACATGCATTGCTATCAGGTCCTCCAGCCCCAACATTGCTAGTCGTATTGGTATCATTGTGGAGTGTGGTGACTGGGTGTGGGAAGGGGTGGGGTGTGCTCTTTTTGTACTTCCTGAGTCTGTATTGCCTTCACCTGTGCTGTTTCTGTGCACCTGTGGCAGCTGCATTCACTTTACATGGCCCTTTACGGTTGGTTCGCGATGGCATAATTAGCACCATGGCGGCAAGGTACTTAACGGGCTGGGTGATGGCGTTAGGTGCATGTCCGCTTGGGTCGGCATTTGCGTACCTTTCCGCCATGGCGCTAAGTACGGTGTGGCCGGTCGCGTGCGCGCACCCTTAGCGCAGTTAGCGGCAGCGTTAACTATGATGCCGCTAATGGCATCGTAGTTAACGGTCACGGGTCATGATCGGACCTGGCGGAAAACGATGGCGGTAACCATTTACCGCCATAGTTTTTCACTTAGCGCCAGGGTCGTAATGAGGCCCAATATAAGTGTTCTTATGTGCACAATCTGGAAAGGTTTTCTTACTATGGCATGACATGGCATTTTGAACTGTGTTGAGAGGGCAAAGCCATCATGAAGTGTATTCATAATATGGGTGGTTTGGGCATTTGTAATTTGTTCTTCTAGCATGGAACAGTTTTGTTACTGTGACATCCCATCTTAGACTGACGTTAAGGGCAAATACAAGATGATGAGCGTTTTCTATGTGGCCTCACCAGCCAACACAGTGCAGCCAGCCAGGACATGTTTCAATTGCCAGTATGAACATGAAGAGGTTGAGCAATATCTTTCAGTAGGGTGTAACACTTAAGTAATGGGCTGTCCTGCTGTCAGGGGGACTATGCAGTGTTTTCTGCTTGCACGTTGATGAGACTCACATCAGCACATCACGACATGCATCCATTTTCATTTATGTGCCGGTAGTGAGCATGGCGGTAGCTGTGCCTCTATGGTAGGCACGTCTACCGCCATGCTCACTACCGGCACCGCCTCCCGCGATTGGGCAATAACCGGCCCATTACGAGATGAATGGTCCGGTAATTGCCCATTCGCGGGTGGTGGTATTGCCGGGCTCCCGATCCCCATTGGGCAGAATGGGGTGGGGAGCATGGATGCGCCGGCACCGTTGATAATTGTGCAGGTGGTAAGACCTGGCGGGCTGTCAGGAACCTGCGAGCAGAACTCGTAATGTGGAGGGAAGTATGAACGGTGCTGGTGCCTTACCGTCTACCTGTCAAACAAGTGATACAAGACTGGGGGAGGGCCAGTGCAGCAATAATGCAATTCTACATGACAGTATTGGAGCCACTAGCAGAGGAGCACAAGGCTACACCCATTTTGTCCCTACACGTATTAAAGCGGTCCTATTGTAAGGGTGTCCTATTGTAAGGGTGTAAACGTAATCACTTAAACTCACTCCAATTTTTGCAGTTGAAGTCATGGGAGATTACATTATTTGCCCAGGATCACACACCTAACACTAAACAGTGAAGCAGGGATTTTAACCCACTCTGCAATTTGGGCACGGCCACCTTCTTCCACGCTTTACTTGCAACAAATATTTATGTTTTGGATGTCAAGACCTACAGTAACACTGTCCTATAGAGTATACTTGCAAAAAATACACGAATTGCATAGTAAAGCATTATGACAAGTAAATTATTATAGCTGTATGTTGGGCCAAAATAATATCAGTGTACCTTTATTTTCCATATCCTGAATGGAAAACTATAAGATGCAAAAGGCAAAATATCTATTTACCCACTTTATTTTTAGCGCTTTAAGGACACTCACAATAAAATAAGTGATGACATAAACTCACTTAGGTTTGGAAATTCGCCACAAACTTCCACAGTGTTCTTATGTATGGTTTTAAGAACATGCAACTAAGGACATCATAGAAAACCTTACTTTTTAGCCTATCATGCTATCAGACGTTATGGGTGTGAATATATTTTCAAAGGGTGCTTTATTGTGTTGTTCGCTTCAACAGTCACAGATTTGCAAGGTGACTGGTGGTTTTTTAGTTGAAATTCACCATCATGCATAAGAAAGGCTATGCTGCTGATGACAAAAGAAATGTGTTGTCGAGCTCATTAAGGCACTGGCTGCAGAGCCAGGGACACAGCCTGTGTGTCTCGGCGGGGCTGTGAGTGTGACTCTGTGGGCATAGCAATGAAAGGCAGTGGCAGCCAGGCTGCAGTAAAAATATGCTCGGAGTCGGAGAGAGGGACGGCACTGAACCGCCCTTCTCTCCCGACCCACTTATACACTCGCCGCCCTCCGGCCTCCGATATTACCTACCTGGCTGATGGCAGCGGCAGGAGGTAAAAAAGTAATTCCAGGCCTGGTGGCACACCCAGCTGGCAGCTCAGTACAACAAGAGTGTGAGGCTGGGTCACTGCTGCTTGGCCCATGCTTGTGCATAGTGAGACACATGCAGAAATGAGCAGCACTGCTGTTCAGGCATGGGTCAAGGCTCTGCCATCCAGTCTACTTCAGCCTGCTTCAGACAGTGCAGTGCTGTGATTCGATTGACTTCGACCGTACCTATACTTTTACTTTAAAAATGAGCACTGTGGAGTGGTTTCTGTTTATTATAAAAGTATATGAAAGGTAAGAGAGGCAAAAGAATGTAGAGGAGCACCACTCCCATGTGCTCCCCCTCACTTTGATCACTGTGCACACTTGGTCAGACATCGGCTGGGGCTAAGAACGGTGGATGGTGATCAATGGCCTGAAGTCACATGAGTTTCCACTGCCAGTGGAAGGAAATGGAGATACTTTGTTCCAGAAAATTAGACAGTTCAATCATGTACCTTCAGTTTTCTGTTTCTTGTAAATTAAAAACCTTGTTTTTGCCTGTACATGTTCACTTTCATTTCAGATTTTGTATGAAATAGAAACTATACTATGCAATAATTTCAAAGCAAAAGTGACTGTTAGCTACATTAGAAATTTGGGACAAAGAAATTACAAAGAGAAAAAATGACTAAAAGGAAATCAGTCTTTTAATGTCAATTGGGAGTGTCTTGTTCCAACTGTGGGAAGGCCGCTTCATCCCCCACAGTCATCTGGCTTCCTCTGGGGTCAGCTGGTGACCAGATATTTTTATGACTCCCTTTGAAATTGCCAGTTTGCTCTTTGTAGTGGGTGCAGGGTGCAGGTAGTTGGTGCTAACACCTCCTGGTCATGCTTTATCCACACTTTGCCTTCTTTTAAATCTCTGGGCTTCTGCCTTCATGTCTGCAGAGCAGGGAATTATGATGCCCTTAGCAGCATCACATTTTATTGCAGGCTTGTTCACTGGTAGGTGTGACTTCCAGCTGGAAGAGGGGCTTTTAATTGCGAAGTTTCCTGCCCCCAGCCAGAACTGGTTTTTCCTGCAGCAAGTGTCTCTTCAAAGGTCACTGGAGTCTGGTGGGGGAAACATACTATAAATGTTCTTTGGTCACCCAACCCACATCAAGTTTTGCTTTCTAACATTTCCTGTGAGCAGTGCTATCTTTTTCCACTGTGGTTTTTTAAAGCCATTTTTATTTTCACACATGTGCAGACCATTTTTCCTTTTAATGTTTAAAATCCTGTCTTGCAGGCCACAGGATTCTTTGATGTCCCCTTCTTGGGTGAATTTATATTGCTGCTTGTCCATAGATGATGATGGGTGATGGATGATGGCCCCTTTCCCGAAGGTTCTTTAATTTGACGTGAACACAAAGAAAAAGCCAAGCCATTTATGGTTCCCAGTGTTTAAGGGGATGCTGTTCATTTGCAAAAGAGAGCAAAAGCTGGTTTTTGTTGTAGTGTTGAAATTCTTGCCCCTCATGTGACGTACAAGTAAGGCAAGGCCATTTTTGGTTGCAGTGTATAACTTCTTTTTTCAGGTGAAATTAAAGTAAAACAAAGCTGTTTTTGGTTTCAGTGTAGACATTCTTGCCACTCATGTGAAATAAGAGCAAAACAAGGCCGTTTTTGGTGGCAGTGTTTAAATGCTGCTGTTCAGCTGAGAGGGAATTTTTTCTAGGGCCTTTAAATGCACCCCACAGTGAAGTTTCCAGTCATTCATTGCATTTGGAGTGCATGCTTGATTAGCTTGAACCAGCCCACAGTCTTAACTGATTGATGCACACCTCTTCCAACCCTCTCGATAACCTTCCTCATTTTTAGATAACTTCTCTGTTGTCTTTCTAACACTTGCGACATCACTGTGTGTTCTGCCTCTTTTTACTGGCTAAATAGGAAGAACGCAGATCCAGTTCAATGTTTACATAGTGGAAACTATGAAATACATGTGTTATACTAATGTTGCCATGTGGCAGTTTGAAGTCGAAAGTGAATGTGTCTACCGGGGTCTCAGTGGCTCTTTTTATGTCTTTTGAAAGTGGGTGGGAAGGCTGACTTTCTATGCCCAACCCTCTGAGGATCCTGATAGGCTAGAGGATTCTCTGTCGCCTGACTAGGGAACTGAGTTGTGAGTCATCCCGTGTCATGAGACATCATTTTTATGGCATACAGAAGGAACACTCCCCTTGTCACTTTGCACACAAATCTATTTTTGACTTAAATGCATATTTATCTATGTACAATTTTTCTAATATTATATGTCCAGTTAACATATTTTCTGTAGCGCCAAACCATCCGATCCCTGTCTTTGGAAGATGTTGTGTTCACTTCTGACAGAATTCTGCCCTTTTCATCCAGAACACAACCTCTAAACTTTTCCAGAATTTACACAAATGTGCGCAAGGAATATGGGCATCAGATGATGAAGTGTCAGATTTTTAACATACATACATTTGGAGTAATACCCTATTTTCCGCTATTACCCCCCAGAACATACCACAGAGTCCTAACACCTCTTAAAATGTGCACAGAAAAATCACAGGAATCATGATATTATTGATATAATTTTGACAATTATATACTATGAATTATCCATCTTTCTAAAATGATGCTCTGGCCCAGAGGGGTGTGGTTTCCCAAAGCACATGGGGGAATTTCTGGTTTTCCACTTCCTCCAAGCTCAGCTGGCTCACAGAGGCAGTGCCCCTCCCATTTCCTTCCAAGAGGAAGCCATTTACGACCCCCTGATTTAGCAATCGCTTGGAGCAAAGGGAAGTTCATTGTTCTGTTTTCCTGCAGTCCCAGGCACCCCTCCCCTGATTCAATCAGAGAGGTGTAATCTCCTTTTGGTGGGGAAGCAGAAGGCAGGCCAGGCCTGTGAATGCAGTTGATGGGCAAGTTTCAACTCCTGTCAGGGGTAGTTGCCGGGCAGAATTCAGTCCCTTTAAGCCAGGCTTCAGCCAAAGGTCACTTTTGTTCCCATTTTTCTTCATTCAAATCAAACTTACAATTTTGACACATGCAGCTAGAATGATGATTCTAAGTTAAAAACTATGACATTTAAACAGTTGCAACCTATGTGACACTCAAAAGTAGGTCACTCATTTATTTTAAACATTTTGATTTTAGTGGCTTTAAATCCCATTTCACTTAAGCTGCTGACATCCACAGCTCAGCCAGTTTTGTTATGAACATTATTTTAGGTTCTTCATCTTTCTAGATTCGGTATGCACACAAGACTTCATTCTGCCAGACGTGTGCTGGTGTTCAGTAAGATTTTTGAATATCTTGCAATGTTTGAAATAGGCATTTTGAACTTGCATTTCAGAGAAACAAAGGTGATTTCAAAGTGCTTTTTAAGCTGACAGGCACTGCTGTTTTTCCTTTGGTTCCACGTTTCACTCATGGCGCTTCTGGCCCATCACGCTCGCACTGGTGGGTGGCGGGTCAGGCGACCATTTTGGTGTGTGCAAAAACTGCGCGGTTTACTGGATTCTGGCGCAATTGTGGGCTTTTCGGCCATCTTGGATTTTCTAAGCCCACAGCACCAAATGTTGCAGCATAATAACTTGAACGTGGGTCGATACACCCAACAAGCTCCCCCACATGACTGCGCTTTGATTTCAAGTCGAGGGGGAGTCGGGTGCAAAAGATGTTTTGATCCACGCGCTGGGATGTCTGCATCATCTTCTTCCGATTCCACATATGGCACAGTTCAGCATCTTTTCCTCCATCAGGGTGGATCGATCGGTTCTCCTCGCCAGTCCTGATGAGAGTTTCGGGCGCTACCTCAGGCCCCTCGGATCTTTGCTCCCGGTCCCCAGGTTGTCCTCCTTGGTCAGTCTCCATGGTTTATCTCTCCTAGGATGACAAAGCAAAGTGGCAGAAACATATTCATAGACATTTCCCCACCACTATTAATGGTGGGGCGAACATATACATTTTATACATAAGGAGACATTTGCATTCATGAATCATAGAATTTTATAGGCTATTTGTGGAATATATTAGGTTTGGACTTGTATTAATCTGGAGCGGCCCCCTCTGGGATTGCAGAGGACTCCTCCAGTTGCTGCAGAGTATGCCTGGGATGGCAACACCTTAGCTGATTTATATGGACCCACTTGTCTTCCCCTTCCGCCAAACTACCCTTGGGGATGCAGATCTTGTAGGCGACTGGGGAGATCCTGTCTACAATTTCAAAAGGTCCCTTCCATGTAGGCAGAAATTTCTGCTGTTTGGCCTGGTTCCTTTGGAAATTGTATAGATAGACCCGGTCTCCCACGTTGTATTCTTTCCTAGTAGTCTTCAAATCATAATGAGTCTTCATGCTATCGGCTGATCTTTCTACGTTTCGCTGAGCATAGGCAAAAGCATGATGAAGGTGTTTCCTTAAATTTTCAACATACTCGTGAGTTGTGGAGGCATTTATCAATGTTTGCTCTTGGGTCCTGTAGAGCAAATGCTGGGTAAGCACCATCCTACGTCCAGTCATCAGCTCAAACTGTGACATTTTAGTTGCAGATGAAGGGGTAGATCTGATGGCCATTAGGACCAGAGGTAATCGGATATCCCAACTTGGCCCAGAATCTGCCACAAACTTTTTTAAGATGCTCACAATGGTTCGGTTGTAACGTTCTACTGCACCAGAAGAGTCTGGCCAGTAAGTAATGTGTAGCTTCCTTTAAACCCCCAGTATCTCCCACATCTTAGTCATTACTTCACTGGTAAAATGGCTACCTCTGTCTGACTCGATCCTTTGGGGTAGACTGAAATGGGAAAAGATGTGGTTGATTATCAGGTCAGCTGCTGTTTCAGCCTTGCAGTTTGGGGCCGGGAGACATTCCACCCATTTAGTAAATAAGCATGTCACCGTCAAAATGTACTTATTCCCCCTAGAGGAGAACATAACGGGCCCTATGCAGTCGACTTGCAAATCTGACCATGGCAGTGTCATCCCCCTCTTTTGGAGAGGCGCACGGTGTGTGAGGGATCTTGGCTGAAATTGTGCACACACAAGACACCCCTCCAAGTATTGGCCGAGGTCCTGCCCCATGTGTGGCCAGTATGCAACCTTTCTTAAGATCTCAAGTGTTGTATGAAACCCCCTATGACCGGCGGTGGCCGCATCATGGGCGTGACTTAACATCAGGCTTCGGAATGAGGTAGGAACCACCCACTGATCATGGCCAGCTTGGGATTTCCTTACCAACAAACCGTCTTGGATTCAGAACATTTTTGGACATTTCATCAACACTCTAAGGTCCTCTTTCCCAAAGTAATCGGTATCCGTCAGGGGAAAGTTCTAGGGTCCTCAATGTGTTGGTAAAACTTAGCACTTATTGGATCCCCCTTCTGAGCCGTAATCAAATCAGCATCTGGGGTCTCCTTACTCCATTGTGCAGTTGAAAGATCATTGTGAGCATTTGTCTGGGACCTAGTGATAGTAGTGACCTGGATTTCCCCCAACAGGGACTCAATCTCTATCAGACCCCCTCCCTTGAACGGCCCCGGTTTTGGCCAGCTGATCAGCTAAGTCATTTCCAGTTTTGTCCGGTCCCTCTACTTTGGAATGACCCTTGATCTTTTTCCAGTAGATGGTCATCCCGTTCGAGGTGACCAGATCATCAATATTTTGGATTAACTTCCCATGTTTCAAGGGTTTGTTATTAGCACATAATATGCCTCTGGTTTTCCAATTAACCAGGTGCTCCACGAAGCCGTTCTGTACATAATCTGAATCTGTGATTATGACCAGTTCGTGGAGTTGATGTTGGACAGCAGTGAGGATGGCCTGATGCACAGCCATCAACTCTGCCACCTGACTACTTCGGGGACCAATCTTGTACCCAGCGGAGGGTTCTGGGGACTCATTCACCCATGCATTCCCTACGCCGGCCACAAGTTCTTTCTCCCCGTTGTTGTCAACATGGTAAGAGCATCCATCCACATAGACAGTGGGCATTCCCTCACACTTGTCTTCTTCAAAGACTTTGTGTGGGGAATTAAGGTATGCCTCCATGTTGTCCTTGATTTTTAGACTTTCGTCCTCGTGACAGTTTTCTCTGGCACAATCATGCAAGTCAGCCAGACCTTGCGCGAGGGGACTCATCTTGTTTTGGCCATATCTGACCTCCACAGGAAAGCCTTGCATTGACAGAATCCAGGAAGTAATTCGGGAATTACTCACATTTCAGGCCCGGATTCTGTCACTTTGGAGATATTGCAGAGGCTGGTGTGGAGTCTCCACTATGGTGTGTTCCCCCTGGATAAACAGGCGGTAATTCTTTAGTGCCCACACCGTTGCCAGGAGTGCCTTCTCACAATCGTTGAATTTTTCCTCCACAGAGGATAAAGTTTTGCTCGCATAGGAGATTACTTTATTGACCTTGTCATGCTTTTGATATAATACTGCAGTCAAGCATGTATTAGAGAACCCTTTCTCCAAGAAAAACTCCTTGTTTCTGACAGGGTAAGCTAGGAAGGGTGCTTATGAGAGGCTTCTTTTGAGCTGTCTTACTGCCTCGGATTGTTCTGGACCCCATTCCCACTTGACACTCCCCTTCAAGAGATGAATCAGGGGTCTGGTGATCTCTGCGTAGCCCTCAATGAACTTTCTGCTGTAATTAGTTAGTCCAAGGAGGCTCCTTAGTTCCCACAGAGTTGTGGGGTCTTTCAGTTTCTGGAGTGCTTCCACTTTCTTTTCCTGGGGTCAGAGACCCTGAGGAGTAATCGCATGCCCCAAGAAATGAACACAGGTTCTACACCACTGTGCTTTCTGAAAGGAAAGTTTTGCTCCGGCGGCCCTCAACTGTGTCAAAACGTAACGGATCTCCGCTATGTGTTCCTCCATAGATGAACTTTTGATGAGGACATCATCCACATAAGGCAGGTTACCCTTCACACCCAATTCGGGCATGGCCTTATGTAGGAAAATGTTGAATTAATTGCCGGAGTTGAGATATCCGAAGGGAGACCGGGTCCATGTGTACTGCTAGCCCCCAAAGGTAAAAGCCAGTTTGTATTGGTCCTCCCTACTGACAGGTACAGTCCAGTATCCATTGGTCAGGTCTATTGCAGTGAATACCTGTGAGCCCTGGATCTGGGCCAGCCCTTGGTAAATGTAGGGAAGAGGCCATCGGGAAGTATGGATCAGTTTGTTGAGCTCCCTAAGGTCGGCGCAGAGTCCCCACTGGCCGTTTGGCTTCAATATACCCAGCACCGGATTATTGAAGGTGCTGTGTACTGGATGGATTATTCCCCGGGACTCAAGGTTCTTAGTTATTTCATTAAGGTACTCCATGGATGTGAGAGGCAAGAGAATTTGCTTCACAAACACTGGAGTCATGCCATGGTCCATGGGAATTGTTGTTGTGTGGATGTCGGTGCGACCACAGTCATATGAGTCCACCGCAAAGAGATCTTGGAAATCCAAGAAAACTTGTTTCAACTTTTGCTTCTGTTCCAGGGTCACACAGGAATCAGCTAGGTTGACTCTATCTTCCACCATCTGCCAGAAGCCTGGAAAGACTTCTGGTTTTGCTATCTCAGCGGCCTCCTCCAGCTGGTTGCAGAAGTCCCTGGTCAGGGTGTTGATTTGGACTGGAGGCTTTAGGTGGTAAAGGCAGCCCTCATGGACCTGGAAAATCACCTCATCCCTTCTAAAGTCACAAGTCACATCTTCCTTACCATAAGGGCAGGAAGTGTACACCAGGAAGTTTCCCCCATGCCGGGTAAAGATCCTGTCTGGTGTTGTATTGTCATCACTGTCACTGTCAAAACAGTCCTTGGGGATTGGTCCTAACAGTTAATTTCCTAAAGCAATGGAAAAATGTCGGTCATCAACCGCCATTCCAATAATGGTGCCTGCAGCTATAGTAATACTCTTTAAGTCACTGTTATCCACCTCTATTGGAATGGTGTCATGTTCTATTTTGAATAATGGTGTTGGGTTTAACCCCAACCCTTGCTGTTGGAGAGAAGCATTTAGATAAATATAAGCATCAGGGTGTTTCAATTTTTGTCCTCTTTTAACTTTCACTTCCAGGGAGAATTGTCGGGTCCTTTCTGGGATGGTGACTTCCTCTTCAATCTGAATTTCAACTGCATAATGTAGCAATTGAGCTGACCTAAGTGTTTTTTCTGGATCATCAAAGCCCATGGGATTATCCACTAATCGGGACCAAGCTTTGAAGTTTATTAGGTCCAAACTAATGGCAAAGCGATTGAGAATGTCACTGCCTAAGTAAAAGGCGGCAGTGACGTCTCGCACGACCCAGGAATTATGGACTATGCTCTTGTTGCCAATGGAGATTTTGAGCATACTCCTGCTTGGCAGGAGATGTTTGGAATTGGGTGTTTCCAGATCCATTTCCCATTTGTCTATCAGTTTGAATGTGGGAATGGCTGGATCTTTTGGGAGTTGGCGGAACATGGCTTCGCTGATGAAGCTCTTACCGTTGTTCACACACACTCGGGCGAGAACAGAGTCCTTCCCATCATTTAACTGAACAAGGATGAACAACTGCTCTCCAATTTGCTGAATATCAGCCAGGCTCTGAGCTGATTTCACATCTTTCTGGACTATTGGAGTGGGAATGTCTGATTGTGGGTTAGTAAAGAATTTCAGAGTGATTCCTTCCAGTGTGGAATACCACGTTAAACTGGAAGGAAGGTTGATTTTCAGAAATAGAGAAGACCCCCCATCACCGGTCTGTTGTCCTACTCATATTACTGTCACGTCTGGAATTTGGTTGTTCTGGAAGTGAAATTCTACTTGGTCAGATTTTTGTTCAACCATGTGGCATGTGCCGTTTAAACTAACATGGTTGACACTCTGTTTTAATTTTATTGGTCGGCTAGTCTGGGTCCAGAGGACCTTGTTTATGCAATCTATTACGGGTGACAACCTTTTCAGGAGATCATTCCCTAGTAAACAAGGGGTGCCCTCTGGAGTCACTACTATGACCGGGTGTTTCACCCTGTGTCGCCCAATTTTCATGTCCAAATCTGCAGTCCCCTCAACGGGAATTTCCTTCCCGTCAAAGTTCTGAAGTTGTCCAGGAAGAGAGGTGAGAGGAATTCGGTAATTCTTCCCCCTCCCTGCATTTAGTTCATCAAAGGCCCTTTTGGACAAAAGGGTAGCTTGGGATCCAGTGTCCACCAGTGCCAAAATTGTACCCTGCACTTGAACCGGGCATAGTATCTTCCCTCCTTCTCCTCAAGGGGGCACAGATAATGCACATTTTTGGACAACTGGTGGGCTAATATTTTAGTTTTAGACATTGCGAGAGAAGAGATTTAGGCAGAATTCTGTGGAGAGTCTTGGGAATCTGCAAGAAAAAGTTGGCAACTGGAAATCAGAGCCATTGTGGGTTCCCCTGGTTCCGGTTCTGGGCCGCCCCCCCCCCTTTTTGGAGGCAGTCATCAGGATGGGTTTGAACCAGGGGATTTTGATGCTGTTGGTTCTAAGATGAGATGATGTGCGGCGCTAGCTCAGTCCCCACATCTACCCAGTCTGCATTTGGATCCCTTGGGACCCATTTTTCTTTGGGAGGAGTTCCCCCATCTCTGAAGGAGAAGATCCTTTTCCCAGGATCCTCTGAGGATCCCTCTCCCTCAAATGGGAAGATCTGTACCTCCTCCCCAAACTGGGTCTGTTTGGGTCCTTTGTTTCTCCTACCTCCTCTCTGCTCCTTGGGTGGCAGACTTTCTGGGGTAGGAGATTTTGTTTCCGGTTCCTGGGTTTCCAGGAGCTGTTTACAAGTGGGGAAGGAAGCTTCCTCCAAGGCTTTACACCCCCCTTCCCCTTGTGCTTCCTCCCTGGGAACCGGTGGGTTATCGGGATGCTGCCCCCGTCATTGTTCTGGAGCACCAGGCCCAGAGTTTTGGGGCATTCTGCGCCGGCATGCTCATCTGAGGGTTCTGTTGAGCCCTCAGCATGTGACCCAGATCCCGTGCCATATTTCGGACCTGGCGCTCTAACTGTGAAACCCGCTCAGGCTGATACGGGGTTCTGTTTTGTCTCCTGGGCTGATCCCGGGAAGGGGAGCTATCCCTTCTCTGGTAGTACCCTGGGTTGGGAAGATTTGGGTACCCCTCCACCCTTGGCCTCCCCTCTCCCGGATTAGGTTGTATGGGCTCAGGGAATTGGGGAAAGAAGGATGAATGATTTTGGTGTTGGACATTAGGTGGATACCTGGGAAAAATGTTCTGCCTAGTATTTGGTGAATTTCTGCCCTCCTGTGGGAAGTTAGGAGGGAAGTTCCCTGGGTTAGGTGCTTGACTGGATCCCCCCCTTGGGCTGGAGGAGTCCACACATAACCCAGGATGGGTCGGTTTCCCTTGTAACGGGGACTTACATAGTCCGGGGAGTGAGGGACCCCATTTGTGGGACTACCTCCTTGACTCCCTTTCTGTGACTGGCCCGAGGGCCTTCTGACCTTAGAATTATTTTTCGCTGGCAAGTTTTTTAGCCCCCCCATCTCCAAATCTAAAATGGGGGCAACCTTTACCTCTGCCACCTTAGCAGCAGCAGGGGTGCTGGTTGATTTGGGGCTTTTCTGGGCGTTATTTTTATTTTCTATGGGCTTCTGCACCTCATAGATCCGGGTAGCCTGTTCAATGACCCAGTCTAGTGACCTTTTTCCGTGAAAATCTCTCACTAGCTGGGTCATTATGTATTTGGGTGAGGCATGGAAAAACATATTTACAAACTCTTCACTGTCCGTGTGCACCCTTTTGGTAGTCTGCGCAAAGGCACGCTTCAATTCCTGCACAAATTCTTGTGGGGCCTGATCCACATTGCAAATTGTAGGCTGCCTTGCGAGCCTCTTGGGGATTCCGGTGAACAGAAAAATGTTTCAAGATGGCTGCCCTATATGTGGACCATATTGAATGGTTTTGGTCCTCCAGCCCCGCAAAGAAACTGGAGTATTCTGGGAAGAATGTCCATTTTACATACTGGATGCAGCTACTGCTGTCCTTCAAATGGAAAGTCTCCATCATTTGCTCGTAAAGCTCCAAGTGTTCCCAAACAGAATACTTGGCGTTCTTGTGATAAGGGGTGATGACACTACTTATTGCCTTAATCTGTTTTAAGGGGTCCTTAAGCAAGGCCCTTTTGCCTTATTGGCCTTTTTGGTTTGGGTAACCCTGGTCCATTCATCCTCTGACTCAGAAGCACTGCTCCCAGAGGTGCCTGTCTGATCTTCCAGGTTTTCCCAGATTATGCGAGCCTGGGAATGGCTGGCAGAATATGGGTACCTGGTCTCCTGTGTCCTGTGACGCTCAGAGGAGTCTTCAGATCCCTCCTTGCTGCCAGGATTTGATGGGTACCCCCCCACTGACCTAACTGGGCAGAGGTTTTCAGGATGCCCTTAGTGGGCCTACTCTCCTGGGGTTCCCCACTAAATTGCACTGTACTTAGGTGCCCATACCCGGATGCCCGCCCATCCATTCCTGGGTGGTACTGGCCTATTAGCCCCATACCTCTGGCTGGATAGTAATCTGCCATCCCTGTGGCCCTGTGCTCATGTGTGCCAGGGGACATGGGGGTGGCAGAGTCCAGGGACTGGGAGAGGTGAAGGCCTCTGGTACTAGGGCTCCTGAGGTTATGCTCAGGTGTTTCCCTTTCCCAGCGAACCTCATTTCTATCAGCCCTGCTCCCTGTTGCCATGCAAGAGCCTGTGCTTTCAGTTCCTCAGTCAAGGCCTTACTAGACTCTATCAGTCTCTCCTGCATGGCTACCTGTTGCTTGAGCCTATCATTGTCCTGGCAGAGAGCCTCATTCTCTCTCTGTGCTTCCTGGTTAGTCTTGGAGTACTGGGCCAGTCTTTGCTGCAGGAGGGTTACCTCCTGAGTCCCATCCCTACTGGCCTGCTCCTTTCTTGCCAGAGCATCTTCCACCCTCCTGGTGTGCTCCAACAAGTTTTGATGCTCTTTTTGGAGGTCAGACAGTCCCTGGAGGGCCAGGTGATTTTCTTCCATTTTTCTTTTTAAGTGGCAGACTTCCTGGCCTAAGGTGTACCTTTCCTGACTAAGAGCCTGCATCTGTGCTGCCAGGTCGTACCTCTGCCTTTGAAAGGCACCAGCTTTCTGGCGCTCCTCCTCAAATTCTGTCTGGATATCCAGGTCTTTCAGAATCAGTTTGTTGCTCTCTGCCTTCTCCCTATCTAGGTGGCTTTGCAGGATGACTACCTGCTCTGTGCATGCCCTATTGAAGTCTAGTTGTTGCTCCAGCTTTTTCTGGCTCTGCAGTAGGGCGTCCAAACCTTCTTGGTACTCCTTCTGCAAGGCCAGAAATCTGGTATCCTGGTCAGACTTTTCCTGTTGCAGGATACCCATATCCTCTTTGATTTTATTGAGATACTGTCTACTCTCATTTTCTGTCTCCTGGCTCCTGTGCAACCTCTGCTCAGAAGAGATCAGGTCAGATTGGGCCTTCTCTAATGCCATCTGTTGCCTATTTGCCAGATCTTGGCCTTCAGCACATTTGTCCTGTATGGCTCCCATATATAAATATATATATGCCGCTATCCTGAAAATCTTGTTGTGCTCATCTTTGGCTTAATGGGCCATATATAGTTCACTCAGGGCCACATGTAATGGACCCTGTTCTCTCCATAAGTCTGACCCTGTTGCAGTGATCTGGGGTGCGATTGCCTGCAACCACACCGTCTGGTCCTGTTCCGTCCATTCGCCTCTCACAAATAGCTTATGTAAGAGGTGCTCTCTGGCTATTTTGATATCTGCCAAGGTCGTCATTCTGGAAATTGATTTCCTTCCTGATTTACAGAAGTTAGTATTTTATTTTGCAACACAGACCGTCTCCTTAGAGCGTCCTTCTTTTGAGGGGTGCTTTTACAGTGTAACACAGCATGGTGATCCAACAGGATTTATGTATCCTGTCAGTTAGCACACCGTATTAAGCTGCACAAGTGGTAGATATAATCCAGACGTCCCGGCTCGAGCCCCCACTCTGTTAAGTGACTTCAATTCAGCACTCCAACTAAGTCAATGCCTAGTCTGGGAAGCCTAAGGGAAGCCCTTATTTATATATTTTTATGACAAGTTCATAGATCTGGATGATAAACCCTTATATAACGCCCCTCTCTTTGAATCCCCCTGACCTCACTGAGCCAAGAAGTTGGTTTGTTTTGCAAATTAAAAGATTTATTTGAAAAATTAAACCATATACATATATCACACTTTTATGAATAAATTAATATTTGATAGCACACCTATGAATATAATGTTGATCAACAATGGGAAATGTTACAATTGCACACTCTTTTCAATCAGTGAGGAGTTAGTATAGAAAGGAAAAGGTAGCAGAGAATACTTTTATGGTTTCAAGAAAAAGCAATGATGGAAAGAATGCAGCACAGAAATAAATTGATATGGTTTCAACAAGAGATAATATGATCACTTTTTCTTTTGACACTTTTTCTTTTTCTTTTGACAATTCACTCCCCCCCACTATGCAATACAAGGAGATGGAAGAAGAGCACACCATTTTCAGGAATACAATCAAATGCAATACCAATTCAGTTCCCCCCTAGCAAGATTAGAGCAACAGGGATGATTTTAAAACACAGGCAAAAATACATTTAAATGTGATTTGCAAAGAAGTGAAAATATGCTAAAAATGATTTTAATTCCCTATAGAAGATTCAGGGTATGTGACAGCTACTTTGAATTAGTTCAGGTCAACACTAGCAATGATTCATGAGGGATTATCAGGTTGAAAACGAAATTCAGCAGTTGCACGCAAAAGGACAGCTATTTTTGACAGGTGGAGAAAATTGCGTCAAATTGCAATTCGTGGCACTTTTCCCGAGTGCGTCGATCGTGATTACGGAAAAACTATAAGGAGTAGAAAGTCTGGCATTGTTGGAAAGCTGAGGATCGGAGCTTTAAATCTCGTTCCTAGCACCTATGGTTCAAAAGATACGGATGATTTTGTGGAGGTAGGTTCCCAGAAATAAAGTAAGATTGAAATGACAAATGACACTTTCACAGGTTTGAAATCACAGAATAGACACACGATTTCTATGCAGTTCTAAATAGGTGGAAATGGTTTGAATTAGATTATTTCAAACTAAGAGATTGGTTTTGCACAGCTCTGGCTGGATACTCACTCCTAATTTTGGAAGGAATGGGCCTCGTCACAGATCTGGTCAACAGGTTTAGCTGCAGTTCTCTCTGCTCTGCTCGTCTGGATCTCTGCTTCTGGTAAAAGTTCTTGGCACTGCACAGCGGTCTGGTCTGGTCGGCGGTCTGGATACAGCTCTCCTTTCTGGGTCTGGCACAGGGTTCTAGGCCAGAATCAAACAGCTCGCCCGGCTGTTGAATAGTTTGGTTAGGTTGCTGGATTCTGAGGCCTCTGAAGGATTCAGCTTGTGGACTAGGCCTCTCTGCTACAAGTTCTGAAGTCTGGATTCTAAGTTCTGGTTCTGAAGTCTTCTGGCAAAGCGCTTCGCCAGAAATCAGTTTGAATTGTAAAGTGAATGTGTCTACCCGGGTCTCAGTGGCTCTTTTTATGTCTTTTGAAAGTGGGTGGGAAGGCTGACTTTCTATGCCCAACCCTCTGAGGATCCTGATAGGCTAGAGGATTCTCTGTCACCTGACTGGGGAACTGAGTTGTGAGTTATCCCGTGTCATGAGACATCATTTTTATGGCATACAGAAAGAACACTCCCCTTGTCACTTTGCACACAAATCTATTTTTGACTTAAATGCATATTTATCTATGTACACTTTTTCTAATATTATATGTCCAGTTAACATATTTTCTGTAGCGCCAAACCATCCGATCCCTGTCTTTGTAAGATGTTGTGTTCACTTCTGACAGAATTCTGCCCTTTTCATCCAGAACACAACCTCTAAACTTTTCCAGACTTTACACAAATGTGCGCAAGGAATATGGGCATCAGATGATGAAGTGTCAGATTTCTAACATACATACATTTGGAGTAATACCCTATTTTCTGCTACTACCCCCCAGAACATACCACAGAGTCCTAACACCTCTTAAAATGTGCACAGAATAATCACAGGAATCATGATATTATTGATATAATTTTGACAATTATGTACTATGAATTATCCATCTTTCTAAAATGATGCTCTTGCCCAGAGGGGTGTGGTTTCCCAAAGCGCATGGGGGAATTTCTGGTTTGTCCACTTCCTCCAAGCTCAGCTGGCTCACAGAGGCAGTGCCCCTCCCATTTCCGTCCAAGAGGAAGCCATTTATGACCCCCTGATTTAGCAATCACTTGGAGCAAAGGGAAGTTCATTGTTCTGTTTTCCTGCAGTCGTAGGCACCCCTCCCCTGATTCGATCAGAGAGGTGTAATCTCCGTTTGGTGGGGAAGCAGAAGGCAGGCCAGGCCTGTGAATGCAGTTGCTGGGCAAGTTTCAACTCTGTCGGGGGTAGTTGGCGGGCAGAATTCAGTCCCTTTAAGCCAGGCTTCAGCCAAAGGTCACTTTTGTTCCCATTTTTCTTCATTCAAATCAAACTTACAAATTTGACACATGCAGCTAGAATGCTGATTCTAAGTTCAAAACTACGACATTTAAACAGTTGCAACCTATGTGACACTCAAAAGAAGGTCACTCATTTATTGTAAACATTTCAATTTTAGTGGCTTTAAATCCCATTTCACTTAAGCTGTTGACATCCACAGCTCAGCTTTTTTTTCCTCGCGTTTCTACATATTACCTTTCCAGTGGCTGTATCCTTTGGGCTGCTGGGTTCTTAATATGTTTTATGTGTTAGTAATATAATTATTTCTCACATCCACAGAACTCCATTTCCCTTGGGGTCCTGACGAAGGCAGCGGAATGTATACCCTGCCAAAACATCCTGGGCATTTCTCCGTGTCATCTAGTTATGCTACATGGCTCAGCAACGCCACAATGGACGTAGACCTGGGATGTGTGTTTTTTCGGTCAGGCGTAATTCACTTCACCATGTTTAATCAATTTTAGAATTGGAATTAGGTGACACTGCTCTATGGAGTATATCGGTGACTAATTAGCCAGATAGGGCCAGGAAGACAGTATGTGTGCCCGTTCTCTTCCGTATCAGAGAATTTTTGCTGTGTCACCTCTGGCGTTTATGAATAAACCATGCAAATGCTAGTAGATGTATATATACATCTTCCACGTTGATATATGTCTGTATCTGGTTTGTTTTATGTTGTCAAACATAGGACCAATGGCCTATGAAATAAAAGTATAACCTTTTTATACTAAATGAAAAATACAGTGCACTGTGTATTACATTCTGTGAGGCGATGCAAATAACCTACGGAGTGGGACCCAGTAAGAGTTAAGACTGGGCCATCAAATTTGTTCTTGAATGGTTCATCTGGGGGACTCCCCAATGTGTGTTGACATCCACAGCTCAGCCAGTTTTGTTATGAACATTATTTTAGGCTCTTCATCTTTCCAGATTTGGTATGCACACAAGACTTCATTCTGCCAGACGTTTGCTGGTGTTCAGTAAGATTTTTGAGCTTGCATTTCAGAGAAACAAAGGTGATTTCAAAGCGCTTTTTGAGCTAACAGGCACTGCAGTTTTTCCTTTGGCACCACGTTTCACTCATGGCGCTTCTGGCCCATCACGCTCGCACTGGTGGGTGGCGGGTCAGGTGACCATTTTGATGTGCGCTAAAACTGCGCGGTTTTCTTGGATTCTGGCGCAATTGTGGGCTTTTCAGCCATCTTGGATTTTCTAAGCCCACAGCACCAAATGTTGCAACATAATAACTTGAACGTGGTTCGATACACCTAACAATATATCAATGCAGATTAAATATTTTAGCACCCAATATCAATCATTTATTTAAGTGATTGTTTGCCTAAACAGATTGCACTCTGAAACATTTCACAATGTATTATCATTACTAAGGAGCAATGCATTCTAACGGATATTTCGAAATGTTCAATATTCAACCTGATATCCTAGTGTCTCAATTGGACACAGTGCTCTATCCTATCCTCAGAAGCAGAGATGGGACTGTGGACGAGTATGCTTGTGGAAATGACAAATGGGCAGTAGATGGTATTTGTAATGATTGATGACAGAGTTTGTGTCACAAGAATGATTTTCAAGCATACAGCAGATGTTTGCTATATTGAGCAGTGAAGCTCTTTTATGCATTCTCATCAAATATAGGTTTTCATGTGGCTGGTAGTGATTGTAGGGCAATTCTATTAGTGACAGGGATAAGGCAGGATCCCCTGTTTTATATGTTTTGTAGTGGTTGCAGATGTTCCTGTTATAGTATCAGGAAATACAAGTGTGGACTGCATTATTTCTAAGGCAATTCCACCTATATGTGACCTCTGTAGCATTAGGAATTT
This sequence comes from Ambystoma mexicanum, assembly GCF_040938575.1. Classification (NCBI taxonomy): domain Eukaryota; kingdom Metazoa; phylum Chordata; class Amphibia; order Caudata; family Ambystomatidae; genus Ambystoma; species Ambystoma mexicanum. The sequence continues at coordinate 500,463,139 of NC_090923.1, forward strand.
AAGCAAATATCCTGACTTGTCGAAGGTATTTGAGTCACTCTTTATACACTGTTGGTGTAGAGGAAACATCACCACTTGGTAGGATATGTAGTACATACGGTATGTCAGTGTAACCCCTGTGCAGCCCTGTGCTGCTTATGCAACTTGTAAACTACCTATTATGACTTGTGCAGTCTTGTGCTGCTTATGCATCTTAACTGTAACACTTGACAACTTATTGTAACACTATATTCACTGTAGCTAGTGCCTAGATGCCTCATGACGTTGTGCACTGCAATGGATGTACACATACATAAATAATAAATAAATATATATTACATTTTCAAAACACAAAAATAGGCACATTCATATTCGTACCATTTCATGCTCTTGTTTTTTATGGAGGACCACATATCAACGAGACAACATTTCTTTTTATATGTCAGCTCCAAGACACTAGTGAAGAGGTATTCACCGGAGGCTTTTGTGCCTTAATTGACAGAATTATCCTTGGTGATGGACGTGAAGTCTGAAATGCATTGGCCTCTGATTGTGCCCCTCAAGTAATGATGAAGGCACAGCATAAATAAATATGTCACCAGGAAAATGAGAAAATCATCTACATAATTCATTATTATAATTGGATTTTATTAAACTGCTGTAATATATACTACCTAGGTGTCACCAGTTCTGGTGGCGTTCTATGACCGTTTTGATTCCTGAAACTGTGCATTTCAGGTTTCTGATGTACACCAAAGACTTGTTTTGGAGTTTTAGGCAACTATGGTTAAGAGAACAGTGTTGCCCACTAACACAATTCATATTTACATATTGCCCATTGGGTGCAAGTTATTCATACTGATTCTTAGATTTTAGCATCAGGACAATGGTGTGTGTGTGTGTGTGTGTACGCGCGCGCGCGCGTGTGTGTGTGTGTGTGTGTGTGTGTGCGTGTGTGTGACCACTAGAACCAGCCCAGTACTAGCACAACACTTGTTTGTATTTGCTAGAAACAATGCACTCACTCAGAAGAAAGGAAACCGTTTTATACTTAAAAGACAAATAATCACTCCAAACTGCACAGGAAATTATGCTGACAAATAGGTAAATGCATAAATCACATGAGCACAGATCTCATATTCCTTTGTTATGTGGGTTGCCCTAGGGACCCTCATTGGACACCGGACTGGATAGCTCTTCCCCCACAAGCCAGCACCCCCTATGACACAGCAGACAGGAACAGTTGCTAAGAGGCCTTTGGTTCCAGGATACCCTGCGTGCACTGCTACCTCACTGGTGAATCCCCCTTTCATTAAGTTTGCTTGTCCATCAAATGTTTTTTCAGCTAATCTAGAAACGTCTGCTTAACCTGTTTATGATGGAAAAGTACTTGTCTGCACCTGGCTCCAACTCGCTCCTCCCCCCGCCCTCCCCAATTTCAGGAATGTGTTCTTATAACTGACCAGGGTCAAGCTGAACTTCTGATGCAACCTCATACCCGTTTACGTGGAACATTGCAGGGAAAATGAAAAAGCCAAGCATTTGATGCGTGCTTTGAAAATTCATTAACCCTTAATAACTGAGGCAGGCCTCAGGCCTACAATCTGTTCTGTCATTATACGACATACAATAAATTGTATAACACTGTTTAGACACACAATGCCATATTAAGGAAAATAGGATGGCAGTATAGTGTGGATCAGCCATTTCAGAGTAAGTGGAATGAGAAAGCATGTGTATATGTTTGTGTGGTGTGATCTGCAAGGTTGTGGATTGATAATTGTTGAGGTTATGTGCAGTGTCAGGGGTTAGAGAAGGTTGTGGCGTGATGTTTCTTGAGAGAAATGTTTCAAGTGGATGTTTTATGGGAATACATGGTAGTTTTGCAGCTAATCAGATTGTCTTCTATTGGCATTTTCCGTGTCAAAGTTTGTTCATTTGATAATTCCATACATTTTCATTTGCACACATGGGTAAATTAGAAATCACATTTGAAAACAGTATAGAGGATGCTTATGATAACATGTATTTTTATAATGAAAGATAAATGCATTGTTAAAGAGGAAGTTCACTCAAAAATGTTATTGTCTTAAAAGAGGGGCCATAATAAAAAACTAAAAAATATATATTTTTAAAGAAAGTTACTATGTACATATTCAGGAAATTAGGCTCAAAGGTTTTGACATGGGGGGCATCCATTTTGTGAAATGAATCAGCTTCCTCTGTTCATGTTAAGTTCTGCTCCTGCTGCAATAATCAAGCAAAAGCCCCCTACAGGCAACCTTTGCTTACTGTTGCCAGAGAGCAGAGCTTAACATGAAAAGAGGAGACCACCACAGTAATTGCCTTGACTTTCATTTTATGTTTTCTGTGCTCCCCAAGCCACGGGAAGCACAGACAATGTAAAATGAAAGGCACAGCAATTATAAATACATCGCCAGGCGCTGATGGAGTTTTCATATATTGCCTGGACTTTCTTTTTAATTCTCCCAGGCTCCCCCAGGCCTGGATGTGCCAGGTAGAATTAAAACAAAAGGTGCAGGGGAGCTCAGGAGACTTGAAACGGAAGGCATGGCAATCATAAATACAAGAATGTTGTATTTATAATTGCCTGTACATTCTTCTTAAGTCTCCAGGGCTCCCCCGAGATGAGGAAGCCCGGCGACTTAAAACAAATGGCGCAACAATTATAAATACCACGCTGTTGCATTTATGATTGCCGTAGCTTTCGTTTCAAGTCTTCCGACTCCCCAGGCTCGGGGGACAGGAGACTTAAAACAAAAGGCACAGCAATTATAAATACAACCTTGTTGTATTCATGATTGCTGTGCCTTTCTTTTTCAATCTCCCGAGCTCCCCCGGGTCAAGGGAGCTCGAGAGACTTTAAAAGAAAGCCACAACAATCATAAATACACAGCAGTTGTATTTATAATTGCTGGCAGTTTTGCTTTAAGTCTCCCGGGCTTCCCCTGCTTTTCTAGGCTCCCCTGAGCTGTGGGAGCCCGGGAGACTGAAACGGAATTCATGGCAATCATAAATACAAGAAGGTTGTATTTATAATTGCTGGTACATTCTTTTTAAGTCTCCCGGGAATCTTAAAATCAAAGCCACAGCAATCATAAATAAAACACTGTTGTATTTATAAATGCCTGGACTCTCGCTTCAAGGTTCGCAGGCTCCCACAGCTCAGGGGAGCCTGGAAAAGCGGGGAAAAAAACACTAAAAAGCACTCACCAACAGCACAGGGCAGGAAGGAGCCTGACAGCATTCTATGCTCTTTGGCTGTAATAAGCAAAAGTTCCCAGTAGGGGACTTTTGCTTTATTATTTTCGTGAGAGCAGAGCTTAACACAAGCACAGGAGGCTCATTCATTTCACAGAATTAATGCCTCCTAGTGCATTACATTTTTGACTTTGAGCCTCATGTGCTCAAAATTTTACATCGGAACTTTCTATAAAAATATTTGTTATATATATTTTTTATTATGGCCCATCTTTTGAGACAATAACATTTTTGAATGAACTTCCCCTTTAATGAATGGACTAGTGTGAAACGACATACCATTTCTCATCTTACTGAATCAAATAGCATTAGAGAGGAACTCTTTTTATTGAATGAATATGAGCAGTGCCTGAAAAAATGACATATTTCGTTTAACCCAAGTTCAGTGTGTTCTTTGAGAGACACCATGCGTGTAAGCGAGAACAAACGGAAGGGGAATCCCTGAGGAATTCTGCAGTAGTAGCCAAAATGTTGGCTTTGAATGGATGTTTGGCAGTAACAGTGAGGATGGGGTCAGAGACTATAGTTCATGCTCAATTGCAATAATAGCAACGTTGTCAAGGGGTTGAGGTTGAAAGAATAACACCCTTAGTCGATTACATGACTGTCATGAATAGGGTAGAACATAGCATGTTTTTTTGTGTGGAGGAGCTCCAAAAGGAAACAAGGCAGTGGTGTGCCTTTGACTTTTTCCAAAAATCAGCTATTTGTGGGTTCAAAAACCTTCACTTGTTCTTTTTGTGCAAAGTAGAGTCTGAACAAAATGCACATGCAAGTACTTAAAGGTCGAGGTTATGAGTAGGAACGCTGCTGACGATGGCCAAGTTCCAGCAATTTGATGTTATGTTCATTCATCCACCGTGGAAGGCACAAATCTGCAGTCGGACCCTCCGGTACTACTTGTACTGCTTAAAATTCGAATGCATTTGAGGATGGAGAAGATTCAAGTTAGAATTTGGAAAAAAGTAACAAATCATGTGCTTCAGTTTTGTTACTCACCAAACATGCTCTGAGCATGTCACCGCATCCCTCATTTCCACTGACTGCTTTAGCACCTACCTTTAAGCACTACCATTTTTGAAATGGAAATTGGATGATATCAAGTTTCACGTGTTAATGCACAAATAGATGCTGTGTGCATTATGCCAGAATGGAGGGAGTCTGTGTGGTACAAATATTTGCACATGCACTCGTAAAACTAAAGGGTGAGTTGTGACAGGAGTTTGGGATTGCACAAGTGAGTTGAAGCATTGTGCAGTAGCCTGGTTTTTAGATTCTTTACTGCTATATCTTTTAAATCATGTTTTGTTTTTGTGGGTGGGTCACTTCACACATTATTATCCTTCCTCCTCTCATTCAGACCCTGAACACATCTTCCTACCAGTCCCAGAGAACCTAAGTGTGTCCCATCTCTTGCTAGCATCTGGATTAATCATTTAAGCTACAAGCAGCTCCTTTTTAGCTCGAGTGCACCACTATTGACACTTGATATTTGCTCCACTTACTCACCTGAGATGATCCTGCCTTCCTGTATTTCGAGGATGGAAGTACACTGGTCTGGCCATGTATCTGAAAAGTATTGTGCTAAACCATAATCCACATTATATGACAATTAAGTTTCCTCCACCTTCTGAAAGTTACACTTGTTCTGTTGAACTCAAATATCGAATTGAAGTCTTCTCTTCTAAGTGCATGCAACCAGACTTAAATTTGGTGCCAGGTGGCCTTCCCTTGAGCAAGGCAAACGGTGAAATCTCCTTACTGAATAAAGTGAATCATATTTGCTAATATATCACGCACTGACAATCCACATTACGGCCAACTCTTTGCCCTTCTTAGCCATTCAAGGGGTCTCTTCCTTCAATGATCGCATTCGACCTTGTGATGTATAAAGAAGCTCCGCTGTCCAGAATGCAACGCTCCTTTTGAGAATACTGCATGTTCTACAAAATATAGTCAATTTTTTAAAGAATGAAAATCCAAGTTTTGCTTCTTGACTAACCAGTAAATTCAAAAATTGAATAATGCAGCATGGTGCTTACTAGGGGGAATATAGCAATCTAAATTGTGGCCTTTGCCACTAAATGGTACCACTGGCGACTGAAACAAAAATGTCCACAAAAATCTATTTTCCCCTTCCATTATTTTAAAGACAAATGCACATCTCATGCACATTTTGATACATTTCGGAGCAAGAGAGTGGCATGCTTGTTTCGCTCTTACATATTTTCAGGGAAAAATAAAGCATGAAGCTTTACAATTCACTAACATCAATTCATCAGCAATTCATTCTAGTTTTCTTTTTGAATTGTCCTTCAACTCCAGAAACTTAGCACAAGTTGGCTGTAATATAAAAGCTCCCTGGCTTTTGCTAATTACGGTTATGTCATCCATTTTGTTTCATGCTTCTGGGTCTGTTTTTCTTTTGTCAAAAGGAATCAGCCTTATTTCATGCTTCTCCACTTGACTTGCGTTCCTATTGTACTTCAGGGCTATTAGTTAGAAAAAGAAAAAAATCCATCCGAATCTATCTGGAAATGATGGCTTGGACACATGCGATTATAATGGACTATAATAGCCATAATAATAGAGTTGGTAGAAGGATGCCGGTTGCCGTGGCAACTGTGTGTGTGCCGTACAAGATAATATAGCTGCTGTAGCAGAGGGATCTGTCTTGCATATTGATTCTATGAGGAGTTGTTAATCCTGGCGAATTTCTATGTGAGCCATTTCCACCCAGGAAGCCAGTCTGACAATCAGACTTAAATGGAGGAGGCGTCTGAACCAACCCTTTTAAAACCGAGAGCATGTGGATTTTATGCGTTTGTGCTTAATATGTTGGGCGCTTATGCAGTGCACGACCGTGTTTGTCAATAGTTAGACTTGTATGGGTGAAATATGTACAACTGTTAATATCAGTACATGCAAACAAATCATCGCTTTGAGCTTTAAATTATGTATATGACCTGTTTTTACCTTCTAGACAATTCATATGAATATATATATATATATATCTATATATATATATTGGAAAGCTATTGGTACAGAGAATGGAGAATGGTTTAAATAATCCGATTTTTGAAATGTACATGCCAGTTGTGAGCTTAGTTATTATTCAGAAAACGTTAGAGGACAGCGATGTCTTTTGAAATGTATTTTCCTTTTAGATAAACATAAGTTTTCCATGTTCTTATCACAGCCAACTCCTCATTTGTACTTCCTATTACCGAATATAATCGTAATGCCATTAAAAAGAATGGCCCGATTACCGTATAAACTCGTGCAGATGTGAGTGCACTTGCTTACACGCACACAGAAACATGTCAAAAGATGTGAGTTTACAAAGTGGCCAGTCAATGGTTGATGCTTTTTAAACAACGCACAATTGCGTAACAAGAGTCTTATACGATTTTCAAATGTGTGTCATGTCCCTCTGAAATCACAGCAAATGCCTGGCTTTCCTGTGTTTCCGTGTGGAACATGCACGAGCAAAATCCCACTGCAAAGAATGGTCATCAGTGACACTTCTGCGCATGACCGTAGAAAGACGAAACTGTGAAATTGACCAATGCAGTGCCATATATATGTCTGTCCTTTTGTCAAGTAGAAACGCTATGCAAATATGCATGATGGACCCTGTAGAACGCGATCTTAGTGTGGTTGCTGTGACGCAAAGTCAGTCATAGGTTCTGCACTCCAACCGCATGTTGCCGAGTCCCAATGTAATGACATGAGTAGGCTCTTTGCTATGGATCGCTTACACGTTTCTCTGCCAAACCCATAGAAAGCAGATCATCACACATGAACCAGATACTGGCGAGATGCACCAAACAACAAAACCACAACTTTTTCCTCTAGAGCGACGACCATTGAGGCCACCAAAAGTAGAAGACCACTGCTAGACCAATTCAATTACATTGCATTACAACATATTACATTATAAATCCATGAAGGCAGGACTGCCCATTGTGACTTGGTTATCTTTTTGCATACTGTGTCTATGGCGTCACAAAGATGCCCAGTTCTAAAAGAATCAGTCTCTAGGAATTGTTGAAAATGGCGCAGTAGAACAATACCTTTTGACTTGAGTGTTTCCCATGCAAATATACACTTTCTGTCATCATATAAGCAAAACATTATGTTGAATACTGTGGGCCTGATTCATGGAATTGATTGCGCAGAAATTAGGCTACTTGTGCCCAATCTGCGTGCGCAACTCAATTAATGGAATCGAATGTGCAGCACTTTTCCTGGACTTGCATGGATTTCGCTCCTGCCTGCCATGCCTGTGCGAGATGTTGAGGGCCTTGCGTGAAACTCCGAGCAGAGGGAGGGGGTGGCCTGTGCAGAGGGCTGGGAAGGGGGCGGAACTCCCAAAATGGGGAATAACTTGCAAAGAAGTGGGCATTCTGAGTGAAGTCCCTCACATGCCGACTATTGTGCGGCAAGAAACATATTTATGGAATTGATCGTGCAACGTCTCAGCTGGGAAATGCCCACGCAAGTCCTTCATACCACCCTTAAGTACACTTGCGCGTATGGTTTCCAGTGCACAGGTGGGATTGCATGTCGGATTTTGGGGTGCGTGTGCTCAATCGGGGTTCTGATGTAATCTAGGGGGGTGCATAAGCTGTGTAGAGGGTTGCAGGACCATTTTACGTGGGTCTGCACGCATATTTCCTGAGTTATTATTTTTCATACGCATGCTTTTGGGGTGCCGCATACAGTTACGGGGAACCCCACTGTCCCCTGATTCACAGGCCTGCTTTCGGGGGATGCCACGCACTGTTTGAAGGGTGCATGTATTTGTGCCCGAGGGAGCATGCAAAGGTAGCTGATCTGGCAGTTTCCTGCTTCGCGTGTGGGTGTGTCGGAGGCATTCCAGCCATGAATTGCGAGTACGATTACTTTGCACGAACAATCGCATGAATATGTGTTGCGTGCAGAATTTTTTGATTGCGCTTGCTCGTGCAATGGCCTTTTCAGTTTTGCGGCCTTTGCACAATTTCTGCGCGTAATTAGATGAATCGGCCCCTATATCTGTGCACCCACGGAACATTGAATGTTTAGCTCTAGTAATGCCAGTCTTCATACGCGCGGCATTTTTTATTGCCATCAAGGGAAATGCAAACATGATATATGTTATTGTTATTGACTGGCTAGACTGACCTACAATCAGTCTAGCAAGATAAAATAACACGCATCATGTTTGCTTTATGGAAGACCGTTTCAAATTAAGTCTACTTGATACAAGAAGGACTGCCCCATCCGGAGAAATGATATTTCGGTGAGGCTGCTATGTTTAAGTCGGTGGAACTTTGTGATTTTGTTGGTATATAGAAATGCTATTCTCTGACAAAACAATGGGTCCAGGTTTATTCAGAAATGCATAAGTCAGTCACAATGCCTTTAATGTACTACATTCAGCCTACTCACCCTTCTATGAAGTTATACGATTATTGTGGCTGCTGCACTCTAGCTTCATTGAAGTTTCCAGATGTTTATTTTCAGACGGCCTAATTAGATTGAGTCACAAAAGTGAATTCTGGGTGGCTGCTGCCAGGGGCACCAACTTCAGGTTTTCCCTGGGGGTGCTGGCCCCTGAAAAAAGTCCCATGTAAAGCATAGGGACTTTTACACAGATTGCCTTCCCCGGGGAGGGGGGGGGGTGACCCACCACGGGAGCACCTGCGTACTCAACGCGTCTGGAGAGGTTCATAGTCATAGCCCTTTGTGCATAAGGAAAGTAAGACATGATTTTCTTCAAAATGTTTAGTTAAAAAAAAATATGTTTTTAATGCCTTCCTCATTTTGAATGTGAAATCTAACTTTGTATTTGTTCAAACCCCTGTGATTCCGTAGCACAGAGAATGGCATTTGGGACGGGTCCAATTCATTGGCCCATGTGAGAGTAACAAAGGTTAACCTAGCATGATCTCCGTCTTAGACCCATTGAGTTTCAGCTTATTCATATCCATCAAACATTCTAAAACATTGTTTGTAGACCTTTGGGATACTTTAATTAGAAAGACCAGAATTTGTGTTTCATCAGTGTAAGCATAGACACACATTCCAAGCTCAAAATATGCCCAGAACTCAGATGAATGGGCCTGATCTGAAGCCTAGGCTGGATGCTATGCTTTTGCTCTCATTTTATGTCTGTGATCCTCATTTTACAAAACTCGGGGTTAATAGAGGAATCCATTGAATGTTGGCCAGCTAGTAATGGCTGCGTGCCTGCCTTGTCTCTGTAGCCCATTTCCTATATTTGGTCCAGGCTAAGCAGGCAGTGGGGAGAATTATCCGGCAACTATGGGAAGTGGGCCGAGGAGACAACAGACAAGTGGAGAAAGGCGTTAGGAAGTGAGAAGAACATGAACCAACAGGGGAGGAAAGGGAAATCCTAACAGCCATCTTGAGCACTGGCGATAGTATCGAATGCCCAGAAGGCCTGGATCCTACTTGTCTCTCAGTTACTTATATGGCATAACAAATATGAACCTCAGAAAATAATGTTTATAGCGATACATAAATATGTTTGTACCGCTTCATAAAAAAGAACTCAGTGCCCTCGCTTCCTTTTTTAAACACATATCATAACTGTGGTATCAAGAGCATATTTCTTTTTTCCTGCCAGTGTAGCAGCAATGCAGCTAGTGTCAGATCTAAACTATTTCATTCTGTTTTACTTCTCACTACTGCTTCAGATGCAGCTTAAATGTTTATTATGAGTGAACACAGACAAGCAAAAAGTTGAACGCTAGGCGTAACAAAACGTAACATGCAAAAGTTTAGCTCGATGATTCTGATGGAGCTTGGTTTTCACCAAGCAAATATTATTATTATGATGTTTCTAATGTAATCATTTCTTTGCTTATAAATTATACCTGTTGCATTTCACAGTTAATAGATCAATATGTATTTTGGAAAAATTGTGAATTCTGGTTTGTATTCTCTCATTGAAGACGACTCTCCAATCTTCATACCATGTTTCTTTGTTGTCCTTGTTTTCTTTGTGAAGACTGCTTTACTTTTTCCAATAGCATGGCCCTGCTTGAGGCAATCCGCTTCTTTTTAACCTAAACCATAATATAATGCAGTCAGGAGTACATTCATAAGGGAGCATCAGGATATTTGCATTTGTCATGTACGATCCAGCAAAAGGGAAGGACCAATACACATAGTGCGTGTCCTACACCAGAATACACACCAACAGCAACAGACGTCCCAAAGGAACATGCCTAGACCACTATGGTTATCACCTGAATAATCTAAACGGTGAAGATGTTAACAGGGAGTAGGCACGGCTCGTCACACCCTGAAAAGTCCCCACTTCCTTGGGAGTGGGATGCCATCTGACACTGCAGTCCTCAGGGGGTGGGCAAAGGAGCACTTTGCTCCCAATGAAATGTGCCCCAGATGTCATTTACACATGATGTCAAAATCAATACAGGCCTACATATAATCTACTTTAACTTAAATCATGTCTTCTCTGCCTACATATTTGACATGTATGCAGGTGATGTTTCATGGATGGCTTTAGGAGCAATATAATAACCATCTTAGACATCATGTCAAAATCATATTGCTCCTTACAAGTAACATAAAACTGTAAACAAATTAACTCTCTGTTAAGCTCTCAAAAGCACCTCGTTATGCATTTGTAATGTTGTACACCTCTGTAAAGTTCTCTGTCATGTATCTGTATTGACGTATAGCTCTCTAAAGCGCTCTGTTGCTTCTCGAAGCCAGGTCCGCGCTCAATAAATACAATAATAATAATAACTCATAATATCATGACAGTATATCACAGCTTTGCTAAATTCTGTCTTTTTATGTTTCTACAAATATTTTGCTATTTTGTAGCTAGAAATATGCACCAATTGTGGACTCTACTGCGAGTCAGAGGAAAAAAAGATACTGGCTTCACCAGAATCATCCAAAAATGTCGATCTGAGAATTGTGACGGCCGAAAATGCCAACTTTATTTTTTTATACCCCCTTACACCACATATATAGGGGTATGCGATATTATAGTAATATGGAGGGCTGCGTGGGGTCTCTATGTGTTGCAAAGAGGGTTTCATTTTAAAAGAAGTCGGCATTTTCGGCTGTCGCTATTATGTGTGGTCACCTTCAGGTCAGACACTCCCACTGGGGCATAAAGTCCATGTTTCATGAAGAAAGGAACCAGTCCCCATACCCTCAGCCGTACTCCTCATTTTTTGCAGGCATTCCCTGAATGAAGTACGTTAGATTACTCTGAGTATCATGGTCTATATGTGTGTCTTGTGTTCTTCTTTGTTGTCCCTTCCTGTTTTTATTGGTGCCCAGATGCGTGTGGGTTCCCAGCACGGTATAAGCAAATACATAAATTAAATAAAACAAAGGTGAAATGCCTATGGGACCATATTGTCAGTAATCAAAACCATACATTCTGGAGCTAAATCATGACATTAGTTACACATGGTGTCTGAAAGCTAAACATTCCATTTGAACAAAGCCTATGTTTGCATGAAAAACATAATTCTGGGGTCAAAAAAAATCTATTTTGAACTTATAGTTTAACAAGGATTCTTTGCCCCAAATTCACCCAGGATTTTCTGCACAAGTTAATTAGTTCTGGGGAAATGAGATAACAGTTATTTCCCACCTTTGAGTCATGCCTTGCATGGTTCTTTGTAGCAGATGTCTGAGGGTGGGGCAGGATGCTTCATTTACACCTAAACTGGAGTGGTCGGACAGTGCTATTCCCCACAGGAAGCCATGACAGACTGGATTACTTCAAAAACATCTGGTCTTACCATCTACAGAAAGGCTTGCCAGATTGCTTCTCTTTTCAAATTTGGGGCTCTGTAGTGTTTTATAGTACAGCATATTTCCACTCTTTGATTTCCTCCACCAATTTGGTTTCGGGGTGGGAATATAATGGTTACATCCAAGAAAAGGAAATTAGATCAGTTTACAAAATTTAGGCACAGGAGATTAGTTTCGGAATAAAAAGGATTTTCACTCTACCTAACCATAGGATTTGCATGAGGGTATACAAAGAACCTCTGCTGGAGGTCCACTCACTTGTAACATTCCTGGATCCTAGACTGTGATAAAGAGTTTTCCTCTATCAGCTAACATGGAGGACTGTAGTCCTGTTTGGGAGTGAGCATGGAGTGGAAGCTGCTAATTCTGAATAGGACTGTTTGCCACTGAGCTGGTCCTGCTGGAGTTAGAAAAAAACAACCCCGGACCTATTTCTTGGAACAGATCGGACCTTGTCGTTAGGATGTGCTCAACTTGCTTTGGAACATTCTCTACTTCCCCCAACTATGGCTCAAGGCCTGGGATGGTGCTGAAAATGAAAGTACTTTCTTTGGGTTTTTGACTGTAGTTAACCTTGAAAAATTGATGAAGATAAGATCCAGCAGAGGACCAAGTTACAGAAACATTGCACCGGTGCAAGTGCAAAGTGTTCACGGTGTTAACACCAGGGCAAAGTTTGCCCTATTTTTAAAACATTGGGACAGATTAAAAAACCATTGCACCATTGCAAGGCAGCACTGCTATGGAACTTACTACCATCCCCTCTAAGAATCAATCAAACCTATCACAAGTTCCGCCAGAGTATCACTAGTTGGCTCAAAGATGCCGACATCTAGGCATATACCTTGCTAACTTACCCCGGCACCTCTCTCTACACTGCATGCACCAACCGCACCAACTACTTTGTAAAACTTTGAATGCCTTCAATGTACCTGCCTGTATATATCGTAACCTTATTGTGCCCACATGTAACCAATCGGCACCTGAACACAAATGTATTTTACATGTTGTAACCAAGCTTTGAATATCCTTATGCCTTGCGCCTGAATATCCTCGGGTCTGGAGCGCATAACAAATAATAATAAACTAAAACTAATAAACCTCGACAAGTGCAGTTTGACATATTAAAAGCACCAGGGCTAACATTTCTCTAGTGCTAAAAAGATACATTTTTGATGCATTTTTGTATCAGGGAAAAGTTTGCCCTAGTGCTAATAACATTCCGTATTAGAACTAGGGCAAACTTTGCCCGGTGCAAAAATGTACTGAACATTTTCTGCAATCTGGCCCCTGATTCTTTTATCTTTGGGTATAAAACTCATCACTAAAGACTGTGGAGTACACAGTATATGTGTCACGATGCCCACTCCCGGGGAGCCGGCTCAGGCCCTGCGTCCCCAAAAGCGGACATCAAGTCCCCGGGGAAGGTCCCAGCAACCCCTTATAGGGGCCCTTTGGACAGCGTCCTGGCGCCTATGGCGCCAGGCTCATAGAAAACGTCAGTCCTGGCGCCATAGGCGCCAGGCTCATTATGAAAGTGTTTGGGTGCACTTACCTGATGCAGACCATGCTGCAGAACCCCGGCCTCCTTGAGGCCTGAAAGGAACTACTTTACCTGTGGGACTCATTTACCACCCGGGCGTGGTCGGGGATGGATACATACCTGATTGGAGGAAGGACACATTCTAGGAACTTCTTCCAAGGCTGTTTAAACCACACCCGATCAGCCACACGTGCTTCGCGTTGTTCTGCATCTAGCAGCTGGACGCTCACCGTGTCTGCTCCTGCATCCTGACTTCTGCCACGCCTGCCAGCATCCTGAATCACCTGCAAAGGAAGGGAACAAGAGAACAGAAGAAGGAAAAGGCCTTACCTGCTAAATCTGCATCCCGGAGATATTTCGCCGACGATCCTGAAAAGGAAGACATTTATTTTTAAAGCACATCGCATCGATCGCTGCAGCGCCTCATTCTACTCACCTTACAGGGCGCTTCCATGTTCTGCAGCGACCATCCGGATCCGCAGTCGCGCCCCAGCGCCTAGGAGAAAAAGACAATAACGAAGGTGAGAGAAAGAAGGGAAAAGGGAAGCTAAATCTCTATGTTAAGACTTACCTGCTGGGTCATTCCCTTTTCATTTCGGGTCCGTGCCGCATCCAGGCATTGTCGGACCCCGGCCCCTAAGGGGAAAAAGACATCAGCGTTAATGAGCGAATGAAAAGACATTACCAAGACGCTCATTAAAGACTTACCTGATTTCCACAAGGATTTCACCTCTCATCTAGGGTCGGTGCCTGTTCCCCGGCATTCCGTACCCCGGCCCCTATGGGGAAAAAGACACTAGCATTAGAACATTAATGCATGGACACAAGGGGAACCACTTATCAAAAACTTAGCTGGAAGCCAAGCAAGTTTGGTTCTCACCAATCCGAAAATCCAGTGAAGTAACTGGATACCAACGCGCCCCCGCATCAGAAACCACCAATCTGAAAATCCAGTGATGTAACTGGATACCAACACGCCCCTGCATCAGAAGCAGGATGGAGAGGTCATCCTTCCAGACCCTAAGGATACTTCTGTGAGTCAGACAAGCCAGATTTGGGGCCCGGTCCAGTCCGTCTTCCGACCCCTGCGCATCACCTTAGACGAGGTCACAACAGCGCAAACTAGGCCAGCACCTCCGTGGGAGTCAGGTGAGCGCTACAGAACGCGAAGACTTCCTACAAATTCCCACCCAGGCGCTATGGAAACTTCTGAGACTGATCAGTTGGCCCAATTATTGAGGGAATTACGGGCCGAAGTACATGCCGCTCGTCAAGAGACTAATGCCCTCAAGAGGGAATTAATAATATCAAAGGAAAGAACTGATGACCTGGCCAGACAGTTTTTGCAAAGTCAAGCTGGGCAAACTCCTCTACCCGGTTCCGGAGGGAACCCCACTCCTGTGGTTCCCAGTAACCCTGTGCATATTAATCTACCTGGAAACATGCCACTGGCCCCACCCGAACGCTTTGCTGGGGACCCCAAACGATTCGCCGTATTCATGAATCAGTGTTGTTTGCACTTCCTATGCAGGCCTGGGGCCTTCCCTAATGATCAGATCAAAGTAGCCTTTGTATTGTCATATCTCAGCGGCTGTGCTGCCGATTGGTCAGTTCCACTGGTTACTCAGGATGACCCGATTCTCCGTGATTTTCAAGGATTTCAAGCAAGCATGGAAAGGTTATTTGCTCGACACTCTCAGGGGCAGGCTCTGGATGATGAACTTCTATCCCTGCGACAGGGCAATCAGGATCTCCTATCCTACATTGCAACCTTTAATAGACTAATTGTAGAAACTGGGTGGCCAGAGGATAAGAGAATCACGTTATTTTATCGAGGTTTACGTGGAGAACTTAAAGATGTTCTGGCCCAAGTTGTAAATCCGCCCCGAGAATGCACAGAATATATAGACTTAGTGGTCCAATTGGATCACAGACTCCAGAAAAGAAAAGCAGATCGGTCCAGGTTTGAGACCCGGGTGTTGGTCAAGACCCACACTAACCCCAAGGGAGTTGATGTCTCAGAGCCTATGCAAATTGGTGGGGTTAAAGGACCTTTAACTCAAAAGGAACGTGAAAGGAGGCGGCAATTAAAGTTATGTCTTTATTGTGGGAACTCTGGACACTTTCTACGAGATTGCCCGGCAAAACCGCCCCGAAAGGCGGTAGGGGCCGCTGATAAAAACCTTGAAGACTCTGTTTCGGGAAATGACTCAGCCCGACAAGCGTAGGGGTCCGCTTGCCGAGCTTGAAAACTAACTCTCAGACCTCGCATTTCATAGTGCCAATGGTTCTCGTAGATCCAGACCAGCCTAAGCAGTTGCATGCAATAAAGGCATACATCGATAGCGGGGCTATTGGAAATTATGTGGACCGTGAGTTGGTCTCCAGGATTAAACTCCCTCTCCGTCCTAAAACCAGCAAAGACGTCATCACCACAGTAGATGGAACTGAAATTGCCTCTGGACCGGTAACGCATTCCACTACTGAGGTGATTCTTATTGGTCCCGACGACCATCGGGAGGCAGTTGTGTTTGATGTAATCAAGGCCCCACAGTTTCAGGTTATTCTTGGAATTCCTTGGTTAGAGACACATAATCCTCAAATTGATTGGCGAGCTAAGAGAATAACCTTCCCGGATTGTCCACAAACCTGTTATCCAGAAAACCTGAAGATTAATCTAGCATCTGTAACCTCTGCCTCCATGCAATTGCCTCCGGAATACCAAGACTTTCAGGACGTCTTCCAAAAGGAACAGGCCAACACGTTACCTCCTCATCGATCGTACGATTGCCAAATTGATCTGGTGCCCGGTGCACAACCCCCTTGTAGCAGGATTTATGCCCTTACCGAACCTGAGAACCTGCATCTGAGACAATATTTGGATCAATACCTCGCCAATGGTTTTATTCGCCCGTCAAAGTCCCCGGCATCCTCGGCTTTGTTCTTCGTGCCTAAAAAGGAAGGCGACCTTAGAACTTGTATCGATTACCGCGCATTGAATCAGATAACGGTTAAAAACCGTTATCCTCTGCCTCTGATCCCTGAACTCCTTGACCAGGTAAAGGACGCTTGCATATACACCAAGTTAGACCTCCGGGGGGCATATCATCTGGTGCGAGTAAAAGAAGGCGACGAATGGAAAACGGCCTTCCGTACTAAGTATGGATTATTCGAATACCAGGTGATGCCCTTCGGGTTGTGCAATGCGCCTGCTGCCTTCCAATTCTTCATGAATGATGTCCTTCGGGAACTCATCAATGTTTGTGTTGTCGTCTATATCGATGACATTCTAGTGTACTCCTCTTCGGAATCTGATCACAGAAAACACGTTAGGGCAGTTCTGGAAAAACTGCGCCAACACAAACTATTTGCTAAACTGGAGAAATGTGTTTTTCATACCACAGAAGTTGAGTTCTCGGTTTCATCCTGACACCCAAAGGAGTCCGAATGGACTCAAGAAAAGTGGATGCCATCCTCAAATGGCCATCACCTAGCTCTGTAAAAGGGGTTCAAAGCATGCTCGGCTTTGCCAATTTCGATCGCAGGTTTATCCCGGAATTTTCACGCATAGTACAACCCATTACTGCACTCTTGAGGAAAAATAAACGTTTTGAATGGTCTGAAGAAGCCGAGCAGGCGTTCCAGGATTTAAAAGCTAAGTTTACCTCCGCACCTATATTGAAACATCCACGTCCAGATCTCCCGTATGTCATCGAGACTGACGCATCCAGTCTAACCATGGGAGCAGTTCTGTCTCAAAGAGATCTCGAAACCAACCAACTGCATCCCGTAGCATTTTGGTCCAGAAAATTCTCGGCACCAGAGATTAATGATGCAATCACTGACAAAGAACTGTTAGCCATAAAGTCCGCTTTTAAAGCCTGGCGGCATTACCTGCTTGGCGCTCGACATACCATCACAGTGATCACTGATCACCGGAATTTACAGTATTTGAAAATCGCCAAGGCTCAGTCATCACGGCAGCTCTGATGGGCTTTGTTTTTCGCTGAATTTGATTTCGTGATTACCTATCGACCTGGCTGGAAGAACGGCAAAGCAGACGCCTTATCCCGAATTGGAATGGGAGAACCTGATACAAACTCAGAACCAGTACCAATAATTCCCGAACAGAGAATTCTAGGCATGACTTCGTTACAGACGCTTGAAGACATTCAAGTCAGAGTGAAACAACTCCTGGACCCTACAGTCCTACAGGATTGGATACAAAAGGGATCAGACTTTACCATAGATAATGGTTTACCTTATTACCACGGATGCTTATTCCTGCCACACAAGGATTTACCCAAACTAGTTATTTCCGGTTATCATGATACATTAATAGAGGGACACCCCGGTATTGCCAAGACAATGGAAAAGGTGAAACGACAATTCTGGTGGCCCTCTTGGCGAAAAGATGTTAAATCTTTTGTGATGTCCTGTGGTGTTTGCACCCAAAATAAGGTCAAAAGAAAAGACCAGCCGGTCTCCTCCAACCTCTAGATGTACCGCCAGCACCCTGGCACACCCTATCAATGGATTTTATTACGGACCTGCCTCCTTGTTCGGGATATAATACCATTCTGGCAATTGTGGATTTGTTTTCCAAAATGGCCCACTTCATTCCTTTGAAAGGTTTACCTTCAGCTTCTGTCCTAGCGAAAGAATTCCTCGAAAATATTGTTCGGCTACATGGATTCCCATCTATACTAATCTCTGACCGGGGAAGCCAATTCATTTCCCACTTCTGGCGCAAATGTTGTCAAATGGCACAAATCGACGTAAGATTATTGACCAGTCACCACCCTCAGACCGATGGTCAGACTGAGAGGACAAATCAGACCCTTGAGCAGTACTTACGGTGTATGTTACAGCAATCTGAAAGACATTCTTTGGATAGCCGAATACGCATATAATAATTTGGTACATTCTCTAACTGGCCATAGTCCATTTTATACCTTATTTGGACATCACCCTCGAACCTCAAACCTCGACTCACCTCAGAACCTCGGAGTGCCTGCAGTAGAACATCTGCATTCTACCATTACCCGAGCCTTCAAAGAGGCAACCACGCATTTACAACAAGCCAAGAGAAAATACAAGGAGAATGCTGACCTACATCGGAGTGAAGCACCTCCGTATCAGATTGCGGATCAAGTGTGGTTAGCTACCAGACATTTACCGCTCAAAGGGCCCCGAACTTTTAACCCAAAATATCTGGGACCTTATTCTATTACGCCAATAATTAACGCAGTAGCAGTTAAACTTGATTTACCAGCTAATATGGGAATTCACCCTGTTTTTCATGTGTCACTTCTGAAACCAGTGGTACCCGGAACCCGACTACTCAAACCTCCAGAACCTATTCAAATAGATGGGGAACCTGAATTCGAAGTGAGGAACATTTTAGATTAAAAAATGTTTAGGTCAAAGCTTTTCTACCTAATTGATTGGAAGGGGTACGGACCTCAGGAGAGGTCGTGGGAACCCAGTGACCATGTGCATGCACCTCGATTAGTCAGGAAATTCCACGACTCTTCCCAGACAAACCAAAACCCCCGGAGGGAACAACCTTGGGAGGGGCCTTGGGGGGGGAGTGCTGTCACGATGCCCGCTCCCGGGGAGCCGGCTCAGGCCCTGCGTCCCCGAAAGTGGACATCAAGTCCCCGGGGAAGGTCCCAGCAACCCCTTATAGGGGCCCTTTGGACAGCGTCCTGGCGCCTATGGCTCCAGGCTCATAGAAAACGTCAGTCCTGGCGCCATAGGCGCCAGGCTCATTATGAAAGTGTTTGGGTGCACTTACCTGATGCAGACCATGCTGCAGAACCCCGGCCTCCTTGAGGCCTGAAAGGAACTACTTTACCTGTGGGACTCATTTACCACCCGGGCGTGGTTGGGGAAGGATACATACTTGATTGGAGGAAAGACACATTCTAGGAACTTCTTCCAAGGCTATTTAAACCACACCCGATGAGCCACACATGCTTCGCGTTGTTCTGCATCTAGCAGCTGGACGCTCATCGTGTCTGCTCCTGCATCCTGATTTCTGCCATGCCTACCAGCATCTTGAATCACCTGCAAAGGAAGGGAACAAGAGAACAGAAGAAGGAAAATGCCTTACCTGCTAAATCTGCATCCCGGAGACATTTCGCCGACAATCCTGAAAAGGAAGACATTTATTTTTAAAAGCACATCGCATCGATCACTGCAGCGCCTCATTCTACTCACCTTACAGGGCGCTTCCATGTTCTGCAGCGACCATCCGGATCCGCAGTCGCGCCCCAGCGCCTAGGAGAAAAAGACAATAACGAAGGTGAGAGAAAGAAGGGAAAAGGGAAGCTAAATCTCCATGTTAAGACTTACCTGCTGGGTCATTCCCTTTTCATTTCGGGTCCGCGCCGCATCCAGGCATTTTCGTACCCCGGCCCCTATGGGGAAAAAGACACTAGCATTAGAACATTAATGCATGGACACAAGGGGAACCACTTATCAAAAACTTACCTGGAAGCCAAGCAAGTTTGGTTCTCACCAATCCGAAAATCCAGTGAAGTAACTGGATACCAACGCGCCCCTGCATCAGAAACCACCAATCCAAAAATCCAGTGAAGTAACTGGATACCAACGCGCGCCTGCATCAGAAGCAGGATGGAGAGCTCGTCCTTCCAGACCCTAAGGATACTTCTGCGAGTCAGACAAGCCAGATTTGGGGCCCGGTCCAGTCCGTCTTCCGACCCCTGCGCATCACCTTAGACGAGGTCACAACAGCGCGAACCAGGCCAGCGCCTCCGTGGGAGTCAGGTGAGCGTTACAATATGTTATTCACTGTGAATTTAAACAGGTCGGAGTCATTTAGGATTTTGTTACCATGCATTAAAGAGGGGTTTTCAGTTTGCCTGTTCCAATCTTCTGATCACATAGTTACATGAAGTTACTCCATGAAGACCCCACTTTACCCGAAGTGGGATTTTCTTGCCGGTTTCTCATGAGTGATTCAAGAATCATGCCTCTTATGCCTCCAAGAACTGTAATGTAAATTTCACATTTCAATGCTCTGCACAGAAATAAACATTATCATTTGACATATATTAAGAGTTAAAAAACAAACCCAGATACTAACAAGGGTGTAGCAGTGGAAACAGCAAATCATCTTGCTAGATAGACAGTCCACTTATTTTCCACCTATGGGGAGGGATCCCACACATACAATATAGGGTAGAACTTTGAATAATTGGCTTCAATCCATTGTGGGGCACGTCGAAGCAAAGACTGCCCTGTTAACTTAAAAAAGACTTCAACAAGTATGCATCCTGCAATGCCTATTCACTATAACCATTCTTATTATATTTCTCTCCACTCGCCTTATTTTAGAATACTAGGATATTTGATGTAAGCCGGGTGTTTGCTTCTGAGTTGGTGACCCCTTAGTTTGTGCTACACTAATCAGCACCAGATTGCTTTTGCGATACACATTTCTTGATATGTTTGATTGGTGGGATTAGGTCTGGCACAACACAGACAGACAACATTTGTTTGCACTGCACCAGCCCCAAATGTGTCCTTAGCGTGAATGTGTGCAAAAGGATGACATTCATACTGGTCCCAGTATCTACCACATAGGTTCATTACCATGCATTGCCTCTTTCTGTGTGATTTGATTTGCACTTAAAGGTGAAATGCACATGTGCGGGGCCTGGCAATCGTGCATTATATTCATGTACCAGGGCACTAATAATTATTTGTTCATGCAAGCATTCAGGACATATTTGAAGTTTACGTGGCACAACGCTATTCACTGTTCCCATGGTCTCTTAAATTAAAAAGTCCTACAAGTTCTTGTCAAAGTACTGTCAAACCTTCCTGTATTGCAGAAGGGACGAGTGTAAACAACGAGCTCTATGAAGGTTGGCTCTTAAAGCAGGAAGTGAAAGCATAATAGCAACATGTAAAGAAGGACTAAACAGCAGGTTAATCGTGTGTTGCTTTTCAGTGTTGCTTAATAGATGGAGGTTAGTGCCTGTGAGGCAGTGGGCTCATGTTATTTTGTAAGGACTGTGAGGAGGATGTAATTGCATTTCATTGGCTACACACATGAATCATATCGAGATTGCTTTATGAAATACTTTCGAAATCTCTTCTGTGTATTCTTACCTAAAGTGTCAACGTTATGCCTACGTTGTTATGCACAAATTGTGACACAGGGCAATACGACTAGCTTTCGATTTATAAGTGCTAGAGTTTGTCCAGTGACTCATTGGGCAGCGTTCAGCCCAGTTGAGCAAGTTCTACCCTCTGACCCGACACTGCATTGTCCAATGCAATCTACCCATGGGCTTTCAAACCAAACCTGAACTAGTCTCTTAAACAGCAGTACATGAGTTCAAGATTTCTAATTTATTAAGAACAACTTCGTATTATCTCAAGAGTAAACTGAAAATGAATGCCCACACTTGACCTCAACTTATCATAGTAGGGATCTTTAATATCAGATGTCTCTGAGATTGCTTTACAGCTGTAGTGCACCACCTTTGCTGAAATGGTCCCCGGGGTTGGTTTTCAATTGAGTACCAATAGAAAACATTGAATTGTATTTCCATGCTCCGCTTACGGCAAACAAAAAAAAAATGCTTTTATATATAGAACGCTAGGTTTGCTGAAGTATGTAATGAAAAGAGCATCGGAGTCACAGATATCTTGTGGTTCAATGGTTTCAATGCTTGAATGACAGCAACACAATGAACACCGCTCTATCTATTTGCTATATTGTCTCTGGGGTCACAAATGCAATCTTTCCTTAGCTCTGTGCTTTGAATGCTAATTCCCATTAGATGTTCAAGACGAAATGTCACGTGCTTGTGCCATTGTTTCTGCCAGCTTTGCCATTTTCTTTTAATACATACAAACAAATGACACCACAGCACTACTGCAGGCACTGGGCCGGATTTACGAAGGGTTTTTTAACGGGATTGTACGATTTAAAAGGCTTTTATGAACCAGGTCCATTGTGTCTTTTTAAGGTGTAGTTGTTTACTTTGCCCGATAATATTGATGCGTTCTAAATTACGCATGTTTCTTTTTAAAATCCTAGCAGTTTTGTTTAAGTGACAGTGTTGCCTTTGTCTCTACTGTCATTCAGGCTGAAGGTGATCTTGGAATGACTCCAAGGGGACGTGCATGGCATCTTATGGAAATATGTCATTGAACCAGTTTCTGCCTTCAGTTTTCTTGAACCTGGGCTTGCAGCATTTTAAGGAAGACTCAAGATTCAAAGCACAAATCATACCACTTTTGGGGAAGTTGTGCTGATCATCTGAAAATCATGTTATGATTGGGCATGTTGGTAGTGGGATTTGTTTGGGTGAAGGTTCCTGTTGCAACATAGCTGATATCCTTAGACGAGTAATGTTCTTTAGCTTAACTTTTAACAGCAGCAGCGTAGCATAATTTATCCCACTTCACAAAGAATGTTCCAACAAAGAGAACTGCACTCGCTTGTAGTGCTAAAAAGATTCACAGCCCTATGGTGAGTACATAATGCCCACCACCACAAAAATCCTGTAGTCCTTACAAACATTTTTAAAGAATATGTATTTGGAAATATCTATGCTCATATTTTGGGCAAACAACAAATGAAAAATATGGCTGGCATCACAAAACCTGTGTAAATGTAAGGCAGTGTATACACAACATTACTAATTTAGCATAAATATCGATGGTCATCATCCCTGGTTGAAAATGAATCCAAGTTGCAGGGCTCGATTGCAAAGTGGAAATAGATGGTGGGCCAATTTATTAATCTGTAAAGACAATGCAGTAATTAATTCACAAGGTGATATTGCAAGTACTTGAAAAACCCCAAACAGTGAGGGAGATTGTTCAAACGCTAGTCTAAAATAGGTCCTTAGCCCAATTTCCCTAATCTACATCAGTTGAGACACAATGCAAGCCCATCTGCCTCTGCATGCCAGAAACATTCACAAACACATTCAGGACACCCATAACAAATGCCTCACATCACTACTGTGGTGGGTCAGTAGAAGGAGTCGGACTCTTTAAGGACATTCTAATTCACTAGGATTCAAATGATAAGAAAAAAGCCAATTGTTCCCTATTTCCAGAGGGAGTTCCCTACTTATCTAAAGGAACTAAAGGATTAGGAAGTCCCAAAGAAAGAACAATCCTAAATCAAAATCAAAATCTACCTGACCCTACCACTAAGATAACTAATTTAAACAAGTCCCGGAGATTGACATGATTCCCCTGGTGTGCCAATATTGTCTGACAGTCTCTTTGTAACAATGACTCTATTCCTTGTGCTGCTTGTCTAGCACAGTATTATGTGAGCGTCTCTCTTTATGCCTTGGATTAACTCTTTTAGCTCTTCTACAACATATTTTGGTTTTGCAGTCTGTTTAGTGATGTATCTGTGACAACTTTCCTCATGATGTTTTCTCACAATCTTTTTGACGGTTCTAGACCTCTCATAATCATCTATTGATCTGGGCTTTCTCAGCTTGGCTGCAATTTCTTCCCATTTGGCTTTTCCCCTCTTCTCGGTTCTCTCTTTGTAACTATCTTGTTCACTTGATAGTCTTGTCTGTCCTTCTTTATTACAAAATGGTATGCCACAGTTAAGTTTGTCCACTTTTCATCTTGGTGCTCATATAGTTATTTCTCTCCTTTATCAGGTATTTTTTGGAGTCGTCACAAACTTCCCACACATGGTTATTCAATCTCCTCTTTATTAGCTTTACATAGTTCTAATTACACAGGCTTAAATTAAATAACTGGTGAGTGGTGGGATGAGTTCTACTCTCATATTCGACTGCACTGGTGAGCACCGACTTCTCCCGATCTCCCCGTTTCCTCTACGTATGTTGCAGAATGTTGAGGGCCATGACATTTGCTTGGGTGATCCTCCTCGATACTGCCATTATCGTTCCTTGGTTTTGTCATACTCCTGTTCTCAGTTTCACTTCTGCCATATGCAGTGGTGGATGTTGGGAAGCTGTTCACATTCCTAGTTGCTTTCTAGTTCTGCATTTTTGTGGGTCTCCCATTCTTGGTGTCCCTTATGCTGTATATGGTGGGTTAACATTAGGCAGCTGTAGGCACTCCCACTTGGCATCTTTGATGGTCTCTGCGTGTTTTGTTGGGCATCCTGCCTACCACGATATGGATGTGGTCTCGCCACCACCTGATACCGGACTCTGGGGTTGCCCGGTCCACAGCATTTCACTCTGACATACTGCAGCTCTCTGAATGTTGCAGGTTCTGTGGTTCGTCTCAGCTCTGCCTCCATAGGGCATGCTTACGATAGGGGGCTTCCTCACCATAGGATACTCTTTGCTTCTACATGTTCCTCCACTGGTCCCAGTTAACTATGTGTCTTCTTTTAAAGAGACATTCTCCTTTCGTTCTCCGGGCTGGTTGGTTCCAACATTACCTTCAGCCAAACATGCAGATGTTACATTAGTCTTCGTAGTAGACACTTCCATGTATGCTACTATGCTGTGTGGTTTAGGGAATTCCTCACAGGAATGGGAGTCCCATTGAGGTCCAACCTGCCCAGACCTTGATAGAAGGTCTTGTGGAGCGGACTCACCTCCTTAGCCTCAAAGGGGGAGACTCCACCTTTGGGTGAACTGACAAATACCTTCGATTTGTCACACTACCCATCACAAAATATGGGCTATATGCAGTGCCATCATCATATAAACCAAATCCCAACAGATACCAATAATAACCTGCATGCGCACACCACAGAAACTGACACACATCACCCACACCCATCAGGAAATGATACAATGCAATCAACACTTGAAGAACTCACTTACCAAAACATCAGGAAACACAGGCTATTAACATGCAAAATAATATACATAAATACTCATTATACAGACAGAACACTTTATTTACATAGATGTTGCAAAAAGACAACATGTTTGGTCCTTGCAGTCCACTCCCAGTGTAATAATGTGAGCAGCTACGTCTGCAGATTACTGATCACAGTCAAGCCTGTGCCATGGAACCTCACATTTACTAGGAATACTTTAAATTGATTGTAAAATATTATGAAGGGGTTGTAAGACATATATTGCCGCACCTAACCTGTCAATATATGTATAATCAAGTTGTGAGTAGAGCTGCTGTATTTGGGAATGAAACCAACATACAACCAAATATTGACAATATCTTACATGCATTCTCAGCTAATTCTCCATAAGCGCTCTTCCCAAATTATTGTTCAGATTTGCAATAACGAAAGAATACATTTTTAATGTCCAAAGCAATTAACACATGCACATGTATGTGCTTGTGTTGTTAGTAGCATGAAAATTGTGATTTTAGGTTTGGTTTTAGAGGTTGCAAACTACATGACAATGAGTTTCAATCTCAAGGACTTTGTCAAGGCTTGAAAGTAACAATCTAATGCTGTAAGCAATTTCCATGATCTAATGTTGATTCCAATATTATACACTTCTCCTACATAAAGTCACACCATGTGCATTCTTTCTAAGTGCAATTATTAAACAGTCAAATTAATCTATATAAATCATAGATGTGCACCAAATTAAAGATAATGGTCAGAGAATTTAGATAAAATAAAGAAAATAAGAATAAAAAGAAAGAAAACAAGAAAAAAGACACTGTTTGCTGTCATCAATATCTATGACAAAAAGGAGCAAGATATTTTACTGTAACAAGTATAATGAATACAAATGTCACCTTGACAATGTAAGGTTTCTATGGGAATACCGGCTGTGGAATCGTAGGTGGACCTTTTCCAGAAAATCCACTTATTTTTACCTTTTCCTTGAAGATGGAGGTACAAATCCAAACTTGCCTCCTATGTGTTAAATCTTTCCTTTTACTGCACTGATGTGCTTTACTTCAATAAAGTGAAAAAGGGTTTTGCAAATGGTTATTTTGAGGGGGTAAAAAGGTGTGCAATCTCTAATTGCCTCCTCTCACCAGCTTCCCCATATGATGCTTTAAAGGGACAGAAATGACCCTTTTGTGCATAAATCAACATTAATGATATGAGCCACTACTGTACACAATCCATTGCTCCCTTCACACTGATGCTGAAAATGGCTCTGAGAAATTTTAAAAACAACCTTTTTACGTTACCTACATAAGAGGTGATATTTCTGAAATATCACTATAGGTATTCCATAAATACCACTTCTGTTGGTGGTAAACTTTGAGTAGGTTGAATTTCCAGAAATAATGCAGTCAGAGCGGATAACATTCTTCAGTTGCATTAAAAAATGTGCACAACTCTGAATGACCCCCTTACTTTGTATTATTCTAATAATGAATACCTGAATATTTGTTCATAAATCAAGAGAGCGCTGATTAAAATTGCATTCAAATAAGGAAGATCTTCTGACCCAGCCACACTCTCTATTAAACAGGTTTGGAGGACCCAGCTTTGATTCTTGGGTTCCCATTACATGGAACACTTTGCCGCGCTCACTTAGACTGGTTCCGGAATTGCACACTTTGAGAAGGGCTTGAAGACATATTTGATTGAGATTCTTGGATAACAATTTTGGATTTCCTCCTGATTGTTTCTTTTTGTAAGTCTTGTGAGCACCCTGAGGCCTGCAGGTGTGCTGGCACAATATAAAAAACTTTTGAATAGAACAGAACATCACATCTTTATATGTGTGTTTTTCAACTGTGTCCAAAGGTTAGCAGCACAAAAAGCCCAACTGCTATTTGTATAATGACTATATAAGGAACATCCATGGGAGCCATTCAGGGTGCAAAACTCTTTTTATATGAACACACTGTTGCTCAAGAAATTCACCAGAACACGGGAAGCATGCATAAAGAATTAAGCCAAGGACAAACTCTAATAAGATACTGGCCCTTACTTCCTTGGCAAGTAGGTGTCATAAAAAGCTGCTGTCTATCGTAACAGACTAATGGTGTATGGAGAGCACTGGTGCCACAATTACCATCCAGGGTCACAGAATATGTTATTTAAATACATACTGGGCAGTATGAACATGCCCCTGCTTGTTAAGATAATTATAATTTCTACATATTAAAATTCACTGATGATTGCCCGATTATTTGCTCTTTTCAATTCTCGATGCAAAGCAAATGTAAAAACTTGATGGTATTTTAAAATTCACCAGTTGTTCACATCTAGGAGTACTAAAGGAACATAAATGAGATAATTTAATTCTTCAAATCAATTTATTTTTGAAATGCAAGTTGCTTGTCCTCAGTTAGTCCACTTAAATATCCAGCACAATTTTTATTTTGGAATGTGAAAAGTTTTAATGGAAATTGTTGTTCACTCTGCCATTTGAATGACTTGAACTATGAGATACCAAAGCAGAAAGCAATCCATGTGAATTCTCAGTTTCAGAAAAATAAGCTTGTTCTTGAGGTGAGAGATAAGCTGAGCAGTTTCCTTCTACCCATATGACTGCAGAAGTATTTGCAAATAACAGGAGCCATTCTGGAACTATCTCTGTGGTCAGTTGAACTGAAAACATCAATTTATTTTGGAGTCCATAAGCAATCATGTTGTATGTTTGAAAAATAACATTGTGTGGATTATATTTTAGAGTAGCTCTTCTGCCTATTTGTTTTATAATTGTGAAGGGCAAGCGTCTATTTGTTTTTCATCTTATTTTGGATGGACAGCAAGGTCTGTACAAAATTATTCAAAGTTGAGTTTCTTTTTGGTTTGGCATGGACTTCCCTATTATGTACTCATGTATCGGGTTTTATTTAACAGAAATCTAGATAAGAATGAGCGGAGTGCTGTTCAACAAAGGGATACAGATAGAACAATACATAGAATATTAGAATATTATGAGAATCATGTTTGGGCATAAAGAGGGTTACATGGATGGAATATGGTTTGGGGGTAGGGGACGATCCCAATCTTGATTCATGAGGTTCCTATTTGATAGTGTGTTGGTCTTGCCCGCAATAGTCCTTTGAACATTCTTGAATCTCCTCCCCTGAATTCCTTCGACCTAAGAGCCCATTGAAATCAGATTTGAGATCTGCAGTAGTTACTGTTATTTAACCATTGCAATATGCCCTGGTTGTTTTGTATTAACAAAAAACTCCTATTTACAACACAATGTAATATTCTCGTGGAAATATGTTGGTTCTATTTTAGGAAAAGTATTACATATCATGGGCGTGGTCAAGCAGACTACTGAGCTCTTCAAAGAGAATAGGGTAATGTGTCAATATGTATTGACATAATCATTCTCGAAGTTTTGCACAGACTGCATAGTTTATTTATAGTATAGTATGTACATAGAATGTAAACCCTTTACAGATATTGCTGATATTCAGTAGCACAGAATGAGGATAGTCACAGGATGAGAAGAGGAATCAGTGTGTGTGTGTGTGTGAGTGTAGGTGTGTGTGTTTGTCTAGTTGTGTGTGTGGGGGTGAATGTTTGTGCAGTAAATAGTTTTATATGAGGGTGAGTGTTTTAGAAGCTAGTAATCCTGAAACCTCTAATTCCTGCATATATTTGATTCAAATGATATACAAACACAAAGATTACAAAATTTAGCCACATAAGTTTGAATGTCTGTATACATGTTGTGAGCTTTGTTCATCACTTGAAATGGATTTGGGGACAGGTCGCCTATTGTGATCTTTTTATGGCTGTAATATCATCAAATGTGATGTGTCCGATGTTCATGCAAGCTGCAGAGTGAATTCATGTTGGCATGTAGGTTAGCATGCTTTGGGGAAGCCCTACAGTAGTGTATTGCCCCTTCCAATGTGGGAACAATGCATGAGATGTTTCCATAGGGAAGACATCATATTGTTTTTTGGAGGAGGCACAGATTGGCAAAAAATGTATCAGGTTCCTTTTTTATGTGACTTTAAGGAACAATGTTAACTCTACGTAGAAACACAGAAATGTGTCACTTGATCAGATGGAATGGGTGAAGACATTGAAGTTCAAGTTGGCCAACTAATCCTTATTTTGTAACTAGAGTGTTGTTTCTATTTAACAGTGTGAATTCATATGTAGCAATGTTCTTTTGGAACAAATAGTTGATATCACTATTTGAATGGTTTTCAAGGAGATTATGAGGTTGTGACTATGTTTGACAGATGGCCCCTTGAGGTAGCGCTGTGTGTCATTGCCTTATATTCTCCACATGGGCCTCAATGTCTCCCCTTCCGCCCCCATGATTTACTTTGGTTCTCCTATCAGCTTGATAATTTATTGTGTTTTAGCCTTGGCCCCAAACCATATCAAACTCTTTTTCCTGCAGTCACACGATGAAGCCCCCATGTTTCCTCATTCTTAATCTACTTCTCCATCTCAAATGTTATGTCTTAAACATGCCCCTGATTCAGACTATTAGTCAAGCATGCCTCCCCACAGTCACATGTTTCTTTATCTGCCCCCATATCACCACATAGGTCTCTGGAGGGTAGCCCATAAGGTAAGTGCTTACCTATCACATAGGGTCAGCATGCTCATGCCAAGTTTGAATCAGGTTGCAGGGTTCACTCTGCCATTCATTCTTCTAGAGATTGAAAATGTGGGTACCACTAAATTGGTCAGTAATAACATATACTATTAAATCACTTAGAAGTGGGAGGAATCTGGTAGGAAGTTCTATCTAAGAGCACAGTTTATTAGAAGTCTTCGCAATTGAAAACATTCTCCTCACATTCTATGACACTTGATTAAAGCAGTAGGGATGATTATGGAAAAGCTCCAGAATTTAATGAGTAACAATACCAAAAAGGAAGACTATTTAAAAGCATAAGAGGTATGACCTCTTTTAGATTGTTAGAAGTCAATAGAATATTTTGGATTTTTACGTAGAAAAGGACGACCATCGGTCATTTATTTGCAATTGCCTTATCATAAGAAAGCCTTTTCAATTGCAAATGTACAAAAGTTCTCCCATGGATTTTCACATGAAATAATGAACTTTTGTAGTATTGGCTCATATGCAGGACTGTATACATTAAAACATTATTTATACTTGTATGCTTGGTAATTAACCTAGGGGGTTACAATTGATTATGTTCTATCCTTGACATCACATACTACTTCCACAGTCTGCCATTTTCACCTAAGTCTTACCATAAACATATTTGCTTATTTCTCTTATAATACCTGAGTCACCCTAGTTAAGGCTTTCGTGTCTTCTACACTGGACCTTTCTTATGTAATTAATTTGGTTATTTCAGCTTCCCCTATTTATCAATTGCAGACATTTCAGATTTGTGGTCCACTGTCTTTGTAAATTGGGCCCTCCTGGCCATGTGCCTTCTTGACAGATCTGCCTCCACTGGCTCCAATACAGGCCAAAATGCACCATAGAGCACCCTGTCTAGTACATAAATAGGTTTATGGCCTGAAGCCCATGTTTCTGATCTATAAACATCTATGGACTAATGTATCCACTACAGGGATGAGTGTTTGACATCATAGTCACAAATTCAAACCTTGGCAGGTCCACTCAGTCCTCTGAGGTCGATACACTGAGTTCCATTGAGTTGGGAATCAATCATTATCTGTTACCAGTGTCAAGGCACCTTACTGGGCTGAACTTTCACTCTATAAATACACCTGTAAATACACATGTTTTGTTACACCCACTCATGGAGTCGTGGCCTCTACAAGCAAACATCTGAGACTCCCTGTAATCAGTCTTGAATGGGTGGTCAGAGATTCACCTTCTAAGTGACACATCTTTGGAGTTCTTTTCCCTTGTCAATTAGAGGGCAGGGTGTGTGGACCTAGGTATTAAGGAGGAGACATTCCTTGATGAGGAAGGTCTTGAGCTCTTTCCTGAACTGTAGAAGTGTTGGGGAACATCTTATTTTAATAGCGAGGAGGTTCTAGAGTCTTCGAGGGTAGACAGAGAAGGCCTGTCTTCTGGTTCTTTCCTTCCTGCATTGTCGTATGTCAAGTCTGCTAATTTCCTTACTTCTGGTGGATCGCAGGCCTCTGGAGATTCTGAGTTTCTTACTGAGGTTGCCTGGGGAAATCAGGATGACAGCCTAGTCTATGATGCAACAGGGTTTGAAGATGATATGGGCTTGCAGTAAGAGCCAGTGCAATTTGATATGGGTCGGGGTGATCTTGTTGAATTTGCAGTTTCATTTAATGAGTCTTGTTGCAGCATGCAGGACACATTTCAGGGGCGCCAGTACAGTCGCCAGACTGTCTTCCAAAAGGGAATTGCCATTATACAGGTATCAAAGGACCAGAGCTTAGACAGCAGATCTGATGTTGTTTTCTGGGATGATGGGATTGGTTTTCGAGAGGTACCAGGCCGTAAGTGTCTTCCTTGCTATGTGCTGTTTAATGTGAGGTGTCTGCCGATATCGAATACAAAGGACCTGGCACAGGGGGCCAGATTGGGTGTGAATACCTCACGGTTCATAGCAGAGAGGCAGGTTTGGATGTCAGGGTGTTCAATGTTGTTGGTCAGAAGTAGGAATTCAGTATTGGAGGGGTTGAGATTCAGGTAAAAACTGGACATCCAGTACTGGATCTTTGTGAGGCAGGCCTTGAGCCCGTGGATGTCTTCGATGGAGGATATCTTCAGGTAGATCTGTGTGTCATCTGACTATTAGTGAATGTTGATGTTCTATGGGGAGAGGAGGGTACTGAGTGGTTCCATGTAAAGATTGAGTATCACACATGAGAGGAAGTATCCTTGTGGGACTCCACAGGTGATGGATAGAGTTGGTGATCCATAAAAATCCATTTGTAAGAACTGTTGGCGGTTCAAAGCGTAGGATTTTAACCAGCTGAAAATGATCTTGCTGATCCTAAAGTTGTGAGATGCACTACTCATAGATTGATGTTAATGCTAAATATTATTATTCATTTATTAATACATTATTTTGGAATAATTCTGATAATTTCAGGTGCAATTGGGTAAGCACCCTGGCCACATGGAAACTCAATAACACAAACCAAGCAAGTTTATAAACATAGAAATAAATTAACAGTTTCCTTAATCAACATGTGGTGGTTTATCAAGTGTTTTAATCCTCACACTTAAGTTGCATTTCACAAATGCATAATCAAAAACTCAAAAGCCTTCTCTTGAATTCTTTAATTACAAATAAGTAGATGGGAATAGAAAAACAACTAAAGTCACTTCAATTAATAATAATACAAATATACATTCTCATAACACAAAGAAGCTTTACAAAGTGTTAAATCTTAGATGTATTAATAGCTGACACTTCAAAATTGCTGATGCGTTTTGGATCATGTGTCAATTTTCAAGCTGTTTAACTGCTATTTCACTTTATATATTCATAGGGCCTCATAACGTGTTTGGCGGTAGCCTTGCGGGTAAAACCAGCAGGCAGCCTCCAAACTTGCACATTTTTCAGGCGCCCGCGAATGGGCAATTACCGGGTCATTACAGCCCTGCTGGACCCAGTAATTGCCCGTTCACAGGCGCCGGAATGAAATGCTCCCTATTCCCATCTGAGCCCCATAGGGCTCAATGGGAATAGGGAAGTTGGATGCACCGGCACCATTCAGAATGGCACCGGTGCATCCGACATGCTCTGCTCATGGGTGCCAGTACACCTGCCAGGCCAGTCCTGGCGGGCGGCAAGGCACCCGCGAGCAGAACTCGTAGTTTGCCGGTCCGGTAACAATGGTACCAGCAAGCATATCAGTACCGTTGTTACCGGACCGGCAAACTCATAATGAGGCCCATAGTCTTCTGTAGACCTAAAAGGTATACTATAATGTTACTAACTCACTATATTTAAATGTAGCCAAATTATCAGGGCTTTAAGTGGGCCGGGGCCTGCCGGGGCTGGGCCCCGGCAGTCTCCGAAATTTCGTTTTGAGGCGGGGCCCTGCCGGGGCCCACTAATCTCCCCTGTCAGCCCCGGCCACTACAGGAAAAAGCATTTTTTTCTACAGCCTGAAGCTCTTGCTATTATGCGAGAGCTTCGGGCTTCAGAAAAAAATGCCTTTCAGCCATAATGGTGGCGCCGCACCTGCGAGGCATCCCTTTAATCAAGGGATGCACGTGGGCCAGCGCCACCATTATGGAGAAAACGTGAGGCCGCTGGAAGCAGAGGCCTTGCTTTCTAAATACTGAAGCTCCCGTGGTTTGTCGGGAGTTTCAGTCTTTAGGAAAAAGGCCTCTGCTTCCAGTGGCCTCACCCTTTCAGCCTTAATGGTGACGCTGCCCCTCCCCAGCTGGCGAGGGGCAGCGCCACCATTAAGGCTGAATAGGAGAGGCGCTGTCCCCTGCCAGGTAAGCCTATAGAATAGAAATGCAGAGATCAGCACTCTCTCCCCCAAAGGGGAGAGGGTGCTAATCTCTACAAAAGGCTGCCTGGCAGGGGTGCCAGTAGCCCATTGAGCCGGCGCTCGTCAAGGGGGCGTGGCCTAACGGCCCATCAAGACCCCCATTGTTAGGCCACGCCCCCTCGATGGGCCCCGGCTCGATTTGTAGTGCCACTTAAGGCACTGCAAATTATGAACCACAGCCCTGTCAATTACTGACCTCTCTGTATAATTATTCAACAAACAAGTGACCTGAAATCAAAAGAAAGAGCTAATCAACCCTCTATTCCATTAAAGACTGATACATGAGTAAGTGCAACATTAGAGAATTAGATGTGCATTCACCCGCATTTATACTTCATGTTGAACCATGTTATAGTATGAAGCTATGGATCGCTCTTTTTAATCTGCAAAAGACAAGATGGAAAGATATAAACCTTCCCCCCTAGTCTAATGCAGTCAATCCTTTTCTAAGCCTCACCTACTTACCTATTGTTAAAGAATGTACAGAACGATAAATGGATCACGGAGCAATCAACCAGAGAAACCAGTCGGATTCTCAGTGTCCGTGTTATGAAGACAAATTCAAGATCCACTGTCCTGTGGGTGAGGGGAAAATCATGCGCGCACATGACCGCCATGGAGAACCATCTCCGGTTCTGGAAGCATCTCAAGTCCTTCCTCTTTGCTTCTGCCTTTGCCCATCTTGTCCCCTGCTGATCTGTTTTTCACTCTCTCGGCACAGTGCATCTGGCCACCCTCTGTCCTTTGGGCCCAGGTACCTGCTCACCCTGCCTCACTCCTGCACTGCCTCTGGGCCACCCCTTGCACTGGGATCTGTATCTGTACCCATGCAGCCCCCACTCTTCTTCTGCACTTATTAGATATACCCTATCTGACTAATCATGCACTTGCCACTTGCTGGCTGCACTACCACTTTTCACTGCCTTTATTTATTTATTTATTGCACTTATTATTTATTCTATTCTCTCCTCTATTCCGCACTTTCCACTTCTCCCCCTTCCATGCACTTTCCCCTTTCATTGCAAGTGCACGTTCATAATGTCACTGGGCCTAGTAAGATTGTTGTTTTTGTTCTCCCTTGTTCCCCTCCCTTTGCTTGGTCATGCTCTGAAACTCTTGTGTATGAGCGCAATATAAATAACATATTGTATCATATCATATGCTTCTAAACACCTCTCAGGCAAGCCTGCTCACATTCTCAAACAAATCATATGACCAGTGATGCCTCTCAAGATATTAATCATGCTCACAATATCGAATCTACTAGTATCGCCAATTCCAAAAACATGTTGGATGTTTTTTCAGCTCGATACAGTATATTTCCATGATGGGTCCACACAAAAATCTTTACAAATAAATAGATCTAAAAGGTAACGAATCACATCTGTCAATAACAGTATAAGAGTGACAACAAATTATAGATATCATGTAAGTTCCCAATCGCAATTCAAAACTCTGAGTGTCATACAGTCCAAAAAATCGATCCATACAATTTCTTTCTGCATCAACTGTTTTGTTCTGTCACATCCCCTTCTTGGTACTGTAACCTGTTCAATATGGTGCACTTCCCTAGAGATCTGTTCAACTCACTCAACTATGTCATCAATTTATTTTGGACTGCAGATCCTTTGCTTGTCTTTTATATTCCTCTGTTTTAGAGATGTTCCTTTCGATATTGTAGAAATTGACTCAATGGTACACTATCCAGTATGGGTTGAGGAAGGACGCTAGTAGCTTGGAATAGGCTGTGGTGATATGTTGCCTTTGTAAAGATTCTGGTGTTTAGTATGATATTTTCTTGGTATATTTCTACATCTAAAAAATGAATGCTTGTTGTACTATACTGTGTAGTGAATTTGATACGTGGGTGCATGTTATTCATCATCTCAATGAAATGGTGAAGTTCATTAGCTGGTCCCGTCCAAATCCGAAAGATTTCATCTATATACCTAACATACATTGCCAGATACTGCATCCATTTTGCAGAATTTAGTACGTGTTCCAGCTCAAGGTAGAGCATGTAGGTATTGGCATAGCTGGGTTCTATTGTTGCTTCCATGCCAGTGCCTGAGACTTGTAAATAAAAATCTTCATCAAATTTGAAAAAATTGTTTACGATTACCAATTTTAGGAGGCATAAGAGAAAATCCTATCAGCCTTACAAGTCTCAGATGTCAATAACAGCCATTCCATTACCCCAAGTCCTGCTTTGTGTACAATGTTTGTATATAAGAATGTATATAAGAATGTAACATCCATGGTGAGCAAGATATTAATGTATTTAATTGTTTTTTTGTAATGTGCACAATACCTGAGTTCGGTTTGTGAGTGTGGATTCGGAATTGAAACCTCTATTGCTCTACGTGGTCTTGCCTCCAATGCCAGCACGTTGCCCCTGTGCTAGCCTCCATTTCATGATCCCGTTCATTACAAACTGAATGTCATTCAATTTATTAAGAAAATTAGTTGTAGCCTTAATGTGTGTGGGACTTTCCTGTATTAATGGTTGTATTCTTTGTCCAGATACTGGGCTAATGGTTCTAACAAGCAGCCCATGGCTGCAATGATGGGACATCCTGGCAGATTGACGAGGCTTTTATGTATCTTAGGTAGTAGATAAAAAAACGGCATGACAGGATGTGTTGTTTTTAGGAACTGCCATGTTTGCTCAGAGATCTCTTCTCTATTTTCAGCTTCATCTAAGACTTCCTTAATCAAAGCTCTTTCTTTTTTGGTGCGATCGTACAGTATCTGCTGTTAGGTCCCCTCATCCATCACTGTCGCTATGCTTCATTCAAATAATCTTGTTTATTCATCATCACTAGTGCGCCCCCTTCATCTGCTTGCTTGAAAATCAAGTATTGGTTATCCAGTAGGCTTTTCAGTATCTGTCTTTCCCGGTGGGTGAAGGCCCCGAAACCTTTTTGTTGTAAACACATTTTATTGAAGCCATCAAGTACCAACTTCTCAAATGAAGTGAGTGTAGAATTCTGAGCAGGTGGATAGAAAGTGCTTTTAGGTACCATCTCAAGGTACTCTGGCGCTTTGCCACTATGACTCTGTTGTTCCAATGCATCATAAACTACCTTTAATTTTAGTTTTGTCATCAACCTGAAGATGTCAGTATTTTCATGTAACAAGTTGCTACTATGCTGTGGCACAAATGAAAGTACCTTCTTGAGCACCTTATGTTCAAATAAGGATAATTGATATGTTGATATATTAACCACTAGGTCTTCCTTATGGCAGCCGATTTCAGTATTGGATTTTTTCGACTCCCCTCTTCGGATCTGTCTTGGTCTTAAAAAGAGACTTGTCTGATCGTTGTAGAGCCAGAAGTTGTAGATGGCCCAGCCGTTCTTTTTTGGGGCAATTCCAAAATTTCCAAGCCCGCCACAATCACTGCTTCTAACACAGTACTTGAGGCATCAGACGATGCCGTGTCTAATGCCCCTTCTCTTTGTACCCTTGGTTTTCTTGCTTCCTGGTTACAGAATCTTGGAGTTCTTTGTTGATAATATTCTTGCCCACTATAGACTATATCCAGCTTATAATCATGTGTATCCCCCGTGATCTCGCTGATCCCCATGCAGCAATGTATATTTTTGGTGACTGTCTGGTAGTCTGCTGTGTCAAATGCTGTTGACAGGTCAAGGAGAATTAGGAGACAAGGATGGCCATCATCAAGGATTTTAAGGCCACTGTCAATCAACTTGATTGTAGACATTTCTGTGGTGCATCTGGGTCTGGGATTGGTAGGATGGTAGGAGGTTATT
This sequence comes from Ambystoma mexicanum, assembly GCF_040938575.1. Classification (NCBI taxonomy): domain Eukaryota; kingdom Metazoa; phylum Chordata; class Amphibia; order Caudata; family Ambystomatidae; genus Ambystoma; species Ambystoma mexicanum. The sequence continues at coordinate 500,500,859 of NC_090923.1, forward strand.
GGCATTGATGTGTTGGAGGGGCTGTGTGGCTACTGCTTTCTCAAGGATGGTACCTTGAAAGGGAAGATGGGTTATATGGCAGTAGTTGCTGAGATCGACAGGGTCCAGTGTTGATCTGTTAAAAAGTGGGAGAATTTGCCCAGTCTTGAGGGTCGACAGGACAGTTCCTTGACTTAGTGAGCTGTTGATGATTCTCAGGAACGTGAGAAATGCTTCAGTTAGAAGAGTCTTCAGTAAAATGTACTGCACTCTCTTCACCCCAAATCCAAACAAGTTGTGTGGTGTGCTGGTTATGCACCAAATATTAAGCCAGGCCTTGTGTACATAGTACTATACTGTTATTTCAATTGTAGCTGATAAGGGTAAGTCTGTCAGCTCACCAGTCAGGCTTTCATAATTATATAAACACATTTTAAAGAACAGCCACTGAAATGAATCTAATGTACTTTTTTCACATGCATGTTCTTTGTATATACCCTGACAACTTGGATGATAGTACAGAAAATGTGCCATGGTGCAAGTGTTTTTTAGCTTTATCAAGTGTGTTCCATAATATTCATCTGCTGCTAATATTATTTTCAATCATTGAAAAGATCAAACATTGCCTTGGAGTAATAAAATGCATTAACAGGTCATTTGCTTTTGCATTAGGGCAAGGCAATCTTTACTTTCACTGGTACAAACCCTCTGTAGTACTGCCCGATTAGACTTTGAGGAACCAATTTCTTCAGGAAGATTGATGTCTAGTTCTCCCTGGATACCTAAGAGTTATTAAGTTGATTTTACCTTTTTAATACTTTATAAAACCCCTGTGAATTAGTCAGGGTAGACAGATGATTAGAATATTTATCATGTGTGCCTACATTTATTCAAGTACAGCAACTTTGAATATGTAAAATGGCTTTGATACAATATTAAAAGTGTGTCTTGGAATATTTTTCAGATAAATGAAGAAGATTATTCAAGGTGTTCCTAGGACATCACACTGGATCAGTGGTCCATTTAAATTTCAAGACATCTTTAAAGCCCTATTAGGGTAATTTACAGCCGCGAAGCTGCTGTCCACGTGGACTGGTGCTGAAATCTCTCGTCTGGCTCCCAGGCACCCGCATTCCAAGCCGCGAGACATGGCGACCAATGGAACAAAGGCAGCGGATGGACAAATCTCTACTGAACTTAGTGAAGCATCCATTACGAATGACAAACCCAAGACATTGGTAGTGAAAGTTCAAAAGAAAAGAATTGAAGATCCTGATCGAGACAACTGGAAAGGAAGATTTGACTTTCTTATGTCATGTGTTGGATACGCCATTGGTTTAGGCAATGTGTGGCGATTTCCGTACTTGTGTGGCAAAAATGGTGGAGGTATGTAATCACGTCATTTTCATTCATTTTTATTTGCAAACATTTCCCTCCAAAAATCATTAAATATATCTACTGCATTAAATCAGTCTTCCGTCAAAAACATGAACATGCAGCAGTTTCTTTATAGTTCTGTTGATTTGAGTTGCTCAACATAAAGTACTCCATATATATTAGTGAACATTATGTGGGTCGGATATTCATTACCTGAGTAACTCTTTTTCTACATATATTTACCAAGGCTTGTATTGTTATGCTGTTATGCAGGCTTTGACATAAACATTTAATTTGACACAGCTCACTAAATTTAAACTCTCTCAAACTGGACCTTTCCATATGTGCCATCTTCTTTTTTCATCCTTCACTGATTGCCATGTATTTCTTTCTTTTTCTTCTACTGTATATGAATCAAACAGATGCATTAACAGCCATACATTGTTGTTTACTCAATTTAGCTCCGGGAAGAAAATAAATCAATTGTCTGATGGCAGACGTCCCCAACTAAGATTCTGACCATTTTATTGAATTTATTCTGTTTTATTGCTAAAAGTGTGACATAGTTCAAGAGTAGAAGAGCGCTATATAGGGTGTGGGTAGCCAGTGTGAGGGCTGGCATCGTTTAGCAGTTGCAGTCTTTGTATCAATTTGGAATAGTCCTTGATCAGGTGTTGTTGAACAAAAAACATTATTTTAACCCAAGGTTACACTTTGCTTCTTTTGAATCAGAATTACCTCTGGGTATGCCTCAGATCATGTATTTATTGATAAATATTGTATATTATATTTCTTTTTCATGTGTATTCATTAATTCAAGGTACAGGGTGTTATTATGAGCAAAAACTCTTTACAAACATAAATCAACAGGAAATGCACCAGTCCTGAGGCAGGTGCGGTGCAGAACCGTTGTGTGACCTGCTTTTAAAAGTGGATACTTTGTATAAAAAACAGTGACAAGACAGTCACTTCACATAGAGCAGTCTGAAGGTGTGTGAGCTTTACTAGGCAAACAGGTTTTAATTAGTTATAATAATGTTAGTATCAGAGGATGGAATGGTACATTCTCTTACTACCAAAATATAATCTACACTTTCTTTAGATCACTTTCCTTGAATATGGATACAATGATCAAATGTGAAGTCCACCATAGGTCTTTCTTGACAATCAAATGAAAATCATACTCTTTAAATTGCAATACGTGTTTATAGAAATACACATTCCAATACATTTAAGCCATCTAAAATCCCTTCAGAACATCTTATTTAAGGGCGTCGTCAATCACTTTGATGTTAGCCATGTCTGTGCTGCATATGGGTCTGAAGCCAGATTGGTAGGATTTAAGGAGATTATTGGCTTCGATGTGTTGGAGGAGTTGTGTGACTACTGCTTTCTCAGGGATCTTACCTAGAAAGGGAAGATGGGTAATGGGATGGTTGTTGCTGAAATTGTCACGGTCCAGTGTTGGTTTCTTAAGAAGTGTGATGATTTATCTGGTCTTGAGGGTTGAGGGGAAGGTGCTTTGAGTTAGTGAGCTGTTGATGATTGTCAGCTAAGGGAGGAATGCCTCAGGCGGAATGATCTTGAGTAAGGTGTACTGCACTGTCTTCATCCCAAATGAAACAAGTAGTGGGTTATTTTGGTTATGCGCACATATTAAACCAGTTCTTGTGTAAATAGTACTATACTGTCTTTTCAATTGTAGCTGTGAAGGGTAAGCCTGTCAGCTCACTAAACAACACAATCAAGACAGGTTTTCATAATTATCTAAATAGACTTTAAAGAACATCCACTTAAATTAATCTAATGTGCATTTTTCTCATGCATGTTTATTTTTTCTTATTTATTTTGGAATTTATATAGCTTGCTAAACCTGGAGACTTCAAGGTGTTGGTTAAAACATAACATAGTATCAAACAATAAATGTTTAGATCATGGTAACATCAGACAGATCAGTTTCAGTCCATGGCCACTGTGGAACTCTTAGATCAGGACCTCAACTGGGGAGAAGAGAAGAATATTGAGGTGTTTCCAGAAGGTCCAGTAAGATTGTTTAGATCTAAGTGAGAGGGTAAGGAAGTTTCAATTCTTGGAGGCAATGACCAGGAAACTCAGTCCTCCTGCTTTATTCATGCTTAAAGGTCGGGATGATAAGTCTTTGGGAGTAGAAAGAGCGAATAGGTCTAGCTGATTGTGCTTTTTTTGTTTTTGTGAGAGCTACCTTCGGGATGTGCCCGCCAAACATTTGTGTGTTTGGCGGGCAAATGACCAGAGTTCTGAAGATGATTCTCACAAATTGGTCACCAAGTAACTCTTTTTCTAGCGGCAGAGATGTGGTTAGGCCTTGGGATGTTTAGTGCAGCTCTAAAGGCATTGTTTTGGATGACCTGAAGTTTCTTAAGGTTATATGAAGGAGATCCTGAAAAAAAGGTGTTGCAATAATCAAGCCTAGCCCAATGAGTGTGTGGGCTAGGTTAAGGTAGCTGTCATTGGAGAGAAATGGTTTACAGGCATTAATCAGCTTGGTGGTGTGTGCTGCTGAGGCGAGGCATTGACCTGCCTTGTTAAGGACAAGGTAGAGTCTAGGTACAACCCCAGGTTCTTGATGGTACTGGAAACTGGAATAGTGTTGCCGTCAATAGAGAAGGATCTATAGGCTGGGTATAACTTGGGGAGAGAGTTATGAACACTGACAATAAGAATCTCGGTCTTGTTGTTGTTTAGGCTAAGCAGCTGGGATGCAATACAAGCGTGTATGATTTGGTAGACTGGTAGACTGGATCTGCAAGCATGCTGCATGATCCAGGATTTTAATGAGAAAGGGGACAGTAGTGATAGGTCTGTAGTTATTAGAGATGTCCGGTTGTAGTATTGTTTTTTTTAGTAGTGGAAGCACCCAGGCATCCTTTAAACTGGGGGCACTGAGCATGAAGAGAAAGAGGCGTTAATGAGGGTGGTGAAGATAGGAGCTAGGGGTTCAGCATAGTCTCTGATGATTGCAGCGGGGCAGATGTTCCCTTGGCAGCGGGAAGGTTTGAGGCCCTTAATGATCGGAATTAACTCAGATTCCGAGACTGACTTGAAGCTGAAGGCAGGTATGTTTTGGAGAGTTGTCGTAGGCTCTCTGGTCATCGGACTTGGATGGACTGCTCTCAGGGAGTTGTTTTTATAAGGATCTTTCTTTGGAGCACATTTATATTTTGAGGAAGGGCATCTTGGATGTTGGTGCACCAGGAGCTGTCCTTGGTGCAGTTGATGTGGGGGCTGAGGGGTTGTTTGCAGGCAATTCCAGCTCATGCAGGATCGAGAAGAGCTCACAACAGCTTGATTTCGCATTGGAATTATATTGTTAAAGGTAGTGCTTTTTCTTGCAGAATTACCTTTTTATAGGCTCTTGCTAGAAAAGAGAAGCTAGCTTTGTTGGGTTTTGATGGGTCGCCCTTCCATTTTGTTTCAGCCTCATGTTTCAGTAGGTGGAGGATTTTGAGGTCGGAGTTGAACCATGTGTTGCAGTGTAAGGCAAGCTTGGCTTTGCCTAATGTGAGGGGAGACACTGTGTCGATAGCCTGCATCGGGACAAGGTTATATAGATCTACTAAAGTGGCAGAGTTGCTAGCAAATGTTTGTGGAGGTGCCAGCTTGTCCAGGAGAGGCAATAAACAGGATTTGGTTACCTTGCGGGTACTCCGAGTTACTGATGGGGGAGTGATGTGGGACACCGGTATGTTGATCTGAATAATATTGTGATCAGTACAGGGTCAGGCCAGATTGGAGATGACCTCAATGTTGCAGTTCAAGTCTGCTAACTAATCTAAAGTTTGGCTTTGGGGTGCGTAGGGTCAAGGATACATTGTAAAAAGCCTAGTGCCTTGAGTGAGTAGTCAAGGGACGTGGTGTTCTTATCCGATGTGTCCAAGGTTCAGGTCCCCTAGAAGAATGGTCTTTAAGGTGGGCTTGGCTTTGGTGAGCAGGTGCAAGATGTCCTTGTTGAAGGAGATGATTGGGCCGGGGTCACGATAGACAAAATGTAATGTTATTGCGGTGGTATGGTAGAGGCTAAACTTAGTTGTAAGTATTTCCCCATAGGAAGTGGGTACATTGACTATTTCAGTGATAGGTAAGGAATCTCTGGCTATAATTGATACCCCCCACCCCTTGCAGGTGATATTCCTTCTGGTAGATGGTGTAATTTGGAGGTATAGCAAGGGTAAGGTTAGGACCTGAGGCTGAGTGGAGCCAAGTTTTAGTCACTGCTAGTATATCAAGTTTATTCACAGTGATGAGGTCTGAGATATCAAGGGAAAGGCCTTTATTGATCTTGCATTCACTCGAGCTCCCTTTAATGCAATTTCTTTAGGTATTGGCACATGCTTGCTATTATTGGCCTGAGTATGGGACAGTAGGATGTTGTTTGGAACTTTTTGAGCCCTTTTGGAAGGGTCCAAGACATGGTTGGGTAGGGAGACTGACTGGGTTTCATTTTCAAGGAGTATGCTTGAAATTGTAGTCAGTGGTTTATTGTTGTTAGAGTTGCAGCAGAGCAAGTGCATTGTAGCTTGTGGTTTAGGGTTGGTACGGGTGATTGGGATAAGACTAGGCAAGTCAGGGCCAAGTCTTAGGGTTGTGCAGGGTTCGTGCAGCAGGATTGGGTGCCAGGAATATATTAGTTAGTTTGTGGTATTGAGGTACGGACGCTCAGTGAGTATGGCTGCGGTGTTATTTGCTGGGATGCAGCACATGGGCAGGAAACCATATTAGGTACAGCAGGGCTGGTTGCAGTATGAGATGATGCAGAATATCCTAGGCTTTTAGGCATGATGCAGGTATGGGTACGTTTGTGCGGTCGCTTTTATGGCAAGATAAAGGTGTTGAATTTGTGGGGTCAGTTACAGTGCAGACTGACACAGAAGAGCTGATGCTTTTAGACGTCCTGCAGCCGGAAGGCACGGGCACATTAGTGCAGTCTGTTTTAGGACAGGATATTGGTGTAGGATCTGCAGGACCAGTTGCAGTGCAGGGCCTAACATGAGAGCTGAGGCTTTTTGGCATCTTGCGAGCAGCAGGCACTGGGGAATTAGCACAGTCAGAGTTAGTTGGAGACTCCAGTGTGTGTTGATGGTGTGGGCAGGCAGCCTATAGGGCAATTGATAGTGGTGCGGTACTTCTCTTTGGTGAAAGGGTGCAATTGTGGGCCTAGGATAGGTGTCTGCAGGTTGAAGGTATTTATGGCGTGATGAGCGTGCATCGCTGCTCCAAGGCAAGGTGCCCAGGTGGACCTTGGCTACTGCATGTGCCAGAGCCCTGATGCATTAGTGGAGGGCAAGGAGAGGGGGGTAGTGGAATTGATCCGAGCAGTACGAGGTATACAACGTGGCAAGAATTTAGAGGGGGCTATCGCTAGGTGGTTTAGTGAGATTTTCGGGACATAACGCATTATTTTATTTCTGGTATGGCAAGTGTGTACATACCTTGGACTTAATTCCATGGAAAGCCCTCCATGACCTGCCAGGACCGGGCATGATTCTCAAGCAGTAGCCTTAAATGATGGCCTTCACAGGGGGCAGGCTTCACCTGCCGGCTCCCTGGAGGAAGTGGGTTTTCAGGCAGAGGCATTCTATCAGATGCATGTAGAAGCGGCCTGAGATGCAGACTCGCATCTTGGTGTTCCGTCGATGGTGGCATTTTTAAATGCTCTTGGATATCATTGTGTACTAGCCCAATGGTGCTATTCTACTCCAAAGTTCCCAGACTTGAGCGATGAGATAGGCACTCCTGTGCCACAATGTTTCTTTGTATAACCTGAAGACTTGGATGGTAGTACAGAAAATGTGAACTGGTTCAAGTGGTTTTCAGCTTTAGCAAGTGCTTTCCATAATACTGAGCTGTTGCTCATATGGTATTTCTTTCATGGCAAAGGTAAAACATTGCCTTGGAGAAGATAATCCATTAACAGTTGATGTGGTTTTGCATTATGGCAATCTTTACTTGCACTGGTGCAAAGCTTCTTTAGTACTGCCTGATTAGAAGTTAACATTAAATGGTTTGAGGAGCAAATTTCAACAGGAATATTGGTGCTTATTCCTCTCTGCACTAAGTGGATAACTAATAGTTATCAAGTTGATTTTGCCTTTTTAAAACATTCTAATACCCCTGTCAGTCAGCCATTGAAGACAGATGATTAGAATATTTATCATTTGTGAATACATGTATTCAAGGACAGCAACATCGAATATGTAAAATGGCTTTGATTAAATGTTTCCTTTCCACATTTGCTTCATAATGTGATGTAAATGTGCCTATTAAGAGTCTGTGACAAAGTGACAGAAGACAGGCTAAGAAATATACCACTGGAGAATCTGGGTACCAGCTACTGCCAGTTGATGCTGGCCCTGGAGGTGGTGGACAGTGGATTCCCTGCAGTCTCCATCATACATGGACTGCAGAGATGGTGACAGCCTCCAAATCTGTCGACAGCCCCTCAACCAGCTGCCATGTTCAAAAATACACCAATTTGGTTTTCAGGCATGGTCCAAGAAAGAGCTTGAAGAGATCTTTATGACAAATTATCTGTAATTTATAAAGTCAACGACACCCACACACACCCACACACACACACTTAATCCCTGGTTAGACAAACTCCTGAAGAGAGCCACAAAGAAATAAGCGGAGCAGAGATTGAACTGTGCAATACCCTGGAGGAGTGATGTGGCTACCACGTGAAAGCAGACTCCAAAATGTTGACGACCCATCTTGTAGCCTCTTCCTGCTGACACTTCGGGCTCCTAAATTGACTATACTGATCAGCAGGTGCACCTGGGTGGAATGTGTTCCTAATGCCATACTCATTATACCAATCACCTGAGGAAGATGCACATAAAAAGGTGCTAGGCCCAGTTAGCAGGGTGAGAATTATGTCACAAACCACAATGAGTGCAGTGAGAGTGATATCAGGAAGCAGAAGATGAAAGGAGGAACTTACCTGCTTCCGAGGGTAAAGTGCTAAGGGGGCATTCTGCATGTAGGATTTTGGTACCCATTACAGAGTTGGTGGCAGAACTAAATGAATAGCAGAAACCAAGAATTAGCAAATCAGAACCTAACATTGACATGTGGTAATAGGGTGTAAAGCCCTGGGCAGAATAGCTTTCACACTCACAGGTCCACCTGGCCAGCACTAAGAGAATGACAGCCGAATCCCATTATATGATATAGGGGCACATTGATGGTGGCGCTGTGTAGCAGTTCTCCTGAAGACAAAAGCAACATCAGCATCTGCACATCATCTGATAAGAAAGACTACCTACACACAAGAAGTCATTCCTTTGGAGCACTTTAAGTCACTAGTGATTGTGATTCACTGTCTGAGTTATTCAGGGTGATACAACCTGGACGCAGATAGAGAGAAAGACGGACACAGGAATCTGTTCCTTTAGAAGACCAAACCTGACCAATGTTGATCTCTTAGCTGAGAAACATTTGCATATTTTTTCTTATTTCATTACCATCGCTAAAGAACCTGCCCCTTTTCTTTCCAAAGCATATTTTTTTAGGAATCAGTGCTCTGAAAGATGGGTTGCTTCCACTTTGACGGGTTGCTCTGTGCTAATATAGTGTTGCAGAGTTTTTCTCGACAGATTGTTTTTCTGATGGATATAAAATGGGCGTAGAATGTATTTTAACTGCTAGAATTTGAATTTCTCGGATTATCAACTCGAGTTTGTAATTGAGAATATTCGAGAATTTCGTCTTTGAATGGTCATTATTTATTCTGCTTTGTGTTTTCTGCAAAGAAATGTATTGCATCATTCAAAGTATACTTGTTAAGCTATCTTTAGCAATTGGTGACATAGGCCCTCATTACGACCCTGGCGGAGGTCCATGGTGCAATTTGCACCATGGACCATGGCGCAGAGCTGCCAACTCCACCATGGGGGTTGGCGGACTTACCGCCCCATTCCGACCTTGGCGGGGCGGTAAGTCCCCAATCCCCATTTACCCTTCCCCATTCCCATTTTTGCCCCATAGGGTATAATGGGAGTGGGGAAGGAGTTAATTACGCCACCGTAGAATACGGTGGCGTAATTAACGAGGGGACCCGTAGCGCCATGGATTTTTCCGCCCGGAAAATCCGGGCGTAAAAATCGCCATGGCGATACGGAAAGTCCTAATCTGGCGGAGAGGTACGCCATGCATTACGCTGGCGTAAACCCCTCTCCGCCAGGGTCGTAATGAGGGCCATAGCCCTGAAGACAGCGTTTAAAAAAAAACGGCAGGGTTAGGAACTGCTGGCACCACATAGTGCTTCCATTGCTGCAAGTGCTAGAAGATATTTAATGATTTGCAAATTTGTACATGGGCAATTATACAGCACTTCTCAGTCCAAGTTTAGTTTATTCCATTTTTTTTAACTTTATGGTATTTGCTTTAGCAAATTATGTCTTATTTTCTAATTAGAACACTATGCAACAACATATATGTCTGGTTATTGCTAGCCCTTGTTCCATTATTTCAACCGCCTTCTGATGCCCTTTTTTATTTGATCTGTAATCTTTCTCTAGTTCATTTTTATAAGGTCCTCAGTTTTCTTTTCTGTTCAGTTATGTCTCCTTTGTATAATTAATTGGTCTTAGAAATTGGTCCAGTTAAGACTTTAAACACTGCCCTAGAAATACGAGTAGTAACTGTCAGGATGTCATCAGTGTAAGTAATAGATTTATATTTTTAATAACCCATTGTCGGTGTGATTCTCCCGGGGCCGGCAGAGCCGTCCGCTGACCTCCGGGCTAGGGAGGCCCCAACTCCTTCCGTGTCCCCAAAAGGTGTATGAGACACACACAAGAAGCAAGGCGGTACTGCAGTTTATTATAATAACGGCAGGGATGAGTCTCGGTTCGTATGCATCCGAGGGGACTCTCACTCGTAGTGGGGCTCGCAGGCCCTTTTTACGGCAGTATGACGCGCTACTCGCGTCACCTGGGAAAGTTAGCACAAAACCTATAGCCACTCTGGGTTGGTTCCCCAAGTGGTAGGGTTAATATAGGTAAAATATGGAAAGAAATATTAGTGGATGAGGATGGGTCAGGTGGTACGCTTGGGTTGTCCCTTGCAGTTGTTACTTTAGAATTGTTACAGAGGAAACCTTGGTGATTGGCTAAGAGCAATGGCGTCAGTAATAAGCCCCCCTGTATTCTGATTGGTTCTCCTGCGAGCCCCGAAGCCTGGGACCATTGCCGCTCCCAGCTTGCGGTGTACCTGTCATTAGCAACAATGTGCAACTATGTGTTTGTGCAAACAATGGACAGGTCCGCTCATGGGCTTGTGGACAGGTCTTTCCCATTCCTGTAGGTGTCCATCTTGCTGCTTCGTTGTTGCAACCTGTGTCCCAGACATGGGACCCTGGCGGCTTCCTGTCTCATGAGCTTGGCACCTTGTCAGTTCGGCTTGGTTACGTGTGGAGAGACCGTAGCTGGAGCAGAATTATGAGCATTAGATTTGTATTTCATCTCTGAGGGCTTCGCACTTACAGGTGTAACCTTGGCACTGGGCTCGAGGCATGCGAGTTGCAACATCGTGGCCTTGGCTGTGAGCTCTCGCTGGCGCTCGTCCTGCATGGTCAGCACTTGTACTCTTGTTCTGAGAGGATTTTAATTGTGAGGCTCCTGCTTGGGGACTCTTCCTTGCGGCCTACTCGGGCCTAGTTCATGGGTGGGAGTACATAATCCATAGCATGGAGATCGTGGGGCGACAGAGTGTCACGCGCAGCATTAGATATACTTGGTGGTGTCGTCATAGGGATGGGTGGCAGAGGAAGCGTCAGCAAGCATGTACACGAGCTCTTCAGTGTCTTGCATTTCTGCGGTGCTGTAAAAAGGCCTATGTAAAAAAAAATAACAATGATGCACGTCAGTGGGTGTGTCAGTCACCTAGGTCATAGCACTGAGTATGTTCTTCGTGTAGGTTGGTGTGTGAGTGACCAGTGTGCATGGTGGCACATGTGTTCTCATCTGTTGGCTATGTCATTATGGCATCTCTAACGATGTGGATACTTGTGGCTGTTGTTCTTAGTCGAGCTCATCCATGTCGCAGGCGTCGGCTTGAGCTTGGCGTGCTGGTGGGCATGCTCCTCTTATGTGTAAGTTTCTGAACCAAGGTATTTTATCATCTGGTAAATAGACAAACTCGTCTCGTGGGGAGTGTCTGGGCCGTGATCCTCTAGGCCATGGTCTGGATGAGATTGGGGGAGGGTCTTGTCCCATTCTCCCACTTCAGTCCCCCCTCTGGTCGACTTGTCAACCACAAACTCATCCTTTTCCTGATCTCCTTTCACTCTCCATACTTTAGTTATTCCAGCCAAGTGCCCATAGTTGTTGACATGATCTTCAAATGACCAGTACATGTAAATGCAGCCGCCGCCAGGTTTACAGTAGACCCATCTTCCAACATAGCTTCTTGGATTTCTTCGGTTTTCCACCTTCACAGATGGTGGATCCATATGGTTGTCAAGGATCTGTTTTTCGCAGCCTCTCTCTTTCCTTTATTATCATGTCGGTGTGCTTTCCATCATCGGCTGGCAGTAAGGCGTGCATGCCTACCATCTCCATTATTTCGTCTGTTGTACATGCTTTTCTAGCTTTCCAAAACTTTATTACGATCAACACAGCTGCAGCCAATATTATACATACTACTATTATCTTCAGCCCATCTGATAGCTATGAAGGTATCCATGAGCATAGGAACGAAAACCAGCTGCCATCTTTCTCTACTCCTTTACTTTCTTCCACCATTTTGGAGTGTATCAGGGCAAATTGTGATACTGCTTCAGTAAGTGTTCCATCGTCTGCGTCATTAGCCGGGATGAAAGTGCAACATGATTGCCCTATTTTTGCACAAACTGCTTCTTGCATTGCCGTGAGAAGGTCTAGCATATACCTGCTTTGCAGTGCTACCATTCTTACCGCTCTCAGTTCTTCTTTTATTGCGTTGAATCCATTTACTGTCAAATTTATTGTCATCATCAGCTCCCATCTGGTGATCTGCAACCATTTTTCATTTGCATATGCCTGTAGTCCTGGGTGTATTATGGATGAGAAGAACATTGCTGCTCTGCTGAATAGTCTGTGTTCTGGTGGGATGGAGGTGAGAGCTGTTTCTGATCTTCCCCACAGGTAGTTTCCCGTCAGGTGTTCAGCTTGTCTTTTCACTCTTGGCAAAATGTTATTGTTGTTGTTCTCGTCACCTTCTTCTACATCTACTGATCTTTTCCTCCTCTTGTTTCCTTCGTCCATCTGGGGAAAGTTGGCCATGTTGACGTGTTTCTGAGGCACAACCAGGGATGGCACATATTCCATTCCATGATGAAGGCACAGTGTGGTACGCCTTATCGCCGCAGGCCCAATAGTGGTCCATTATGACTGCTGTGCCAGCACCCCCTCTGGTATTTCTATTGTGTTTTCACAGTTGGTGTTATATCCCACATCCACATCACCGTTGTGTTGATAGCACAGTGCGGGTGTTGTCAGTGGTAGTATAGTTATTGGATCTTTGTCCTTCTCCAGCCATGTTAGCATCGGTACATATTTTCCCCACGTCGTCCAACATCTGTCGTTGTGCTGTTTTATGGTGGTAATATTTTCTCTTGATACCATGTTGCTCCCAAGCACTCCTATTTCCCACCCTTCATTAGTATATATTTTCCCAGTTATAGTTATTAGAGATCTTTCCCAACACCCTTGTTCACCAGCTCCTTCGTTTGCATACCAATCGCACGGCAGGAATTGTAACGTTACTTTCTTCATTTCTCCTTTTTCGGGGGCATCTGTCATGTATCTGAAAGCTTCAGTATGGAGGCTTCTTTTGTGGTACATCAAATATGTGAAATTATTTTTGTATGGATATGTATCCCTTGTTTTCCATTGGAGTGTCACCCCTGTCCTTGGAAACCGTCCTGTTATTTGGAAGAGTGCCAAATGTATCAGGCATTCCACTGTCTTTGCTGGTACTTCAGTCGCTACAAATGTTCTTGATCCGCTCATAGCGTATGGCATCAACAAGCAAACATAGCAGTTCTCCTCAGTTGTCTGCTTACCAATTTTGGTCATGTGCTGATAGCACATGTTGTTCGAGACGTGTGCTGAGTCTGTGAGGTATGTGTCAATTCCCTTATCATCTCCATATGTGCTGCATTTAACCCTGTGTTCCTTACTTCTGGTGTTACTTGTACCACCTGACACCGTACCTGTTGCAGCTGTGGGAGGGGGTGAGTTAGTTTGGGATACAGCCATCACATCATAAGCGTAGTGTTTCTGCCAGACAGAGGCAGCCAATAGACCAGTGACAACCAACACGCCTATTAACTTTATTACAATAGCTAATCTCACTGGCTTTTTTGCTCTTACCTTTGCTGCGGTATTGCAGCTTATTCTTGCGATGTTAAAGATGCCCGCCTGGAAATTCTGAAAATGTGCATTATTTTGTTAGTGTTTTTAATCAAGCTCTATCAGGTAGTCGTTTACTGCCCAGGTGAAAAAGCTGTTCCCACGCTAATCTCAGTGACCTATCTCTCAGAGCTGGTAAGTGCTTGTGGAGATGTGGTAATTATTGTTCTATGGCCAAAATGAACGTGCTGTAGAACACACATAACCTTCTCTTTTTTAGCATACCCTTCTCTTTTTTAGATACTTTGCCCTCTTTATATGGTATACAATTGGTGTGACAGGGCCTCAGGGGTGTTATCATCTGTGGGTAGCATTTACTCCTGGGCAGAACATGACAATACGGTAATATGCGGTTCCTGCATGTGCGAGACAAAAAGGAGAGAGAGACATACACATGTTTATATGTGTGTGTGCAACATTCCAGTTTGTTATACAATTTCCTTTATTCAGTGATGGCAGGGACAGGGCTGGGCGGGGTGGAGGTTTGTTTGCTTTGAGATCTTGTGACCATGGGGTGGGCTATGGGTGATTGTCCAAAGTCTATTGGTGTGTCTGTGGCTGGGGAGGGGTCAGGGGCAGTGTCATAATTGTCCTTGTCTGCGGTTACTGTGTCTTTGTCTGTTGTGGGTGTTGCTGATGCTGTTGTTTTTTCGGTGGCCCTGTTGTCAACGCGAGGGCGGGTCTGGCCTTTGTAGGGCTTGATGCGTGGAGGTGGTTCCAGACCTTCTTGTCAACTATTTTAATTGCTCTGGGAGCTACTGCTTCCACTTAGTGGGGCCCTGTAAACCTGGGGCCATTCCACTTCCTGTTGAAGTTGTGGAGGAGAATATAGTCTCCTTCCGCAATTGTGGACTGTTTTTGCTGCTCTTGTTCCTCGTTTGTTCCTTGTGGTTGGTGATCTTCGACCCGCCCCGCATGCGCTCGAGCTGTTGAGAGATAAAAGCAACACTAGTAATGCAGGAAGACACGTATTTATACATTTCATCACCAAATACATTTGCAGAACTTTCATGGTCGGTGAAGGCCCTTGATGTTGGCGTTAATGGAAGGCGTATCTGACGTCCAGTCACCACCTCATGGGGATTGAGGCGGTGGTCGGATCCTGGCCTATTCCTCAGCTCAAACAGAGCCAGGGGAAGGCAGTACAACCAGATTTTCTTAGTTGTCTGCTGTATCTTGGCTATTTCTTCTTTTAGCAGGCCGTTTAGGCGTTCACAGACATCATTAGCCTGCGGGTGGTATGCGCATGCAAACTTATGTTTTATGCCGAGCATTGCAGTTATGTGGTAGAACATCTCATTAGCAAAGTGTGGGCCACTGTCTGACCGCAGCACTTCGCACACTCCCCATCTTGGGAAGACTTCCCTCAAGAAGAATGTGGCTGCTCTGAACACGTACGCATGGGAGCAGGGTCCAGCCTCAATCCACCTTGAAAATGGGCACACCACTACAATCATGTATCTTTGTCCTTGACATACGTTGATCATGTCAACGTAGTCAATATGTAAGTGCAGGAAGGGTCCTTCAGGCTGGGGTATAGTACCTTTTATCACTTGCAGCGTGTGACCGGCTATAAACTGTTGGCATGTTAAGCAATTGCTGATAAATGCTGCAACATGTGAATTTAGCTCAGGACAAAACCAAGCTTCCTTTATCCGTGCTGCAATCACCTCCTTTCCTGTGTGCGCTGGATGGTGTAGCTGAGCTGGGGCTGTTTTTAGTAATGCTAGGGGCATCACTACCTTTCCTGTATTGCTCTGACGCCACAATGCATCTGTAGGTGACATTGTGCATCATCTTTTTACCCATAGTTCCTTTTCTGCCATAGGTGCTGCGGCCTGTAATTCTAGTATGTGCGTTTCAGGGATGTGTGTATACCCATCCTTCATCAACAGTTGTCTCACCCCCATCCTCCCCCTATCTTTTTCTTTTTCTGGGGGGGTCCACATTTCTCCAAAATACGCAGCATGCTTGGCATGTGCGTCTGCTGTTTCGTTACCTTTTGAGATAGGGTCATCCCCATTGGTGTGGGCCTGACACTTAACCAGAGCTTTCTCTTTCTGGTGATTAATTACTTCAATTAGTTCTGCTAGTAATAGTGTACGGCGTACCATCTGCTCTTCTGAATCCTCTCCTCTGCCATTTTATTAATCCTGAGTGGACTGTTGATGTGACGTATGAACTGTCAGAGTATATCGTCACTCTTTTATCAAAACTCTCCCTTAATGCCAATATTAGGGCCACTAGCTCTGCGGCTTGTGCCGAATAATGTTGTGGTAGTTGGACACATTTTACTGGCACATACATAGAGTCTTATGGCAACCTAACCACTGCTGCACCTGTCCTTCTAACACCTTTGGTCTATTGTCGATGACCCATCAATGTACATTATTCCCCCCCCCCTGATAGGGCATTTTCCTCAACTCTTGTTGTGCTGGAGTAAAGTTCAATGGCGTGTGTGCAGTCATGAGCGTAATCACCCTCCTCAACTGCCTCAGCTATGACTCTTGCCGGGTTCACATTGCTACACCTTACAATTGTCAATTATGGCCTGGAAAGAATAATTTCATAACCTGAAGCTCTCTGGGTGGTCAGTGTGGATTTAGGCTTATTCAAAATGGCAAAGAGTGCATGTTCCACGAATAGTGTGGTCGGGCACCCCATTGTTATCAATGATGATTTTTCCACTGCAAAAGCTGCGGCGGCCAGGCTTTGTTTGCAAGGGAAGTGGCCTAACATTATAGGGTCCAAGTGTCCGCTGTAGAAGGCTATGGGCTTGTGGCCCATGATTGTTTTCTGTGTCAGTACTGTCTTCATTACTGCTGTGTCGCAATGTGAAAAAATGAAAAATTGGTGTTCATGGTTCGCCTCTTTCATTTCTCTTGTCCACCCCAACTTTTTGTCCCCTTTTTGTGTGTCTCTGAGGGCCTCAAGCAGGGGTCCTATGTAAGAACTGTAGTCAAAAAGCCATGCCCTGCAATAGTTGCATAGGTCCAGAAATTGCTGTAGTTCTCTCACTGTCTGTGGTCGTGGTGTGTTGATTATTGCTTGTGCTCTTTGTTGTGCGATGTTCCTTCCATGCTGAGAGATAAGTTGGCCAATGTACAGTACCTGTTCCTGACAGTACTGTAACTTTTCTTTGTCCAACTTGTACCCCTTCTCAGCCAGCACTGTGAGCATCTTTACTGAGTCTTTCCTACATCTTTCTTCAATAGTGCTGCAAATGATGATGTCATCAACGTATTGCAGCACCGTGCTCTCTTTTTCGATATTCCCTAAATCCATCTGTATTATTCTGTTGAAGATGGATGGTGACTCACAGTACCCTTGAGGCAGCCTTGTATGTTTCCATTTTGTGTTACTGCATGTGAAGCTTGTGAGGTCTTGTGAATCTGGGTGTAGAGGTATCGAGAAAAAGGCGATTTTTGAGGTCAATTACGGTAAACTGTGATGCCTCTGCTGGTATTCCACATAGTATTGTGGCTGGGTTTGCTGCTATGGGGTACTGTGCTTCTACAATGTAATTCAAGGGCCTAAGGTCTTGGATGAAACGCAAGACCCACCTTTTGCTTTGTGCACTGGGTACACGGCTGTGTTACATGGTGACTCTGATGGTACTAATATGCTGTTGCTTATCAATGCTGTTATTGTTTCATATATGCCCTCGTCTGCCTCTTTTGATAGTGGGTACTGCTTTGCCCTAGGTAATATTGCTCCCTTTTTCTATTTTATTTTTACTCCTCCAATGCTCTTTATGCAGCCCACGTCATATGGACTGTTGGTCCACAGTGATGCTGGTACTTTTGCCATGTCTTCCTCATAAAATGGTACTGGTTTGGATGCAGGAGCCTCTAGTGCTAGTGCGATTGCCATTTTTAGTGCCACTTGCTTGTATGTCACCCCTAGCCAGATGTCAACACTCATCATAAACACCATCTCTCCTTCTTTATCGTCAGAGAAGAGCTCCTCATCAGACACCTGTGTGAGCCTGCACCCCTCAGCCAGTGCTATTAATGATCTCCAGGCCCTCCCCTCTCTGTCTTGGGCATGTACTGCGATGTAATCTGCAGTTGCCATGATGCTCTCGATGCTCACTGAAATTATCTTCCCCTCCGGTTCACTTGCCGGGGTCTCTGGTCAGAACAAGTATGCTGCTGGCCTCCTACAGATCTTGCCCTCAATCCCAGGCATCCATGCAAACGCCATGTATGTCCCATATTGAAATAGTTCTCCATCTACAGGTTTAGCCCGAGCCACTGTTTGGCCACAGTAAGCTTGCAATATTTGTCGGGCTGTGAGCATGTTTATTCCTGGCATGGAGCAGATTGTGCTGTTCTCCGTGAAGGAAATTGTCATATTCAATCTGCTCATTATGTCCCTCACAAGAATGTTTACTGGTGACTGCTTCGAATACAGGAGCGGGAGAGACATATCATGATCTCCTATAGATAAGGAGATGTTATCAGTGAAGGGAACCAACCCTCGAGCCCCAGAGAATCCTTGAGTGTGCATGGCCTCACCTGACAGTTTAAATTTACCCTCCCTTCTGCAGGACCTAGTGGCCCCGGTGTCAACAAGGAAGGAACATTTTTTGTCACCTATCGCTACCTGTATGTGTGGTTCCTCCGCAGTTTTAGGTGTTACCGATAGGATGGGACACATCAAAGACATCTGTGGGCTGTCCTATTGTGGATATAGTGACTGGCCACTACCTGTGTAAGGGTTATGCCCCAATATGGTCACCTTCCCCAACTGTGTTTGTTGTAGTTATGTACCAGTTGTTGACACCTGATTGTCTTGTATCTGGGTAAGCTGCTGCATTGGTTGTACCTGGTGCTGTTGTGTTACTACTACCTGTTGTTGTGGTGGTGTGTATGCCTGTACCTGTTGTTGCAGTGCAGCATGTGGTTGTGCCTGTGGTTGTGGTGCAGTATGCTGTTGTATCGGTTGCTGTGGTTGTTGCGTGGACGCTTGTTGTTGCTGGGTGCACTGTTGTGTTCCTTGCTGCTTTTGGTAAACTAGTTGCTCCCCTATATGCCCTTGTTGCCCCAGCGCCCCCCAAGCTGATGGGGTGGCTCTCATTCTACATGTGCGTGACATGTGTCCCACCATTCCACAAACCCAACATGCTGGTGGCTCAATGGCCTGCCATTGAAAGTTTCCCGTGTTATCCTGTTACCCTTGCTGCCCATTTGAGTAATATCCCCGTAATGTCCCCCATTGTTGCTGTGCATGCTGGCATAGCCCCTTCCTCTCATCATTCTGCCCCTCCCTCTGTAGTTGTTATAGTATCCATTTCCCATTTGCATGTATCCCCCTGCTATGTTTGCCATGTAGGCTGGGGGCGGGGGCATTCGTTGTGTTATTATTTGTGCTGGCTGCCCGATTTGTGCTACATGTTGTTTTGTCATGCCTTGTGCAACTATGGCCTGAGTAGGTGCTGGTGTGGCTACCACGGGTGTTGTCAATAGTGCTCCCTCCATGGTGTATTTGGATAGCATCTTCTGTACCAGTTTTGCCTCCTCTGCCTTCCTACCTTCCTCCTTTTGTTTCATCTTTTCCTGCCACATCCTACAGTGATGCACTATAGTTAGCTGTATTTCTGGCCAAGCTTTAACTTCCATCCCCACAATTTTCTTCAGCTGTTTCTGAACTGGTTCGGGGAGACCTTGTATTAGTATGTGGTAGAAAATTGCTAATGTTTTATCCTACAGCTCCTGAGTTTCCAAGCGCCACTTCTCCTGAATCTCCTGGATGTAATAGGATCTTCATTCTCACGCATTTTGCGTGATGTAATTGTTCCTATGTCTGATGTGTCTGGATACTGAACCCTTAATGCCTGCCACAGCGTGTGCCTGCAGTTGGCAAATGGTGCCCCATCATGCAACGTATCTGTTACTGTGACCCCTGGGAAGCCTGTCCTTTTCCAGATGTCATCTGCAGCATCCTCTACTATTGATATTAGGAGCCCTTTCACATCCACCACCGCTAGTTTTTGTCCTGCAGTGTGTTTCTCCATTTCATATATCCGTTTCCCAGCTCCCCCACTTAGGGAGGGGAGTCTGCACTTCATGTTTTCCTTGTCGGCATGCTTCCATGGGTCATATAGTGGTCTGGCCCCCCCTTTTCTAGGAGTGGCATTAAGTTCCCCCCTTTGTTTCCTCTAATGCTCGTGGGGCTATATGGCTATATCAGTGTACTCATCCTCTTACTCCGTGTTATGTGATCCTATCATTAGATCATTACAGCTATCTGTTCTGTCGTCCCCTTCATTCTCCCTCCCTCTTGTGTTACCCTCGTGTTTCACCGCAGGCGTGCTCATCCTTTCTTCCTGTCTACGTCCCGGAAGATCTCTGAGTCTGTCAACATAGGGAGTGTGCTGTGGGTGTGGTGTTGGTGGGCGAGGTGGGCGTGGCGTTGGTGTTACTGAATGTGGCGTTCTCCCTGCTACTTCTCTTACCTTTTCTTCGCTCATCTTTTCCTCCTCCCTTTTTTCCGCATGCCCAAGGAGACTTGCAATTTACCCGTGTGATGTACAGTTTATCTAAGCTTTCCCTATTGTCATCTCCATTCTTTCCCGAACATCCTTCCTCCTCGCTGTAAAACTCATCAAGGAAAGACAATCTCCAGTCTGTCAGTTTTCCCCCCACTGTAACCGTCTTTAAATCGATCAAGTTCCCTTCGATATGTTCTCCTCTTTTAACAATTGTTCCCTGTGTTGATGTTGTAGGTACCTCCGAGTCTTGGTGAGTGTAAGTTCTTACTTCATGCTCCATTCTCCCATCTCCGCTCTCCCTTCCCTCATTTCCCAATACTTCACCCCCTATTTCCTCTCTCTTCTTGCATAATTCCTTCATTACTTCATTACTTACCTTCGCCTGTATGTTTTTCGTCTTCTTCCCGTCTTCCCCAGTTTGCCCCTCCTCTTTTCAATATGCTCTCTATTACTTTACCTTCTTCATATTTCCGGGCGCTTTCAGACAATATTTTCTTTTTCCACATTTCCATTTCCTTTTCTTTTTCCTTCTCCTTCCTTTTCATTTCCCGCTGCTCCATACGTGACACCCTCCCTGCTATCAATTTCATCCTTTCCGCTTCCTTCTTTCTCTCCTCCAATCTCTCCCTCATCCTCTCCTGCTCCTCCCTACTCTCTTTTCTTTCCTTCTTTCTTCCCCGTGTTTCTTGCTCGTACTGTCTAATCAGGTCACTTTGTACTTTTCTCAGCTCGGCCAACCTTTCCTCCAACATCTCTTCCTCTGCTTGTGACAGTCGCCCTTCCTCTGCGTTACTCACTTCAGTCCCTGTCTGCGTTTTGTCCGTTTCTTCCTCTTTCATTTTCCTCACTGCATCCTCCTCCTCCCTTGTTAGTGTCCCTCAGAGCTTTAGGAGTACCTGTGCTGCTATCCACTCATCTGGTCCTATGCTTGCAACGTGTTCTACACTTTCCTTCCCTCCCCCTGTGCTGACCTGTATTGTGTTTAATCCTAACTTGCCCGCCACTGCCCCCCTCTGGTAACTATCATTATGGCTGTACGCGGGGTTTGAATATCCCTCAGCAGCTGTTAATTGTGGCCTGGCAGCTTCTCCTAATTCCGTCACTGGGTACAATCCTCCTTCCTCCTTCTTTACTTCTTTCGCCAGAGGCGTATCGTCTGTCCCTTCCTTCTCCATCTGTACTTCTGATACTGCAACTGATCCTCCTTCCTCATTCATGTTCTCCTTCACTCGTTGTGAATTGCTGCTCGCAGTGCCCGTGTCCCCTTCTTCTTCCTTCACCTCTTTACCTTCCTTTGTTTCTTTGCTCCCCTTTGCCTCTCTTGCCCCTTCCATAGTAAACATCCCCGTTGCTCCTGGCTTAGATCCCTGGAACATCCTCCACAAGTTAAATATCTCTACATGATGAGCTAATTTCTTCCCCTTGTACGTGTTATGTATGTATGTCAATAGCGAGTGTTGGACGTATGGGTCAAAACTGCCGTTAGGCGGCCATGGTGTCATCATTTTGTTGTCTGTTCCTTGTGTCCAGTCTGTACTATACTTGATAAGCTTCTCCTTGTAAGGTGATAGTGTCTTGCAAATATGTTGGAGGGGGGTAGTTAGAGTGTTTCCCCACCCTCCGGACCCTGACCCGTGGGACATTGTAATGTTATACTTCAACTTTTTTCAGAAACCACTGTCTTTACCTGGCCCCGTAAATTGGGGACCTCCGACCGTCTTCTGAAAGGTAATACAATTGCTGATATACAGTTCTTTTCCTCTATTGTTTTTCCTCCTCTGATATCACTCGTATGGCCCCCTGCAACTGTGGCGCACAGAGCCCACTGCGACTGGGTGCCCTGTGTGACGTGCTGATACAGCTGCCCCACCTCTTTTTTTTTTTCAAACTTCTCCTTCCTCTTTTCAACCACCTTGCTCAACGTGACCGGCATTCTCAGTGCGCGGCCACTTTTCCCCTTTTCGCCCTCCCCTTATCGAGGGTTGCCGGCGTTCTCTGTGCGCGGCCTCCCCACCTCTTCTTTGCCGCTCTTATCCCGATACTTATCCCCTGGCCACCCCTTGGTCAATACGGTATGGAAGCCCTATGGGTGACGTCACCAACTTCTTCGAACTATTACCGGTAAGAACCTCTTATAACATTAATGGAGGGCGCAATATGTTTTATACTTTTGCCCTCGTCGACCCCTTGCTGTCCTCTCGCTATGCCCCGAGCAAGGTACTCAACAAAAAACTCTTATAATGGACTGCACACGCTGCGTCGCCTTGCATGTGATACGCCCCTCGCCAGGGGAGCTTAACCAGCCAATTATCCTCCGCACTTAGCAACAACCTAGCTACCACCTAGAGGAAAACGTCAGGAAAACATCAACGAGTTTTACACTCAATAAGTAGGGATACTCGTTTATTCATTGATCAAAACACCAATTCATAGGAAAGCCACACACCCCTTTTACAGGTGCCCGTGATCTAGACAAATCAGTGCCTTTGAACAACCGCATGTGGTGCCTTTTGGCTCCACCCACCCTGCTCTGTGACGCGATAGAAGATGCCCTTCGTGCCTGTCCCGCTACCGCTCACTCGTCTGTCAATACTTATCAATCAAATCCTTGCAACTCACCGTAAAAACACCTCCCGCTGCCCTTACTACAATTCCTCCCCCCTCCCTCACAATGTCACATTGCTTGTTGGGTGTGTCATACTCACCAAGTTCCCTTGATGCAGGGCCACTCGACTGCATGCACCCCTCCAAGCGGCTCGCCACCTCCCCTTGTGTGGACCACGTCTGGACACTCGCCAACCGTGGGCAGGATACTTCTCAATCGGCTCCCGAGGGCCAATATCCGGATTGCGCTGTCTGGTCTTCTCGCAGTTCCGTGATGGTCCTGTAGTCCTCAGGGGGGGCAACGGCAGAGGGGGCCGCGCTGCCGGGTCGCCTCACTGCAAGGGCCTTGGACTTGTATTACCAGGCCAACGGACATCATCCGATCTCAGCAGTGCCTCCAACTTGTTGGGGTGATTCTCCCGGGGCCGGCAGAGCCGTCCGCGGAACTCCGGGCTGGGGAGGCCCCAACTCTTCCCGTGTCCCCAAAAGGAGTATGAGACACACACAAGAAGCAAGGCGGTACTGCAGTTTATTATAATAACGGCAGGGATGAGTCTCGGTTCGTATGCATCCGACGAGACTCTCACTCGAAGTAGGGCTCGCAGGCCCTTTTTACGGCAGTATGACGTGCTACTCACATCACCTGGGAAAGTTAGCACAAAACCTATCGCCACTCTGGATTGGTTCCTCGATCGTAGTATAGGGTTAGTATAGGTAGCATATGGAAAGAAATATTAGTGGATGAGGATGGGTCAGGTGGTACGCTTGGGTTGTCCCTTGCAGTTGTTACTTTAGAATTGTTACAGATAGACCCTTGGTGATTGACTAAGAGTAATGGCGTCAGTAATAAGCCCCCCTGTATTCTGATTGGTTCTCCCGCGAGCCCCCAACCTTGGGACCATTGCCGTCCCCAGGTTGCGGTGTACCTGTCATTAGAAACAATGTGCAACTATGTGTTTGTGCAGACAATGGACTGGTCCGCTCATGGGCTGTGGACAGTTCTTTCTCATCGCTGTAGGTGTCCATCTTGCCGCTTTGTTGTTGCAACCTGTGTCCCAGACGTGGGACCCTGGCGGCTTCCTGTCTCGTGAGCTTGGCACCTCGTCAGTTCGGCTTGGTCACATGTGGAGAGACAGTAGCTGGAGCAGAATTATGAGCATTAGATTTGTATTTCGTCTCTGAGGGCTTGGCACTTACAGGTGTAACCTTGGCGCTGGGCTTGCGGCATGCGAGTTGCAACATTGTGGCCTTGGCTGTGAGCTCTCGCTGGGGCTTGTCCTGCATGGTCAGCACTTGTAATGTTGTTCTGAGAGGATTTTCATTGCGAGGCTCCTGCCTGGGGACTCTTGCTTGCGGCCTACTCGGGCCTAGTTCATGGGTGGCAGTACATAATCCATAGCATGGAGATCAGTCACACGCAGCATTAGATATACATGGTGCTGTCGTCATAGGGATGGGTGGCAGAGGAAGCATCAGCAAGCATGTACACGAGTTCTTCGGCGTCTTGCGTTTCTGCGGTACTGTATAAAGGCCTATGTAAAAAAAAAAAATAACAATGATGCACATCAGTGGGTATCACCTACGTCATAGCACTGAGTATGTTCTTCGTGTAGGTTGGTGTGTGAGTGACCAGTGTGCATGGTGGCACGTGTGTTCTCGTCTGTTGGCTATGTCGTTATGGCATCTCTAACGATGTGGATACTTGTGGCTGTTGATCTTAGTCAAGCTCATCGATGTCGCAGGCGTCGGCTTGAGCTTGGCGTGCTGGTGGGCATGCTCCTCTTATGTGTAAATTTCTGAACCAGGGTATTTTATCATCTGGTAAATAGACAAACTCGTCTCGTGGGGGTTGTCTGGGCCGTGATCCTTTAGGCCATGGTCTGGATGAGATTGGGGGGAGGGTCTTGTCCCATTCTCCCACTTCACCATTCATTTAAATTTGTGGTTTTCTGTGTTCTGTCTTGCTATCTATGCAAATTGGTATTTTCATAAATCGACCATTCAGGAAATCAATGGGATCCCAGGTGTATTCCCCTATGGTAGCAGCTAGATTGTATTAATTGACTAATGATTAATATGTTTTCAGATGCAATTTGCTAAATACTTTACACATCTTGTATTCAGTTTTTTGTTTCGTTCAAAACATGTTCTTCCCTTACATCCACAAACATCTCCAGCTCACTCTTTTTGAAGCGTTTCTTAGGTTCTTTGGTTTTGGTAGAGAGGGCAAGCTGGAATATCTGGGAACAATCTGTAAATCATACACCGATATATGCAGACTGGATCTAGGAGGCACCGCAAAGTATCCAACTCATTCACTCCAAGACATTTCCCAAACAAAAATAAGATTGACCTCTCCCCCTGAAGTTTACTCATTCTAACAAATTATGCGTTGAATTTGATTAAAGACATTTTATTCCTATGCCAAAGAAGACATCACATAGTTTTCAAATGTTCAGTGAACATCTCAGGTTAAGGGCAGCTTGCTTTATGATATTAACTGTCGTTCGTATGTGAGATACACTAAGAAGAATCATGGAGGTAATTTGTTATATGTAAATCCAGAAAATTACTTATTTTGGGACATTGACATATCCTACACGAGGAAGAGCCTTCCACCATCACCCGTTGCCTGCCAATGATGGACTCCAATAAATAAGCCCTAAATAATTTCACCAGAGGCCATGCATGGGACATCACGCCATACAAAGAAATATGTTACAATGATGAGACAGCAACTGCACTTTTTGTCAATTAGATCAACATTAATGTTGTATGTTGATTATTTCATTCTCACAGCGTTGTGGCTGACAATTGCCATCTTCAATTGAAGTCAATTAAGTTTAGGGTGCACCTTGCAAGACGTTTCACACTTTAGATGCCGGTATTAGGCAAATTCATGCTTTATTGGATTGCTGGTATATTTTACAAAGTTTCAATCATGGATCATATAGTTTAATATCGGTCTTGAATTGATGAATTCTAAAACATTTCCAGGGATTAAGTCTATTGGTATGATTTTTCAATTGGCCACTAAATTACCCTCTAAGGAACCCTCAATTATACTGATACCCTTCGGAGCTCTATCTGTAGGACAGCACAGCTGCAACAAGTCACAGTGAGGGGGAATATTCCATTAAACATGGGATAAAAAACACAACAAATGATATGCCAACCATGTAATCCCCTCCTTAGGCAAGAGAGAAAAGTCGTACAGGTTACCAAACGCACACAACACAAAACAACCCTGCTCTAAATTCTAGTGCCTGACATGACCAGGTAGCAAATCATAGTCATTATCCTTAAGGCTGTTGTGTGGCTATGGGTAGACCACATTTCATATTCTTCCGCAATTAAGTGCTCATTCAGATTTATAAAGGACAATTGTTTAACATGAATACTGCAAACTATCTTGATGGTTAGAAAAAATATCCCTGGCCAGGCTAAAACCTCTCTTGGAGTGGGCACTTGCAGGTAGGCAATGTAGAGATTCCACTGCAACTCACACAAGCGCTGCAGGACATATGGACCTCTTGCTCTACCAATACTATAATGGGTCACCATCCCTTCCCATGGGCAAATTGTCCAATAGATGGTATTAAGCACCTGAATGGCTGATGGCCTACTGTCTGTTGTTGTTGATGACCTGTATGCATGTAAGATGCCTGAGTCAATAGGGACAGTGCCCCACAGATTTGCCTCTGCTGAGATTTTGTGTTTACTGCTCACAAACCATTCAATAGTTGTCAGTGATATACTGCCTGTTAATGTTATAATCTTCTGTGGGCTTGACATATCTATTATTCCAATCTCTTTTCCCCAATTGATGTTGCAAGCACCTTAGTAAAGCATCCTTCACCATTTGTTCACTGTTTCCTACTTGTGATGCTGTTGCATGTCCTCCTGCCCGAGGAGATGTGGAAATGGGCATCCACAAAGCAATCCATCATGTACTAAATGCAACCTTTAAATCCAATAAACCAAGTATCATTGGGCATAGTTAAAACTAGGTCCCTCATCAGTCGTGCCACATCCATATCACCTGCCAAGGCAAGGTTCTTGCCAGGTTGTTCAGGTTGAGCTCAAGCAGGACAACCAGAGGGACAACCTCACTCATGGATGTATTGTGACAGCTAACCCACCTTGTGGACTCCTCAAATAGGTCATTTTGTGGAGTAGCCATTAGACAGCAGCTACCTTTGACACAGCAATAGAAAATGCCCCATTTAGAGCTCTGTTTTGAGTGTTGCAGTTATGTTATGTTAAGTTGACTTATTCTGTGCACCATTACCATTTGTATAGTCTCCCGGTGCTCACGTGGCTCTGTAAGAAAGAGGGTGGGGTGGGTTAGTGAGGGAAGAGGGACAGGATAGAAATTATGCTTTTCTCATGATGCTTGAGGAACCAGGAGGAACTGGTGTCCTGTATGAGTTGGTTTTTTAAGTGAGTCTTGATTGTGCACTGGCTTGTTGTATCGAGATGGGTGAGGCCCAGTGTCAGGGATTGTTTGTTGTTTGTTAATGTTTGTTATGTTGGATGTGCATTTAGCCTGTTTGCAAGTAATTTGGTTGGCCTGTACGGCATGTGTGGTACTTGGGTGGTATGTGGGAGAGGAGCAGTGTTGGTTAGTGTATTACTTTCAATGTTTTTTAAAGTGCAATACCTTGGTCACTTCTCAATAGTTAGAGTTGCTAAACCTAAACTAAACATCATGATTCTTCTAGGTGCAATTAATTGGCTAATCTTCACAGATATAGCTGCAATACATTGGCTATTCTTGAGAGTTCTCTTAGGTGAAATACATAGGCTAATTTCACAGCTCTTCTAGGTAATACACATTGGCTACCCTAAGAAATTATTCTGAGTGCAATACATTGGTTGTCTTCATATTTCATCTAAGTGTGGTGTATATGTTATACTTATACATCTATTGTGTGCGACTCATGGGCTGGTCTTCACCATTCTTCTAGGTGCAACACATTGGCTACACTCAAAAACCTCTAAGTGCAATACATTGGCTATCTTCATATTTTCATATAAGTGTGGTGTATGTGATATCCTCCTAAATCTATTGTGTGTGACGCAAGGGCTAGCCTTCACATTTCTTCTAAATGAAATGCATACGCTAACTTTCACATTTCTTCTAAAATGTGATACATAGGCTATAGAAAAGCAGAGACTCAAAATTTCCTAATGAAGTGGAACGAGAAACAAATACCCAAGAGGGGGGCTGCTAGAAACCAGAAAATAAGTGAGCCACCCACAGGGAGTGAACCAAAAGGTAATACCCAAGGAAGGGTTATCAGAAGCGAGAAAGAAACCAGGGCACCTGGCAGGGGTGTAGGTGCAAAGAGGCTTCCTAAACAAAATGAGGTTCTGGTCGAGAGGCAAGAGCCCAGTCTGGGCCTTGAACCAAAGCCACTCAGAGTGTGAGATGGGTGAAATACAAAAGTCTAAGTAAAAGACTAAAAAATCCAGTTCATACATTTAAATAATGAACTTCTACACCTTGCGATGAGGCAGAAGAGTTTACCCTTTTATGTTGAGAATTAAAGTACTCAAGTTATAATTACAGGAGCAAAACAGTACCTGCAAATCAAGCAATTTGTTTTGAACTACACAAGAGAACAAGACAGAAAACCCAGTAGGTGTTGAACCCTCATAGAACTTCTTGAGTGTTTGAGCTGAGCCAGACGAATAAATGCTGGAAACACTAAAATGAATATTTGAACCTTTTTTCTTTTTTCTTTTTCTTATTGGAAAGCTAGGAACATATTGTCTTGCACTGTACTAAAGACTGGGAATTCAAGACTAACATTTGAAGAGACATTGTTGAACAATATCCAGTTGTCCGCGTCCTATCTCTGACCTACCACAGTGCCCAACATTTAGTTTTACGCTCCTTGAGAGTTTTAGGTTTGAAGAGCTTGCATGCTTGGGGTGGAAGGATAGCTCAGGGGCAATGCATTTTTCTTGGAAGCAAGACAACTCAGTGCAACGCAGGTGGGAATCCTGACCCGCACTTAGAAACCACTTGTTGGTATTAAGTGTGTTATAAAAGAACAATTATAATTATAATTATGCTTCCCGACTGGTTTCATTCGGATCTCTTGAAATACAACTGTTGCACACAGTGTGCGTATCCTACCAAGGGAACTTCGTATTACACGAAGGGCAACATTTAAATGCTGTGTTCGTCATGGAGCCGGAAGAAAAAGAAAATCTTTGAGTGAGAAAACTATGGTAGTTTAGAGGAATTCTATAAGTGCATGTAAACTTATATGTCCCTCCCCCTCTCTACCTACTGTT
The DNA here is from genome assembly GCF_040938575.1 of Ambystoma mexicanum. Lineage (NCBI taxonomy): Eukaryota > Metazoa > Chordata > Amphibia > Caudata > Ambystomatidae > Ambystoma > Ambystoma mexicanum. Next base: position 500,530,058 of record NC_090923.1, read on the forward strand.
CTCCTCATCAGTGTGGAGCTCCTGCAGCGTGGCTATCTCGAACAATATATTCTGACATGTCTTCTGAAACTTCCTCTGCCTGCGCAGTGGAAACTCGTGTGTTTAAAGCCTCTGCATTGTGTTCCAATCATAATGGCGGAAATAAATAATGAGTATGTTTGCGCATGAGGGATCATGGATACCCCTAAACGTAGGACAGGGATATTGTAACAGGCATGCCCCTGATTATGCCCCTTTTTCGCATACAAAAAAAAGATTTAATACTTTGCACCAATCACTAGATGGCAGCAGATGCAAAGCATGTGAATCTAAGCAGTGTCACAAGTGGGACAATACTCGCAGAGAGGTTCTACTTGCTTTTGTTCTATTTTCTAAAGGCCTGTATATATTTGTACTTCCCTGTTCAACTGGAATTATTGGTGGTGTTCTCTGTGTACTCATTGCATCCCTAGTCCACTCACAGTCCTCCTGAGGCTAACCTTGCTGCTCTGCTACCTTTCCTTGATTGGGTTTGGCTAGATCTCAGTGTTTCCCTGTTCAGAATAATGGGGTGGCCTCCATAAGCTCACTCCAGGGTGGATTTTGGAAATCCATCTGAACCAAGTCTACTGTGCGGTTGATCCACGACGACCCAGATATAAAAAGTAGGTGTGACTTGTTTACAGCCAAACAGGATGTGGACAACCTTTTCACATACTGTAACCAAGGTCACAATCTACCTGTGCCCCAAAGTAGCTGTTAGGTCAGACAGTCATGGACATTTTTTGTGGATCTTTTAAGTCTGCACTTTGGCTGTCTTTTTGAAATACAGGCTATTTCTTTTGACAGGGAATCCCCTAATGAAGTATCTGAAAGCTGCAACTGTTTTATGGAGTTCCGCCCCAAGTCGTCTATGGCATATGTGCTTTTTGTAGTAGGGCAAGTGCACTTAGTGTGAAAGGCTGGTATCAGCCTGATACTTTATTTGGCTGCACAATGCTGTGGATTTTTTACTGCATTGTAAGCCGCTTGATCCATGAACAGGGGCAAAGTGATTAGTAAGCCAAGTGACTTGGTCACTGTTTTGTTGGTTAATGCAAGCTATTTACCAGCACCCACAAAGGTTTTTTGTTTCAGTAGCATGCAGGTCTGACGCCAGTTCACATCCTTGTGTGCCCAATGGAGTTTAACTTGACAATACAGATGAGATGACTGTCAAAACCTTTTTGCAGATTAGCGGGCTGGGGTAGTCACCAAGTGTTTGTCCCAAGGCATTCCTCAGAAGCTACCTGGAATCCAGTCCTGTTGGCTAAAGATGTGGTCCTTAATATCCCTGCTGTGGACCTATGCTACTTCCTTCAAAACTTCCCAAGGCATCCTCCGTATTTGACAGAACATAATTTGTGCACCTGCTGCCTTTCTGGAATATGAACTGAGACCTGTGAAAAACACAACATATCTGACATCTCTTCTCACCACTGCACCTTCAAACCATGGACTGTTTTTACAGGTTTCTGTTCCACATGCAGTGGTCTCAAATCCACTGAGGGCAGCAGTATTCATTGTTTGCAGGCACCACATGCAAACCATCTTCCCAGTTACCGGCACCCCGATTGTTTACTTTCCATCCTGTGGAGTTCTTTACAACCTTCCTCTTCTAGATATTTGGTCAAACGCGGGTCTGGCAGGTGTCTAGTGAGGTCCTCCCTCCTCATGTTGGCTATTTCTGTAGCTCCCCTAGAACTGTGATAATACTTAATCAGGATTTAAACTATAATGGGGAACTGAACTATTGACGTTGTCCCTTTCATTTATATGGACAATATGTTCTAAACGTCTTTAAGTATTAGAGACATGTACTTTCCTGCAGATATGATCAATACTAGTTCATATTGTATTAACAGATGTTTTGGGACACTCTGTTGATTTTTACTACTTCCCATTTATTTTATTCTATGTTAATATGATTCTGTACTGCGCCCTCACCACCGTAGTGGTTTGAGTGTAAGGATTGACCGGTTAGTGGCATATTGTACTGTTGCTCAGGGTGAGCCCGATCATGATCTGTAGCGGAGTGGAAACAGGAAAAGGTGTTCAGCGAAGCTGCATGGGAAAGAAACAGAAACACCTGTAAAAGAATCTGGGGCTAAGTGAGAAAACGTATGGTAGAAGGGGGTAATATTTAGAATTGGATCAAATGTCAGTCTGGAAATGAGGAGTAAAAATCACAGAGAAATGTTCTATGAGGGCACCTTCCAGTATAATTGTTGTGTGGTAATAGAATCCGTCTGCTCATACATTTCTATGTAAATGATGCAAGACTTTCCCTTAGGTACGTTATTTGGTATTTGTGTAGCACCTAATGCTATGGCTTCGAAGCGCTGTGTGGCGGCAGACCCTTCAGAAGACCGCAGTCTGTGATATTAACTCCTAAGGCAACTGTCTATGTTGAGCACTCTGCTATACTTGACATGCAGAACACATGCACACTGAATAATATGAAGTGAAGGAAAAAGCAACTTGCAACACTGCACTCCCACCACTGGCTTCTTGCATACTCAACCCATTTCACTAACTCACACTGCCCCTGTACTCTCTCATAAATACAATGTAGCACATGTGCAGCAAAACAAGCATCTGTGAGTTGACAGATGAGGGAGCAGGGCTAGGCAGTCTAAACTCCAGTCAATAATCATAAGCAACAGCTAAGGGTTATGCGAGGCAAGAACCTTTGGTTCAGAGAAAGGGCTACTTGAAATCTGTGATGCCATTGCACTGCCTGCATAGCCTGCCCAGTATGTGCAATAGAGGGTGGCCACTGAAGTCTTCAGGGTGTGCAGTGGCAACTTGTGCTGTAAATGCAATTGGCACAGTGCATTTGGCATGTTAATCCCATGACAGGGGATGTGCATTGTGTTGGCAATTGATAAGGCAGCAAAGCCAATATCATTTGATGTATAGTTTGATGCACCAAAGCCCAAATGGAAACTACAAGGCCTTAGCCACTTGGCTTCCACCTCCTCTCACTTTCACCAGATGTCAACACCCTTGTGGCTTCTGCCATGCAACCTTAACCTTTGAATGCATAAGTAATGTTATGTTAGCTAAATGTATATAGCGCACGCTCACACAAAGGCATATTGGTGCTAGGAAGTACACAGATTGACTGAACCAGAACTGTAGCCTAAAATAGAAGTTTCTTTAATGAGTGTCTAAATTCCAGATGTTTAGGGTACACCTAAGGGTCAGGGACAGAGCATTCCACAATTTTCAACCGGCAATTGAGAATGTGCAACCGCCTACCCGAGAAAGGCGAACCGAGATCAAGCAAGCCCTAGCTGAGCGGAGAGTTCGGCCAGGAAGTTAAGGAACAAACTTATCTTCGAGATAATCAACATCCTGGCGATAGTAGACCCGGTGTACCAGGCAGAGAGGTGTAACCTCAATCACAGCCAGTGCAGAGAACACAAGACAGGAGTGATATGAGCTCCAAAACGGGAGTTATTGGCCACTAGAGCAGCAAGATTTTGTAGCAACTGCAGCCGATGGATAAGACCGGTGGGCTGGGCTAAAAGCAAGATGTTGCAGTAGTCTATATGACTTAATACTAATGCAGCCACTACAAAAGGTCAAATATGGCTACACAGAAGTGGCAACACTTTGCACAGCACCTTGAGATGAAAATGGCCCGATTTGCAGACTACGCCGACCTGAGCGGCCATTGAGAATGACAAGGAGACGTGCACCCTTAACCACCATCACTGGCAGTTGAAGATCTCCCAGGGCAGAAGGGCAGAAAGAGTGAGTCCAAAGCAAAGGGTAAGGAGGAAAGCCCACAACCAGAACCTCCAACTTGTCCTCATTTAGCTTCAAACAATTGCTGTTCATCCACCCCCTTATGGCCGTCAAGCACTGACACAGGCCCGATGACACCTCAGCATGGTTGATATCTAAGCAAACCAGAATCTGGGTGTCATTGGCATACAAGTAGCACTGGAGGCCATAGGAGCGGACAAGATGAACAAGAGGCTAAATATAGATGTTATAGATAAGGTTGCCTGTTATGTTTTGTTTTGTTAAAGGATATTTATAACACACACTATCACCACCTGAGTGGCCCCCTGTTGTTCTGGCGGATCTGAAAAGCAAGAGGGTTAGATGTGGGGGGTAAGTTAGTAGGGCTGAGCGTGAAAAAGCACAAGGGAGCTGTGATGTGCTGTTGGCAGCTTCAGTTCAGTTTACACCGTTTTCTGAGCAGAGGTGTGAGTTTTCAATTGGTAGTTTTCATGTACTGTTGTACGAGGCTATGTGTGGTTTGTTTAGTTGTTGCTGTGTAGTGATGTGCTTGCTGTTTTTTTGTGCTTTAGAGGTATGGTTGTGTTTGTTTAGAGTTTGAGATGTGTAAGCAGAGGGATGTGTTTTTTAGTGGGGTTGGTTAGTAGTGATAGTTTATCATACCACCTCAGTTTTGTCCACCTGTGGCCCATATCCCTTCCATTATCAAGCATTGTGGTGTGCTAGGGGTCTCACTCCTATGTTCTGTGCAGAGCTGCAGGTTGTTAGCCAGGCTATTTAGTGGTGAAACCTCCTCCAACCCCCTCCCCCTTGTTCAGACTAATAGATGTCTACTTTGCTTTGTCCTCTGGCAAATCCTAGTGTGCAGTGACTATTGCATCCCTTGGTCCCTTGAGGGCAGGGAACCTCTTTCCTGTGCCCTTGAGCTCCCTGGGTACCCGTGGTTTATCTGTTTGGTTGACACTCTTTCCCCTTTAATTCTGATGCCCTCTCTTTGAGATTCAACTTTAGTTAGTCCTATCCCTCTCCTTTGTTTCAAGTAGGGCCCTTTATGTGAATGGGTGTACCTGGGTCTCCCTCCCATACGGAGGTCTCTCTACTTCCCTGCAATTCGTCATGGTCTGGCCTGGCTCCCATCTTGCCATTTGTGTGTTTATTCTGTGGGGTGCGGATTCGTTTTTTGTCCAGTTCTGAGTTGAAGAGCCAGGGTTTTAGGAGTTTTCTGGATTTTAGATGGCCCTCCATGGCTTGTATTACTCTAGGGAGGGAGTTCCAAAGTTTGGCAGCTGGCAATAGAATGCTGATCCACCAGGATTTTTCCTTGTGTATGGTTTAGGATCCAAGCGAATGTCGTAGCTGGACCTTAGTATTCTGGTTGGCTGGTACATGGTGATTTTCTTTTGTATGAATTCTGCTCTTTGTCTGTGGATTGCTCTGTGTGTTATGCACATTGCTTTGAATGTAATTAATTTTTTGATTGGCAGCCAATGTAGCATCTTTAGTGCTAGAGTGATGTGGTCCCTTCGTGAGATTTTGAGGAGCAGCCTGACCACTGCGTTCTGTATTTGTCGCAGTTTCTTCAGTCGATAATCCGCCATTCCAAGGTATAGGCTGTTGGCATAGTCTTTCCTGGACATCAAGAAGGAGATGATGACCAGTGTTTTGTGTGCAAAGGAGAGGAATTTTAGAATCTTTTTGGTTGTGTGCAGGTGGAGTATTTATTCTTGGATTAACCTATTTACTTGAGGTTCTAGGGTTAGCTCGTTCTCCATTAGGATTCCAAGGTTTTTGACAATTTTGGACACTGTTCCTGGTTCTATGGGCCAGTACAATGTTCATTCATTGCCCATTTTGTTTTCGCTGCACTTTTTGCCCAAACAGGTTTGCCATAAAAAAACATCAACACAATGGAGGGGGAAGAGGGCATATAAGGGTTAGGGTGGGGTGGTATATAGGGAATACATAATTGGGAGGGGGGACTGGTGGGGACCCCCAAATAAAACAAAGAATTTGATGATTTTTTTCAGCAAAACATTTTCGACAAAAAGTGCAGCGAAAAAAATGGCCAATGAATGAACATAGAACCCTGTGGACCATGGGATGTATTGGTTGCTTCCTTCATTTTTGGATATAATCATGATTTCTGTCTTGCCCAGGCTGACTTTGAGACTGTTCGGGTTCATCCATTCATAGAGTTCTTTCAGACAGTCTATTGCCTAATTGCTCACACCTGCTGCAATCTTGATTAATTCTGTCACCCCTCTTGGTTCTTGGAAGAAGGTAAGGCCAACACGGTGCTTCGACAGCCATATCATCAATGCTCTGACCACTAATTCACATGTGCATAGTGAAGAACATGTTTTCCTCAATGACTGCTGTAGCACCCATCCCACTGTAGCCAACCCTCATTGTATAATTCCGGTACCACTTTGTTTGAGAAGAAACATTTGGCTGGAATGCTCACAGCGGTGGTTGGCTTTTCCAATGTGACACTGTGACACTGAATCCAGAGTTTTCCATTGCCAACATTATAGCCATCTTAGCATTGCACAGACAATGTTTGTCAATGGAATTGTGATGTTGTGTTTGACCATGCTCAAATGCTTTTCTAACACTGCCCTGACACAATGGGGGATCATTGAAATACACGACTGGGGCAAGGTAGTAGAGCTTGGTGCCCTACTCGGATTAAGTGATACAGCTGAAGTAGGGGTATTTATGCTGACTGGTAGATGTATGCCTTCTGTCCAAAAAGATGTGTCCCCCATCCCCATCTCTGTGCATGGTGCTGGTGCATATGGGACTGTATTAATGTCTAACATTTTACTAACATAGTGAGCTGGAACACAGTCTAGGCCATGTGGGTATGATGGCATATGTGATGGTTGTGCTTGTGGTGTTTTGTAGTCCACATAATGATGTGATGTGGATACTGATCTGCAATAGCAAGGCTGTTTCTCAAATTGACAGTATAAAGTTGAGGATGAGCTTCTATTAAAAAAATATCTGTGTCAGTGGTGTCACTCTCCTGTAGCTCCTCAACAGCAATGCATGTTCCTGACTAGAATCTGATGGAACATAATCTTTGTCTTGATCATCATTCATCTCATCACCATTACTATATGACCCAGTTAATGGAGATAGCGAGCTGTGAAGTTTAGTCTACTCCTGATGTTTAAGTGCTCCATCTGCCGATCCACCTTGATCTTTCTTAGATAACCTATGCACACCTCCTGCTTCTGCCCCTGAGTTAGTGGATGGAACTGGAAGTGCAAGCTTCCCTATTGCTCCCCTTTGGATGTACATTGAAGTGGTGCAATACCCATGCATTTTCTTTATTTGATTCATTTACCCCAGAGTGACTTCTGACAGGTGGTGTGGAGCATGATACATTCAATGGACCTCATGCATTTCTGATCTCCACATTATGCAAAGGGAGTGCATCTGAAGAAGCGGAAATACCATGAGCAGCATGACTCTCCCTTCCTCTGGCACTTTTGGATGATGAAATGTTGTTACACATGTGTCCAAATGTATGCCATCTGCCGCCTCTCCTCATCTCAGCTGCTCCATCCTAGCAGGTTCAGGTGAACATGAATCTCCCGAAAGCAGTCCGCAGAGTTTCCCTGCTCCTGCCAACCCTGCTCTAAGTGCCACCTGATTGCACTTGTTTTGGCCACTCATTTCTTTCAAGAGGCTGACACTGACTGGTGTGTCACCCACTGCGTCCCCAAATCTCTTTTAATCCTTCACAGCCAAACCAGTCTACTATGCATCTCCCACAATCTGCTCCCAGGTATTCATAGCTCCTCCTTATCTCATCTCATTTTTGTAACACCTATGATCAAAAGTGTTATATGTGCTGAGCTGTAAGAGAGCATTCTCAGCATGTAAAGTTGTATTAGAACAGATAGGTGCTAAGTTTCTACCTGAAACACACAAGTTGATTGATGTGATGAAGTTCCTTTGATAGTGCTTTCCAAAGCTTTGTGGCTAAAACCTAAAAGGATGATCTACGTGCTATGGATTCTTTAAAACAGGTGGTGCAGAGAGTTTAGTACTTAGGGATTAAATTGCTCTGGTTAGGCAATAAGGCTTGAACATGAGTGGAAGGTACTGTGAGCCTATTCCATATGTAGATTTCAAGAAGGTAGACAGTGCTTTGAGTGTCACTCTGGTGGACACAGAGAGCCTTTCCTAGTAATTATTTTTCCACTGTCTGCTTCGATGAAACAATCTTTTCTACCTCCGGTGCGTGTCCATTTTTGGGAAGTCTGTAATCTGCAGGTCACTTTGTGGTACTACTAAAGCCGGTTTGCTTATCAGTACCAATGAACAGACTCCTCCCCATTTTGATTGCAAATTTATATATGCTCTTTTAATGGCCCAGTAATGGTCCATTGGGACTGTTGTTCCTTCGTTCATGACTGGTACATCAAAAACCCGGCCACACTTGCAGTTTTCTCCAACTTTCACGGTGCCATTGTTTCTGAAGCATAAAGATGCATTCTTCAGGGGTAGTATATGTAATGGCCCTCTCTATCTTTGACACATGTCAATAAACTTGCAATATTAGGCCATTGATTTTTGCATTCCTTTTCTGCATTCATCACAACTACTTCCCATTGTCTGATTAAAGCCAGGGCTTTACACACGACCAATCCATCAGCCCACCCTTCAACAGTAAGCACTGTTCCTTTATTGTAGTTGACCTCTTTCCCCGAATTATCATATTTACTTCCCATTCTTATCCTTGCATTGTAACTTCTTATTTTCTTCAATCTTCATTCCTGCTCCATATAGTCCAGGCTGTTCATATTTTATTGTTTGATGCATTGTTTCTGCCTTTTCCCTTCACTTTATGTCTTGTACATCATTGTCTTCTCTTTGAGATGTCGCTATATTCACCCACAATATTGATGCTGTTCGGCTGGAACTGTCCTCTGGTTAGGCAATGTGCAAGGTGTGCCAAGCAATGTGACTTTTTCACTAATACGTCTGTTGCTATGAATATTTTAGAGGTTCCCAAAGCAAAAGGTATAAGGGAACACAAATGGCAGCTTTCATCTGATGTTGTTCTTCCCACCTTCTTCATGTGCTGATCCCAGAGATTATTATTTAAATGAGCCACATTATCAAGATACACATATACATGTCTTCATGGTATTCCCCAATATCCTTTTTAAAACGAAATACATGCCTAGTAAGATTATAAGAAATGCTGTTCATGATTTCATCGGGGGGCAATAGTAAATGTTACATTGTCACCCACCATATCTGTATTGTTTCTTATAATATGTCTAAATGTCATAATAATCAGGAGGAACACACAAATCATAATGCAGAATAACACCACAATTATTATCCTATGGAAACTCTTTAATTTTCTTGATAGCAATGAGCTTCTAATATTCTGAAACCTCCTCATTTTTTCTCAGGCGTTTAATATGTAACTCTGTAAATCTCTATGAATCACACCTTTATATCAAGAACTGCAAGATGACTTCTATAATTATTATAAAAATAATATTGTTCTTAGGATTTACGAGAAAAGTTATGACGTTGACGTATCTTCCTATTAGAGCTGGTTAAGAATGTAATATATAGATGAAAACTGCATGCACAAATGTGTGTAATTATTTTGCAATAGGTAACATAAATATGAATGTGTTTTCCACAGCATTGTTCCTTTAGCCTATCTAAAACAGTTGCAGGATAACTTCAAGTCTGTTTACTCCTTGTCAAATGTTAAATAATATTGGTCTTTAGGCTAAGGTGCTGATGTGTTCTACATTTTTCTTGGGCCTCATTACGACCCTGGCGCTAAGGGATTACCGGTACCGGTGCCTAAGGGATTACCGGTACCAGTAAGGATACCGGTACCGGTAATCCCTTAGCACCTGATTACGAGGTCCCTTTGCGGGTTCCCACCTTAATGGCTGGTTTAAGCCGTTAAGGAATGGACTCGCAAAGGGACCTTGGTGCTAATTACGGTACCGCAATTTGCGGTACCGCAATTACTGCCTTCCCCATTCCCATTATGCCCTATGGGACAAAAATGGGAATGGGGAAGGGCCATGGTGAAATGGGGAAGTACCGCCCCGCCAACCTTGGAATGGGGTGGTACTTCCCCATTTCACCATGGCGGACTCGTTACAATACCAGCAGCAACCATGGTGCTAATAGCGCCATGGTTTAGCGCCGGAGTTGTAATGAGGGCCCTTGCCTTTACTCTTGACCATAGAACGAGTCTGCATATGATGAACTTCTTCTCTTGCTTCACAGTCAGTAGTTGCAGGACGGGCGAGGGTTTCACTTTTATGTGTCTTGATGTCATGCAAATGAAGCCAGGCTCTTTGTCCTTTTAACTTGGCTGCTGTGGGCGTGACTTCTTCCAGCTCGTACAGACCTTCAAAGCTAGGTGCACACCAACTTTAATACCAGCAACTGGTGCCATGGGTATAGAATTGGTTGCTTCAATGGATTAATCATCTTTGTCACTTCTGGTTGATCCCACCCTTCGATTCTTGACCTGTTGAGACATGAAAGAAATACGTGCAGTCATTGTTGTTAGGTCATCATGCATCTCTTCACCTAGTATTTTCGCTACACTATGGGCATCGGTTTTTAACCTAGTTGGAGGAGCAAAGGGGGTTATCATGTGGCATCCAGTCACCAACTCATGAGGAGTTAAATGGTGATCTGAGCCAGGCTGGTTTCTTAGGGCATATAAGGCAACGGGTAGGCAATGTAGCCATCCCTTCCTCAAAGTTATTTTTATTTTTGCAATCCCTTCCTTCAATAATCCATTTCATCTCTCACAGATGCCATTCACCTATGGGCGATACACAGAAGAAAAAGGTATGCTTAAAGCCTAATAGAAGAACTTTTTTGTTCAAACAGCACAATGCGGTCCATTGTCAGACAGCAAAACCTCACCCCATCTTGGAACGCTTCCTGCACAAGGAAATTGGCAGCGCACATGGTGTCAGGGTGTTTGGATGGACCTGCTTTGATCAATCTAGAAAAAGGACATACCACGACCAGCATATATCAGTAACCATTGCATGTCTGCAGCATGTCCATATAATGTATATGTAGATGCTGAAATGGGCCGTTGGGTCTAGGAATTGCTCCTCTCACTGTTTGCAAAATGTGCCCACAGTACATTTCTGGTACATGATGCAATTTACAATAAACTGTGTCACATGCTCTAGCAGATTTGGTGAAAACCACTCTTCTGCTATTGTAGCAGCTAGACTCTCCTGTGTCTTAGCGTGGGGTAGTGGAGCTACTCCAGCACTACCCTCAATAATTCTAGAGGCATAACTGGCTTTTCAGTGCTATCCTGTCTCCAAATTGCCTCAGTGAGGGATAAAGAATACCCCTGTTTCTACCATAAATCCTTCTCTTCTTGTGGTGCTCGCCCGTGTATCTCAATTAACTGGACAATAGACGGCATGTTAAAGCCCTCCTTTGCCAACTTGCATCGTCCTGTCATTTGTTTCATACGTTCTAATTCAAAATTAGAAATGATTGGGAAATAGGCTGCCTTTTTGGCTTCTAAATCTGTGGCTTTGTTTCTGCGAGAAATTAAATCTGTGCTTTTAGATTGATCTGTGCATTTTATGACTGCTAGAGTCAACGGGAGAGCTAGTACTTCACTACGTTTATCCAATAGGGCCGCATGCTGCACTAGAGAGCTGTCTGCTTGGAGGAAGCATCTCCTTTTCTAGCTTGACAGACCTGCGTATACAGCTGACATCACATAGGCGGAGTCAGAGTACACCGTTACTTCCTCATCTTCAAATCTCTGAAGCGTGGCAATAAGCACCACTCATTCTGCAGCTTCTGCTGAGCAATCAGAAGGCAATTTCATGCTTGTTAATACTTCAAATTCACTTTATTGTTTCAGCTTTACTACCGCTGATCCAGTATGTCTTTCGCCTATTTTTTGGAAAGTTTTTGAAGAACCATCAATAAAAAGAACTTCCCCCCTCCCAAGGGCATTTTCTCTAGTTTGGGGAATTTCATTATAGTTTTCAGTATATGTTGTGTAATCATGTACATAATCATCTTCCCCTACTGGTTCAGCTATGAATGTTGCTGGCTTTACTGTCTTACATTTGACAATTTTAGTCACAGGATTCAAGATTATTAAGTCGTATCCTGATGCTCTTTACATGGTCAACGTTCTTTTAGGTTTCTATAAAGTCGCAAATAATGCATGTTTGACAAATAATGGTACTGAACAACCAATTGATATACTTGAAGCTTTTTCAATTGTGAATGCTTCAACAGCTAAAGACTACTCACCAGGATAAGTCCCTTTCATGACTGGATCTAAAATCTCAATATAATAGGGTAATGGTTTGTGTCCATGTCCTAATGTCGGGTTCTGTGTAAGAAGTGCTGTCATCACTTCTCTATTTGAATGGGAAATAAGTACAATTCTTCATGATAATCTGGAATTCCCAACACAGGTGCTGTACTGATTGCCTTTTCTAATTCTTCAAATCCTTCAATCGTTTCATCAGTCCATATTATTTTACTCTTTCCCACCTGTGCTTCTTTAGACCCTTTTAAAAGTGTTCAAATAAATGTACTAAATCGAAAACCCAGGCCCTGCAGTATACATAGGCCTAAAAATGATTGCATTTCTCTCTTTGTTTTAGGTTCTGAGGTCTTCATAATTGCTTCTGCTCTTTCAACCGTCACTTTCCTCCCCTGTCAAGAAATCCACTGTCCTATTTACAAGCCATCTTCCTGACAGTATTATAGATTATCTTTATCCTTTTTATATCCTTTCTCTGAGAGGATAGTCATAAGCTTAATTGAATCTTCTCTACATATTTCTTCTGCGTCACTGCATACCAAAATGTCATCCACATATTGCACTGTTGCACTTTCGAGCTGAACATTGCCTAGGTCCATCTGCAGGACTCCATTAAATATTGAAGGGAACTCACAGTACGTATGTTTCAGGTGGATATTCCTATACAAAAAGGAATTTAAAACCTGTGAGTCATCATGGAGGGGAATTCTCAGGTATGACAGGTTGGAAAAGTACAGTGTCTATGCCACTAGCCCCACTAGCCCACTCCTCACCTGATGAGTCTGTGGGAGATGCAGTAGATTCGGCCGTAGAACTTTCCTTCTTCCTTTCTCTCCAGGTTGTTCTTGTAGACTTGGTGCCAGTCTTGCCCTTGGATTTGAAGAGATAAGGACGGGCTCGCCTGGAGGCCACTTTTCCAATGAGGCTTTTTGCCCGGCAGCGGGGACTCCAGGGAGCCCACCTCAAACCAGGGAAAAGCTGGATGAAAAACCCTGGTAGGTATTGCTATGGGTGGTAGTTGATGCACTCCATGGAGAAATCCAGTAAGAGCGTAGGCGAGGGTAAGTATTGCCTACAATTACCAGAATGCACTGGCTGTTGTCGTAGTAGGTGGTTGCTTGTTCAGTGGAATGACTACAATGACCAGCATGCATAGGTGCTATCAATAGAACTCTGAGTTCTAGATGGCGTGTGGTTAACACGCAGAGAATATGTAACCCAAGGAAGGGCCGTGAATCAGGTTCACATGGCTCCGGCAGAAGACGCCGCTCACAGAGAACAAAGAAAGCTGGGGAATCGCCCAGCGTGGGAGAGAGAACAGCAGAAGCAGGGGGGACTGTGAGAGAGGTACGCAGGTTACGGCGACAGACGCCACGCAAGCAACGAAGAAAGCTGCTCAGAAAGGGAGGAGGCAAGGAGCCGTTCGAGTGGGGAGGAAGGCCACTAACAAACGACAAACAAGGTAAATGGAAAGCGGTGATGGAACACAGGAGGGAGCATAAGCAATCTTGCTCGCGGGAACAAAGTAAGGAAGTTGCAACGCACAGGTGCTTCTCATTAGCAGGTCTTTAAGGCAGCTACTGCTGGAAGACTAGACCGCACTGTGTTTTGAATGGAATAAATTAGTCCTTCTTCCATATCGACCATCTCCTCCATAGCTTCCATGGGCGATATGTGACAGTATGGCCCCTTCTCAGTAGACGCCCTCCTGCTTTCCCGGTTGTAGTCGATGGAACTTTTGAATGAGACGAGGTGCAGATATATGTCTAATTGGTTCCCAAGAGCTCTCAGACATTGGGTATCCCTTCCATAGTACTAGATAAGGTGCCATTCTTGTACCTGGAATCAAGGAGTCTGGAGACTTCGTATTCCTCAGTTCTTTCCTTCTGCTGGAATCCAATAATCTTTTTTATTTTTATTTTGTGTGAGTCCTCTGTGTATTCTTTCAGTAAGGAGTTGTGAAACACTGGATGGATTCTTCGTAGCTTGGCTGGAAGAGCCAAGTGAAAGGTCACAGGATTAATTTTAGCCGTGATCCGGAAGGGTCCGATATAACAGGGTGAGAATTTGCCTCGGTGTATCCACCTGGGTAGGTATTTGGTTGCCAACCATACTGTGGTACCAACTTCCTATTCAGAGCTGGGTTGTCGCTTGAGATCTGCCCACCTCTTGCTTTTTTGAAGTGCCATCTCAAGGTTGGCTCGTGTCTTTTTGTGAAGGTCTTGCAGAGTATTCATAAGCAGATCAACTGAGGGTACGTTAGAAGAAATCTGACCAAACAGAGGTATGTGTCTGGGATGGAATCCACAAGTGCATGAGAAGGGACTCATGCCTGTAGAGGAATATCTGGTGTTGTTGTAGGAAAATTCTGCCATGGGCAGAAGCTGATACCAATCATTCTGCTCTTGGTTGCAGAAACACCTGATGTATTGTTCTAAAGTTGCATTGAGTTGTTCGCTTTGTCTGTTGCTCTCCAGATGAAAAGCAGACAAAAGGGATCTTTTTATGCCTAAGAATTTGCATAGAACAGTCCAAAATTTTGAAGTGAATTGTGAGCCGTGATCTGATACTCTGGTCCGGGGTAGTCCGTGTAATCTGACCACGTCTCTCAAAAACACCTCTGCAGTAATGCATGCTGTAGGCAATCCTTTTAAGGGTGAGAAATGAGCCAATTTGCTGAATGAATCGACCAGGGCCATGATGGCTGAGTACCCATTAGAAACGGGTAAGTCCACAATAAAATCAGTGGAGACGTGTTACCACGGACCTTCTGGAGGAGTTTCCTGCTGTAGGAGGCCTAGAGGTTTGCAATAAGCGTACTTATTCTGGGCACATACTGGACATGAGGCTGACATCTTTTGCCATCGTGGGCCACCAGAATTGCCTAGAAACTCTAGAGTGGCATTTTGTCCCTTGTGTCCGCGCTGACTTCGGACGGTCGTGTATCGAGCCAGGCAACGGCAAGAATGGAGAAGGTCACTGTGCAACCACAAAGCCTGCCGACCAACCCGTGCAAGACCAGATGTTACAGGACTATCTTCAGCGCAGAGCAGTTGGCCAGACTTGAGCAGGAGTACTGCGAGCAGCGCTACCTGTCCCGGGCCGCACAGTTCCAATTGGCCGCATCTCTGAGCCTGTCTGAGACCAGAGTCAAGGTAACCCCACCATTTTATCGACAAAAGGCTAGCATGAGGTGTGGACATCACAAATCCAGTCATGGGTGGTTGGCTCTTCTAGGTTCCGTGAGCTACAAACACAGGGATGAGTGCATAGAAGGGATGAGTGCGTAGAAGGGATGAGTGCGTATATGGCGGATGAGTGGAGAGAGCGGATGATTGTATAAGACCTGATGACTGTATAGGGCGGATGAATTGATTGAGTGGATAGAGTGGATGATCAAATAATGGTACACTGAGGATGAGCGCACATAACGGATGAAGGCATAGAACAGGTGAGTATAGAGATGAATATATGTGCTTAAAGCAGATGAGTGCGGGGAGCAGATGAGTGCGTAGAGGGGATGAGTGCCTAGAGGGGATGAGTGCCTAGAGGGGATGAGTGCCTAGAGGGGATAAGTGCATAAAGCAGGTGAATGTATAGTACATGTGAAGGGCAGACAAGAATACATGCGTGGGGCCGACTGAAGCATGCAGAGCGCGATGGAAGAGCCGGAATGCATGAGTGCGTGGAACAGACCACAGTGTATCGAGCAGACTGGTATGCATGAGTGGATAGGAGTGCATGGAACGGACTGGAGCGCCTAGAACTGTGTGATGTATATAGTATGATTGAATACAGAGAACGCTTGAAAGACCATGCAACACACTATATCACATCACCACACTTACTCTCTCCTTTACATCACCACTCAACTAGAACACAGAGATACTTTGGGCCTCATTACGACCCTGGCGGAAAGTGACTGACCGGACCGCAACAGCGTAAATAGCGTTTCCGCCATTGCACGAAGGAGCAAAGTGCGGCTAATTACGACCCATCGGGCACGAGCATTACGCCATGGCGGAATCCGAAAGGCTGCGATGGCGGAAATGACCCCAAAACGGCCCTTACCGCCGCCGTACGCTGCACCAGGTGCAATACCGCCACCCATCTTAGCGGTCACCGTAATGAGCGGTCACCGTAACGAGCGGGCACCGCAAATTACGGGCACCGTAAATATACGGAAACGGAAGTAAAAGCATGTGGCCGGAACGGGAAACAGCACGCCGCACAACTATAAAATCCGAATCCCAACACAACCATTAAAAATCCGACCCTGACACACATCCCAACCCGTTAGCAACCCCAGTTAAAAAAATAAATATGGGAAAGGTAGCCAAGAAAGCGTGTGATCGCAAGCGGCAGGTCCACTTCTCCCGAGAGGAACTGACCGTGCTCACCGAGACCCTCCAGGAAAATGCCGCCGTCGTCTTCTCCAGTCAAATGACCAGGACGGCCCTTGCCAACAAGAAGGCCATATGGGCCCTGGTGGCACAGCGCGTAAGTGCGGTGGGGACAACACCCCGCACGCCACAGCAATGTCGCAAGCGGTGGGACGACCTGCGGATCCGCGTACGCAGCATACTTTCTGCGAACAGGAACATCGCCACAGCTACCGGGGGGGGTTCAGAGTCGCCCATCAAGTTGACCCCCTGGGAGGATATCTGCGCCTCCACCATAGGAATGGAGAGCATAGAGGGAGTCGGAGGGATGGAGAAAGGAGTGCCGACATCCGGAGAATCAGGTAGGTTGGCCAAGAGAAACAATGCGAAATCCACAAAACACGAACATGTGCAGTACCATGTGACCCCATAGTGCAATACATACTTTGCCCTGACAGCGCCCTCTAAAAGTCAGAATGAATAAACAAATCAATCAAGATGCCATAAACAACCCCTACATGTGCAGCATGCACCCCCTAACTGCAGGCAGCCAAATGAATGCATCCTCAATCCACACGAAAATGAGACCACCTCCAAGGCCCAGTCCCAAATCAGCCTCATGTACCACCCCAATGCATTTGATACGTTGCCATTCCAAATCCGACAGACCCATAACTAACGCTCGCCCCTCTTTACTCCACCACAGGGTCCGATACCAACGACGAGCTGCAGGACACCCCTACCAGCACGCCTGCAAAGAGGGCCAGGACCAACGTCCCAAGAGCCTCCACCTCAGGTGCAAGGATCAAGACACGGCAGCAGCAGGAATCAAGTGGCAGCACACTGGAGGGGACTGCAACAGGCACCCCAGCAGCCAGCAAGTCCACAACCCCAGCACCACAGGTCCCCCCAAAGAACGTATCTGATGGCACTGCCTCTGGTGGTAGCAGCACCATAGGTGACACAGCTGTCATGCCAGCATGCTCCGACACGGAAAACAGTGCTGGCGACGTAGGTACCATCCATGACCTTTCCCAATCCCCCTGCATGTTCCATCCCCTACACCATGACGAAACCACGCAGGGGCACCCTGAAGACGACGACTGGCCAACCCCCACAAGTCCTGTGCCAAGGCAACATGTGTTGAGCAGCCCCCCTGTCACACCACCGCAAATGTCCATGGCCCAGCAGAGGCAACAGTCCCTCGACCTGCTGATCGAGCAACAGCAGGAAGTGTCCACGCTACTCAAGGACCATGCAAATGAATGCGGGGGTTCCAGGGCAGCCATGGAAACATCCACCGAGACACTCAGGGCACAAATAGAGAAAAGTAGTGAGAGCCTCAGGGGAGAAATGGAGAGAAGCACCGAGAGCCTGAGAGCACAAATGGAGAAAAGCACCGAGAGCCTGAGAGCACAAATGGAGAAAAGCACCGAGAGCCTGAGAGCACAAATGGAGAAAAGCACCGAGAGCCTGAGGGGGGAACTGCATGCGACGTCCAAAGACGTTTGTGCTGAACTTGCTGCTGTGCGCCGTGTGCTCTCGGAGCTCTCACAAACCCTCAGAGACATGCATGGACGCGAGCAGGCAGAGACATCATCCGTGGCAAGTTCCGTCCAGGGCAGCCCCCAACGCAGATCTGGCAGGAACCTGCGCTCCACGGGCAGGGGTGCCCCTGATACCCGTAGAGGGGGCTTGCAATAGCGTCTACCCACGGACAGCATGCATATTTGGACACTGGTGTTGGGGGGGGAGGTAGTAGGGTGGAGGGGGTGTGTTGGGCTTCACTGGGTGGCGGGTCCATAGGGTGTATAAATCAAATCACATTAACAATACAGCACCTCTTTATCATCCAATGACATGTGTGGACATTGATATTTGCGTACGAGGCCTTCATAGGCGTACAGTCCACAATGTGCCTGTACTACACACACACAGTGCCACAGGTCCCCTTTCCGTGTAATAGGCACCATGCGTGGTTGCTAGAAGCATGCATCTATGATGCTCTGTCGGATTGCACGTGCATCCTGTGCCTCATGGACTCCTTGAGGTGCCTCCACATCCCCACCCTCATCATCATCATCATCTTCAGGTGCATGCAGTACAGCGTCAGGGGGCATGGGCACATTCCTACGTATGCACATGTTGTGCAGCATGACACATGCCATTACCATCTTAGAAACCTTCTCATGGCTGTACATGAGTGCCCCGCCAGACCTGCTGAGGCTGCGGAAACGAGCCTTCAGTAGGCCGAATGCCTGTTCAATGACCACACGGGTACGTGAGTGGGCATGGTTGTAGTCCTCCTCATGCTCGTTCTGTGGGTTCCGGATTGGTGTAAGGAGCCATCTCTTCAGTGGATACCCGGCATCACCTGTATGAGACGAATAAAGGGTGTCAGTGGAATGATAGTGCTAAGTAGCCCCCCCCCCCCCTCCTGCAAGGTCATTGACGCATCAAATGGGCCACGATGTCATGCATGGAATGAGACTCACCGAGTAGCCAGGATCTGTGCCCTGCGTGTCGCTCCATGTAGCGTGGTATTCTTGTGTTCCTCAGGACCATAGAATCATGGGTAGATCCTGGAAATCTGGCACAACAATGCGTAAAGATCTTGTTGGAGTCACACACCATTTGCACATTGATTGAATGAAATTGTTTCCGGTTGCGGTACTGGACCTCCATGGCATGTGGGACAACCAATTCAACATGGGTGCAGTCGATGGCACCAATGCAACCCGGGATGCCGCCAAGTGCATGGAATCCCACTTTTGCGTTGGTAATCTCCTGGTACGTGCGTGGTAGTGTGATGTGGTCGTCGGCGTGCTTCAGGAGGGCATCGTGCACTTGGAAGAGTGTCCGTGAGAACAGTGGCTGTGAAATGCCATGCAACTGTCCCACTGTGTGCTGGTAGGTGCCTGTGGCCAGGAAGTGGAGTACAGACACCACCTTCAGTAGGGGTGGGATGGCGGTTGGGCTATCTATCATGCTCACGAGGTCAGCATGTGTCATGTCCACAATGGCGATTATGGTGTCCCGGTCCAAACGGTAGAGGGTGTGGATCTGCTCAGCAGTGAGGTTGAACGGATCAGCTCGGAGGCGTGGGATTGCGGGCCGCCTGCGTGGTGGTAGTGGCAGTGCTTGTGGGCCTTGCTGACCCTGCCTTGCCCTCCTCCTCCTCCTTCTCCTCCGTCTCCCCTGTGCGCCCGGTTGTTGTACCTGTTGTTGTTCGTCGTCTTCTTGTAGTTGTAGCACTTGCAGTGCTATCTGGTCCCCCAGGCCCAACATCGCTAGTCCTGCCGGTAGCATTTTGGAGTGGGAGTGGTTGTGGGAGGGGTTTGGGTCTGCTATATATGTGCTGTCGGCCTGTATGGCCTCCACCTGTGCTGATTGAATGAATCTGTGGCAGATGCAATCCCTTCTGGCCGAGCACGTCCCGCACGTAAGGCTGCATTTGGCCGCATGGCATCTTGGGATTGGAATCATGTATCAAATCCCGATGGCAGTGTGATGTACTTTGACTGATTTTCATGCTATGCTCCCATTGTTACACATGCTATAATTGCAGCCGCTTACATACCTGTGAAGAGTCAGTGGTATGTAGGGCTCGATCGATGGCCGACCCTCATGCAGCACAGTAACGTACTTCACCGACGGGCGCGGCGTCCCATTTGTGATTGCAGCCAGTTAGCATTATGACACACAGCCGCACTACATTGATGTAATTGTGAATGCAAGCGTTCACAGAAGCCTTTTCGACGTAATGTTGCAAGTGAGGAATTCGAAGGCCAGCATTTTTGGTTTTGAAGTAGCGGCGAGGATACGCCCACAGGTCTGGCTGGAAATGTAACGTTCTATTGTAGAATGTCCTTGGGACATGGCCCATAACGAGCAAGCAATGAATGATATGAATTGAATGGGATGCGCAATAGCGTAGTGGACGATAAGGCAGGACGTTCCCAAATCCATCTTGCTTCACAACACTACAGATCCGGCCAGGAGCACAGTGGTTTTTGCAGACTGCATTACGCACAGACGCGATGGAAGTTTCACATATTATGTGAGTGAATATTCATGCGTTTTCATTGCGGGATGAGGGAATGATGAATGGATGCATGGACAGATGATTCCATTTAGGGTCTGCCATGTACATGGGTTTTTTGAATCACTCCCCTTCCCCTGCGCTATGTGATGCAAGGCTGCCATAGTGGGACTTACGTCTATCTGCCCTTGTCGGATCCTCCCTGTCTCGACGCGCCTTCATACACTTGTGTCTAGGCACGTTACTAATCCCATGTCATGGGTTCTATCTTGACGGACGCATGCACAGTAACCGACGTTGCCAATGGTGTATTTACCTCGATTGATTTCGTTATGAATCGATACTGATTTAGGGGTGTGTATATTCCTTTGGAGTGGGCTAGCATGCATATGGGTGTGGATTTGGTGTGTTGAATGAAGATTGTAATGCATCATGAGTCCCGTAATGCAATCGGTTAATTTGTGTTTCATTTGGGTGACAGGTATCTCCTGCCCTATTGCAGATGCCATCTCTACGCCACTCCTCCAGATGGGTTTTACTCTCGACACCTGCAGCTTCGGGTGAATCAGTGGAGCACCATTACGATCTTATGGGACGATCGCCAATGGGCCACATGCCCTTACGCTGTACTGGTGGCTAGGTGCAACATTTCGGCCTTTCAGCTCGACTAGTGCCTGCCTCATGGGACGGACCTGCGGTTCTTGCCGCTTCCATGTTGCCTTTTGGAACGTTGATGTAGGCCCTGTGTGCCATGATGGTACAGGGCGTCACACAAGTGGAAGCTGGTCAATTATTGCAGATGCAGCCCTCGGTGATGATGGATGTTTTGGTGTTATTTTGCAAATTGCTGTGGGGCCTTTGTCATTTGGATGTGCATTTAAATTGTATTCCGATATTTGTCGTGTTGCGTTATTCTTTGCAGGTGATGTGGCGATTTTCGATTTGTGGCGGTATGTATTGCGAGATGATCTGCATTGTGTTCCGCCTTCTGAGTTGAGTTGTGTGGTACAGTACTGGCCGCGTTTGCCTACGTAGCACAGTATGGTCACGGATAGGGGCTGCCATTGTGACTGTTTACATGATGTGCTGTTCAGGGGCGGGGGATTGGCTTTTGGCCGACTGGTGCCTGTCAGCCAGGTCGATTGGTGGAATGATGGGATGTTCAGAATGTGGCTGGTCACAGGTGCCTGTGTTTGCGTGCGTTTGTTGGAGGGGGACTGGGGTCATGTCCATTGGAATAGCTTCTGTATTCATGCCATCTGTGCCCTGCAGCTCCCATCGGCCCCTCTTGGGATGAGCCTGGCTGCTCAGTCACTCTGCCAACTTGTGTGGTACATGCTTCTGCTGATGGTTGGTTTGTTTACTGGCAAGAGTACAGGGCTGGTGCAATCCCCCTCAGGATGCTGTTTTGGATGTTGCCTTGCGCTGGTGGCAAGCGATGGGGGACTACTGTTGTTTTGTGTCATGTGTTCTTGATTTTCATTTTGATGTATTGTACCTTCACATGCCTGTGCTGCATCAGTACGGCTATGGTGACATGCCGTACATGGATGCCCACTCACGGGGCGCTTTGAGCCCCTGCATGCATTTCTACGTTGGCATGCATGGGTGAATTGTGGATTTCACTGGTTGCATAGTGTGAGTACATTGCGCCTGCCAGGAGTTGTGCAATGTGGCCAGGGAGTGGAGTACAGGCACTCAGTGGGCCATTTACGGTTGGTTCACGATGCCGTATTTCTCGCCATGGCGGAATGGTACTTTACGACGTGCTTGATGGCGTTCAGTACATGTCCGCTAGGGTCAGAATTCGCGTACCGTTGCGCCATGGCGGTGATTCCGGTTTTGCAAGGCGCGCGTGCGCGTACTTGGTGCAGTTAGCGTTGTCGTTCACTGCGGTGTCGCTAATGGCATCGTACTTTACGGTGACGGGTCATAATCGCAACGAGCGGTGTTCGATGGCGGTATTGCATTTCCGCCATCATTTTTCCATTTCCGCCAGGGTCGTAATGAGGCCCTATGACACCATTCAGTATAACTGTTCTCATACCAACATCCGCCACTCACTCCACATCATTCTAAGTAAACACTGCTGGTTACTCACCCCCCAGTCAGGCGTTATCCTCAGGCCTAACGCAGCCACCTCCACTCTGGATGAATCCTGCCAGAATGAACACATACTCCTGATCTCTCAACCACCACACCTACCGCTAGGAAGCAGCTATTACACTGATACCGCACGAGCTGCACACACACCCGGTGCCCACACGCACCTTTTTGACTCTCCCTACTCTCTCTACTGATCTGAACTTCGGTTCCCAAGGGCGTTCAACCTACCAGCGCCTTCAGACCATACCAATGGTATATAAGGCTCTATATAAATGCAAAATAACAATAACAATAATGGTACATCATGACACCAGGCCATTGCTTGTTCTTTTAGGTCTGTCATAGGCAGAAACAACGACCCTTCTTTGAATAACAGATCACCCCTTTGAGTCATTCCTTGGTTCAGAGGGTCCTTTTCCTTGCTCTGGGCAGATTGTACTTGTTGTAGAAAAGAGTTAATGGTGTTAACAAACCGCTTCCCAGCTAAAAGGATCTCCTGACCCTGATAACCTCCAAAGTCTCCTTGACTGCGTGAGAGAGCATCAACAAGAGGATTGTCTTTTCCTGGTAAGTACGTCAGAACAAAGTCAAACAGAGGAAAAAAATAGGCCCATCTGGCATGTATGGAGTTCCGGCATTCCATCTTCTGGAGTACCTTCAGATTTTGGTGATTAGTACGAACCTGAAAAGGATGAATAGTCCCTTGTAAAAGATGTCTCCACTCTTCGCATGCCTGCCTAATAGCCAGGAGTTCTATTTCCAGTACAGAGTAGTTTCGTTCACTTGGGCTAAGTGTACGGGAATAGTAGGCGATGGGGTGTTCCAATCCATCCGCCTTCCTTTGCAGTAGTGCGGCCCCAATTGCACCGCCTGAAGCATCGGTTTCCACAATGAAGGGTAAGGACTGGTCTGGTTTTCTCAATATGGGAGCAGTTACAAAAGCTGTCTTGAGTCTTTGGAATGATTGTTCTGTTGTTAGGTCCCAAACAAACTTAACACCCTTTTTTAAGAAATTAGTAATGGGTAGGATGATTTCTGAAAAGTTGGGTATAAACTTAAAAAGGTGGCAAGACCTAAGAATCTCTCTATGTCCTTCACTGATGTGGGCACTGGCCATTGAGTTATTGCTTGTGTCTTGGTGGGATCCATTTGCACGCTGTCTGCTGAGAGTATAAACCCTAGGAAAGGTATGGTTGTAGCTTCAAAGACACACTTCTCTGGTTTTTCCAGCAGACTGTTCAATCTCAAACTGTGTAGTACCTCCTGAACATGTTGGCAGTGTTCTTCCAGAGTGTTAGAAAAAATAAGTATGTCATCCAAATATACTACAACCGAAGAATATAGTACATCTGCAAATATCTTGTCCATAAACCATTGGAACTGGGACGATGCATTTACTAAATGAAAGGGCATAACTCTACTCGTAATGTCCAAGAGGTGTTCTAACAGCCGTATTCCACTCGTCTCCTTCACAGATTCTCAGAAGATGATATGCTCCCCAAAAATCTAATTTGGTGAAAACACGTGCTCCTTGTACATCCTCTATAATGTCTTTCATCAAGGGCATAGGATACCGATCTTTTATGGTTAGACTTTTAAGTCCTCGGTAATCAATGCATAGCCTTAGTTCGGTGGTTCCTTTTTTTGAAATAAAGAAAAGGGATGCCCCTGCCGATGAGGATGATTCACGGATGAGTCAGTTTTTTAGATTTGTGGCTAAGTATTCCTTGAGTGCCTCCTTTTCAGGTAATGACAAGGGGAACATTTTTCCAAATGGTACTTCTGTGTCTGGAACCAGTTCGATCTTGCAAACCTCCTTTCGATGAGGTGGAAGATTCCGTGGCTGAGTGTCTAAAAACACATCAGTGTAATCCTGGTATTGGACAGGAATCAAGCTGACACTGTTTATGGTTCTGTGTACCATTGTTTGTACCTTCGGTTTAGCTGGCTCTGGAATCAGACAATGTTGACAGCAGTAATGGGATTGAAATTCTCCAGAGTTCTGACACCAGTCTATGCTTGGGTTGTGTCTTCGAAGCCATGGTATGCCCAAAATGATAGGAACATGTGCTGCCCATTTAAGATCAGGATAGGTATTCATGGTGATTGGACATCTGGACCTTTAACTCCTGTGTCTCTTGACTGATGGGTCCTGAGGTTAACGGGGTACCATCGACTCCTTCAACTGGGATTGGTCGTATCTTGGAGCATCTCAGTATCTGATGTTCCATGGCCCACTTATCGTCCACAAAGTTACCGGCTGCCCCACAATCCAGCATGGCTAGACATTCAATAGGATTCCCTTTGTTCCAGTCAATAAGAACCTTGATCACCATTAGACTGTTGCTGTCAATCACAGCGGGTTGAGCCACTGAACAGGGATTAACCGTACATTCCCCTTCCTTTTCCCTGTTCAAGGTCGGGGGTCTTTCGTTTCCCTGTCTTCTGGGAGGTACCTCGGGACAGTCACGTAACAAATGAGTATTGGAGCCGCGTTACATGCACAGCCCAAGATCTTTGCGTCTCTTTCGTTCGCATGCAGGAAGCGGCCCTCTTGCTGTTCCCATCTGCATAGGTTCTTCGGTTAGTGTCCTTTCAGGTGTTGAGGGTAGGCTAGGTAGGGCAGTAAAAGAACATGGTCTCTTTTTCTCTGCTCTCGTTTCAGTCATACGATAGTCTATCTGCAAAACCAAGGCCACTAGTTCCTGAAAAGGTGCAGGTCTGGCCACTCTAGCCAATTCGTCCTTTATGTCCTCGTGCAGACCACGTCGAAAAAGGGCCTGTTGAACCGTCTCCGGCCAACTGGCTTCGGTTGCTACTTTCTGAAAGTTGGTGACATAGGTTTGTAGGTCCAATGTTCCTTGACGTATGTCTAGTAGATTCTCAAAAGTTGAATAGAAGACTTCAGGCCTTTCGAATCTTGTTTTCAACTGTGTTACAAAGGTGCCGTAGTTGTTTAATGCTGGGTCCATAGCGGTCACCAAGGGAGTTGCCCAGGAAAGGGCGTTACCTACCATGTTGGAAATCAGAAATCCCACCTTAGCCCTGTCCAACTCATATGTTTTGCGGCGAAAGGTGAAATGTATTGTACAAGCATCGAGGAATTCTTTCACCTTTTTGGGGTTGCCATCAAATTTTCCACAGGGTAGGGAATAGGAGGTAAGTCTCCATTAGTGTCTTCTCTATGTTGGACTTGCTGCCTTAAAGCAGCGTTATCTGCTCGAAGGTTTTGCATTTCTACAGTTAGAGCCTGTATGGCATTGGCCATTTCCTGATATTGCTTGAGGCTAGCCATTCTTTCCGAGCGTAGCAATCTCTCAGGTATGACAGGTTGGTCAAGTACAGTGTCTATGCCACTAGCCCCACTAGCCCACTCCTCACTTGATGAGTCGGTGGGAGATGCAGTAGATTTGTCCGTAGAACTTTCCTTCTTCCTTTCTCTCCAGGTTGTTCATTTAGACTTGGTGCCTGTCTTGCCCTTGGATTTGAAGAGATAAGGACGGGCTTGCCTGGAGGCCACTTTGCCAATGAGGCTATTTGCCCGGCAGTGAGGACTCCAGGGAAACCACCCCAAACCAGGGAAAAGCTGGATGAAAAACCCTGGTAGATCTTGCTATGGGTGGTAGTTGATGCAGTCCGTGGAGAAATCCAGTAAGAGCTAAGGTGAGAGTAAATATTGCCTACAATTACCAGAATGCACTGGTTGTTGTCATAGTAGGCGGTTGCTTGTTCAGTGGAATGACTACAATGACCGGCATGCATAGGGGATATCAATAGAACTCCGAGTTTGTCCGGATAGAGGTCCAGATGGCGTGTGATTAACACGCAGAGAATATGTAACCCAAGGAAGGGCCGTGAATCAGGTTCACATGGCTCCGACAGAAGACGCCGCTCACAGAGAACAAAGAAAGCTGGGGAATCGCCCAGCGTGGGAGAGAGAACAGCAGAAGCAGGAGGGGCTGTGAGAGAGGCACACAGGTTATGGTGACAGACGCCGTGCAAGCGAAGAAGAAAGCTGCTCAAAATGGGAGGAGGCAAGGAGCCGTTCGAGTGGAAATGAAGGCCACCAACAAACGACAAACAAGGTAAATGGAAAGCGAGGATGGAACACAGGAGGGAGCGTAAGCAATCTTACTCGTGGGAACAAAGTAAGGAAGTTGCAACGCACAGGTGCTTCTCATTAGCAGGTCTTTAAGGCAGCTACTGCTGGAATACTAGACCGCACTGTGCGTTGAATGGAATAAATCAGTCCTTCTTCTATATCAACCATCTCCTCCATAGCTGCCATGGGCGATATGTGACAGGAATTGAAAAGAATGCATTCTTTAAATCTATGACTGTAAAATATTTGGCGTTAGATGGGATGTTGCACAACATTTTTGTGGGATTTGGAACTAAAGAAAACTCAGCTTTCACTGTATTGTTTAGAGGGCGAAGGTCCTGTATAAATCTCCATGACCACCCCCATCAATTTTCTCACTGTGTACACAGCCACGTTACATTGAGAATCGGATGGTATCACTATTCCTATTCGCCTCTATGGACATGGGGTATTGCTTTGCATATGGCAAAAGTGCTCCTGGTTTAAAGGCATGGTCTAGTAAAAAATGTTATTGTCCCTACGGGTCGGCCATGTTTTTTTAAGCCTATGTGGCTCGATTTTAGAAAACTTTCCTATGGACCTTACCCGAGTTTTCGTCCATTGAACGCACGCGAAAACAAGCACCAGGGAGCCGCCATTTTCTGATAATCCTATCTTTTCCCCGATCGCCCTGGCTGACCTGCTTTTGTGGCACTAAATCAATTCCCCCGCCCCTGAGCCTGCCATCAGCAGACTCGTACCGCCCATTTCCCAACGCCAAAGCACGTCTCGTGTCAACATTCGCTGCGCTTCAGCTAATGACGTGTTGCCATGGAAATGGCAGGACGCCTCTCTCCTCAATAAGTATAAACAGACCGTTTCACAACACACAGCAGCCGATTTTCGATTCCATTCCTCTCTCTGTGTTACTTTGAGTATTCTGTGACTCGTTTCAGTGCTCTGGTCAGCTACCTTCGCCGCTTGTTGCCCGTGTGAACAGATACCAGTACCACCGCTATAAATTATTTTAGTTTGTTTAACACACAATGGCTACAATAATGCCCTACATGTACGAGCCCGAGTATACCGAGGAGGAACTACTGGAAAGGGAAGCACGCAAAAACGATGGGGATTCGGACGCCAGTTGGCAGGACGAATCAACAGATGAAGAGCCTGGGCCTAGTCGAATGGACGGCGTCTCCACCTGGTGCACATGCAATCGGTGCGAGCTAATGCCAACTGAGGACGAGAACTGCTGCTGCCGAGAAAACTCGGGATGCCTGGCCTACATTTCGGAAGGCGAGCCATGACCGCAATGCATCACCGAGCTGCCAGACTTCAGGGCAGCCTGCCTCACACGGGCCGTGTTGAGAATAATGATGGTGCTTATGCACGAACTTTGAGCAACTGTTCGTCCTCGTAATCCTAGTAACGAGTAAGTATTCTCTGCTTGTCATGCCACTCCTATTTCATGGTCTTCTACTATATCCAAAATTACATCTACATATCATTGTAACGCATGTAAGTCGTTGAATAGTGTGCATTGTCTAGATAGCATTTGTCCGTGTAAAATGCCATTAGTTACAAGAATTGTCATTGACAACAAACGTTTATTAAACTTATCTTGGTAATTTAAAAGCAGTTTGTTTCATTCCTTTTCACAGGTGGTACAGGCTGATGGCCTATCGTTCCTTTACATGGTGGCTTCATGGGAGGCTTGGACACCGCGTTCGAAGAGTGATACCCGCCTGTGCCGTTCGTGCCATTAGAGAAACGTTCCCGAGTGACAGCGGTCAGTACAGGGGATTTTCTCTCGCTGTGCTGCAACCTGACCTGTATAATCTTTAAAGTCTTGTATTTTTGTGTCATGAAAATAAGATACAAAATAAAACACCACATATATTTTAACAACGGTTGTCTCGATTCTTTAAATGAATCAAGTGTCTCTCCATTCAAGGATGGACGTCAGACATCTGTGCTCCGAATGGGTGAAGGTCTGGTTGCTGTGAAGCAGGGTGTTCACTATCTATCTAAGCTAACATAACATATTCTCGATAATGCATGCACTAAAACACACTTGTTCAAAGTCTTTCAGTAGGTTATGTCTCTATAAAAGTCACACAAATATCTATACTAACATTTACCATTGGATTATATAGTCTTGACCACTATAATACACCGGTTGAATTGTGGGTCTGTGCTCACAAGAATCTCCGGTATGTGGCATTTGTTATTGATAAGCAACGATATACTATCATTGATATAAAGGTGATATACTTTATATTGATATAAAGGCGGTTCGCGCCGGTGGATGCGCGCTGGCATGGGGGGCTGTCAGGGGCGCGAAAGACAAGGTGCCAAACTACATGTACACTTCAAAAGGTGTCCCACGCCAAGGGGTCATCGGTCACATGGCCTCCTCAGACCCCGTGTCTCCAGCCAGGCCTCCCCCTGAAGCAGGCCGCCCCCCTGCTATCCACATAAGTGTGTCTCCATTCAGCAGTCTTCCTGTGCCTTATCTGCACGCCCCAGGGCCATCCATCCCACCTCCCTGTATCAAAGGCGGTTCGCGCCGGTGGATGCGCGCTGGCATGGGGGGCTGTGACGGGCGCAAACGGCCAAGGTGCCAAACTGCATGTACACTTCAAAAGGTGTCCCACGCCAAGGGGCCATCGGTCACATGGTCTCCTCAGACCCCGTGTCTCCAGGCAGGCCTCCGCTGAGGCAGGCCGCCCCCCTGCAATACACATAAGTGTGTCTCCATTCAGCAGTCTTCCTGTGCCTTATCTGCACGCCCCAGGCCCATCCATCCCATCCCCCCCTCTATTAAAGGCGGTTCACACCTGGGGATGAGCGCTGGCATGGGGGGCTGTCAGGGGCGCGAAAGGCCAAGGTGCCAAACTGCATGTACACTTCAAAAGGTGTCCCACGCCAAGGGGCCATCGGTCACATGGCCTCCTCAGACCCCGTGTCTCCAGCCAGGCCTCCCCTTGAAGCAGGCCGCCCCCCTGCTATCCACATAAGTGTGTCTCCATTCAGCAGTCTTCCTGTGCCTTATCTGCACGCCCCAGGGCCATCCATCCCACTCCCATGTATCAAAGGCGGTTTGCGCCGGTGGATGCGCGCTGGCATGTGGGGCTGTGACGGGCGCAAACGGCCAAGGTGCCAAACTGCATGTACACTTCAAAAGGTGTCCCACGCCAAGGGGCCATCAGTCACATGGTCTCCTCAGACCCCGTGTCTCCAGGCAGGCCTCCCCTTCAAGCAGGCCGCCCCCCTAATACCACGACATACACACGTCATTCATTCACGAACACACCCCAGTTTCTAATACTTTAAAAACCACTCGATATGTCTCATGAGAACATCTTTGTGCTTTGCAAGTCAACTCCTGAACGTGCTACCTGGGAACCACTGAGATCTATGCTAATCTGCTGGTCGTTGTGCTATCCGTGAACTTCTGTGACCGCTTCTAGCATACCCATAAGTGCGCTACCTGTGGCCATCCACCTATTCTCCCACAACATACTGCTCTGCTTGCTGAATCCAACTGTTTGTTGGTCAAGGTAAGGCCATGTATCCTGGTCATATTTCGCAGATTTTTAAATTTCTATCTATTTTCGAGTAGAGTACACAATAGTGCTATGTTCATTGGTCTCATTGGTATTGACTTGAGTTTCCATTGCTATGCTATCAATAAATCTATTTATTTTCATCTGTGTCTATTGTCATTGAATTGCATCCTTCGGGGGTCCAGTCTATAATGTAAGCATGTTTCCTTCTCGTGCAAGACAGAACATCCAAGGGACGAGTCACATGTTCAGATTTCAGTCACATTAATTATAAATTTCTTCAATTTATGCAAATACTAAGCAGCACATAATGAACTAGTATAGTAACTGCGACCAAAACAAACCTTGCATTGATCATTGTATGATTCATTTACTTTTGTATCAAATCTTTACTCTTGAAGATTGTATAATAATGTCGATATTTACTTTTCAGATTTATCAACAATGCCTGCCTGTTCGATTAGCGGTTGCCCTCCGAAGACCCATGCGAAATCTGAAGGAACTACAATGCATGTATTCCCGAAAACTGTTGATCGAATAAGAGAATGGGTCAGACATTGCGGATATCCACTGGATGAGCTGGAAAATAGAGTCCAACAAGTCTTAGAGGACAAGAGGGGTGATCGATACCGCATCTGCAGCCGGCACTTTTCCTTGGACATGTACACAACTTCTTGGATAACAAAGAAGAATAAAGGGCGAACGACACGGAAATTGCGCGAAAACGCTATTCCCACTCTATTCGTCCACATTCCTCCACCGGTGAGTCAAGTGCCCGGATTTAGCTTTCGGCCTTGCGGTAGTGTGTAGCCGAATGGATTAATTGGTATTGTAGGTGTTCTATCCCTTGTAATAATTTCGATATTGATATGAGTGTATAGTTTTTTGAATAATGACATTTATCAATGTATTCTTTTTCGATTTCATAACCCACAAACGCAATGTATATATATATGGGGACAGGGAACTGTGCTGTATTGAGCATTTTTCAAGTATTCTGTCGGCTTACATGGCTATTTTTAATATTGGCATTTCATTATCAATCATTAATTGACCTTTACAACTTCTTGACTATCCCTTGAATCTGAAGCAAGAACATTCCTCATCCTTGACGTGGTCGCAGTTATCAACCACTTCTAGCGCGTATCAGGTAATCTTACTAGGCTAATCCGCTACATACTTGTTTTATGCATGTCAAGTAATAGTTTTATTCTATCGTGTAATTATTTTACCGAATGTTTGGTTAATGCTTTCCAATTGATATACACCTTAGTTATCGTCCACTGGTGTTTGTTTTCAGTTATAATTAGTGTTATCCATACTAATGCAAGTACTGTCTTTCAGGGAGATGCTGAAGCGTCCGCCACATCTACAACATTTCTAGATGTTTTCAACATCAGGAGGTATGGATACTGACAGCTCCATCGAGCATCATCATCAGAGCTGGAATTCTTGTTGTTTGATTGTTCTACACAATGTTTCATTCCTGGTTAGCCGTTGATATGTACCTGTGCTGTCGACCCCAGGTGTGTGTCATGTTTTCACAATTATAATCCTCACTAATGCAAGTACTATGTTTCAGGCAGTTGATGGAGCGTCAACCCCTGCACTTGATGCAGAGCCTGACATTCAAGTATACGAATCTGCGCAACAGCTTTCGGAAGTGCGCACTACATTTGCAACATCCATAGATATTCTTCAGCAGCACGAGGTATGGATAATGACAGCTCCATCATGCGTGATCATATAACGTGATTCCATTTGCTATACTTTCTTCCCTATTAACGCAAGTGCTGTGTTTCAGGGAGACGACGAAGCTTCCACCACAATCACAACATCTCATTTAGATGATGCAGATGTAAAGGAATCGTTGAAATAAGTCGATGAAATGTGATCATATTTGGATTTTCCTTGATTCTTTTGGACAATGCATCATTTGCGGTTATCTCTTTATATGTACCTGTGCCGTCGACCCCAAGTGTGTGTTGTGTTTCCAATATTGAAAAGCATACTAATGCAAGTACTGTGTTTCAGGGAGATGCGGATGCCTCCTCTCCAATACAACCATTCATGGCAGTCCATGCAGAGGCAGAGGTATGGATACTGACAGTTCCATCGAAATAGATCATCACTGGTCGAATACTTGTCGTTTGATTGTTGCACACAATGTTTAAATCGTATTTGGCTATTGAGGTGTACCTGTGTGTTCGTCCTCACATGTTTTATGCTAACAATATTTTGATACATAGTAATGAAAGTACTATGTTTCAGGGAGACGATGGAGCCTCTTTCTGTGCTGTCTATGCGGATACAGAAAATATAGTCGTTGCAGTGCAAGAGGAAGGGAGGACATGAAGAAAACGAATCGGAGCTACAGCGTGCAGATGTTGACGGTCGAGTCAAAAAAGTTGCAAAGAAAAAAAAACAAAAAAAGGTTAGTTACAAACAGTTAATAACTTTAAAAAAAAAATGTTTGTGCTGGGGACTATTTTATGTTTTTTTTCCAGTCAATTCTACTACACTCCATCTTGTGTTTAAACTGAACATCCCTTTTCCAATCTCTCCTCCAGTTACCCGTGGGTGTGAGAACTATACACACACAGACAGTGAAGCGAATGAGAGATGTGGCTTGCCAAACCGTGTACACTATGGAGGAACTATTAATTGAGGCGAGGCGTGTTCAGGCTCGAGATGCTCATGTCCAATGGCCAGAACATGAATTAATTGTGTTTGGAGACTACAGCAAAGTTGCATTGGACCATAGCTACAGTGCGACCGCACCACCACAAGAAGATGTTATTGAATGTATTGAAGATAGCTCTGCAGTAGTTGCAGATCAATTTACACAATCTACACCCGCCAAAAATTTGCCACCAAAAAACCTGTCCACATTGTTGTGTTCTCCCATCAATGTTGAAGTAATAGATGTTGAAATGACAGAGAATGAACCAGCCGCAGCATCCATAGACGCATCAGAACTTGATATCAGCGATATTACTTTCCAATGTGTTGAAATCTCCACAACGTCAAAGGCGAAACAACGTTGACGCAGGATGACAGTCTAATGAAAGAGAGGAAATACATTGTATTCGACAGTTGTTTGATGGAAATTATAAGTATGCTGAAATGTGTGCATTCCATTAGAGGGAAAGTATGTGGGAAGCCATTGATTAATGTGACTCGTCAAATAAAAGGCAGTAACGTCAAAATAAATGCCGCCTGTAGATTAAATCATAGGTTCTCATGGTCTGCACAACCGATGCTGGGGAAACTGCCAGCAGGCAATCTACTGTGTGCAGCTGCATCACTTTTTAGTGGCTCCAGTTTTAGAAAGTTAGAGGCTTTCTTTCAGTTTGTGGGACTCCATTTCATTTCTAAAGCGCTGTACTACACATACCAACGTGATTATCTGTTTCCGGCCATTAGTGATGCTTGGAAAATTGAACAATTGTCTCTAGCAAGTACATTCGAAGGCAAAGGTTTCAGGCTAGCCGGCGATGGACAGTGCGACAACCCTGGATTTTCTGCCAAGTACTGCACCTACCACTTTCAGGAAATGGATAGTAAGAAAATTGTGAGTTCGGTGGTCGTGCAGGTAACACAATGTACATCCTCCGTGGCCATGGAGAAATTAGGTTTTGGCATCTTTCTGAATCAATCAATAAGAAAATCTCGGCTGCAGGGAAAAAAAAAGGTTTTGAAAGTATTTTGCAGTGGTCACATTCTATCACCAACCATCTTTGGTGGAGCTCAAAAACTTGTGAAGGGTCAGTGGAAATACTACTTGAAAAATGGCGGTCACTGATGCACCACTGTACCAACGTTCACCGCTGGTCAGAAAATCAACATTTCCACCAATGTGAACATGGCCCTTTGTCCCCAGAGGAGGCACGGAAGAAGAAGTGGTTGATTCCATCTTCACTGACACACAAAGCCATTGAGAAGATTGTTTTCGACAAAACTCTATCAAGAGATTTGAGAGGACTGGCAGAATTCTGTCACACAGGAGATTTGGAGGTGTTCCACAATATGTGCCTAAAGTACAGGCCAAAGCGTAGAGAAGCACAGATATGGAATTTTGGACATTTCTGTGCAGAGCAGTGATCCATTGCCACCGAACATTGCGACTGTGCCATGCCCACCCGAAGCACAGCTGATTGTGAAGTACAAATCCCGGTTTAAATAATTGCAATACGATTGTCTTTTTGTAAATAAATGTTATTGTACAGTGTACCTGTAAACCTAACCCCTACCTTCACCATCATGGGTGGCGAACAAGCTGGGTGTCGTCCTTGAATTCTCTCTATTCACCTCACATATGTGTATGTATATATTTTTCTCATGTCTCATCTCATGTAAATGTAAATGCTGCGCACTGTTAACGGAGGGGAGGCTTGCGTATTGCAAATAATAAAACAAACAAACAAACAATAAATCTCACTTTTAACTCAACTCCTGTGGTACTTTATACTTTCCCTGACCTTCTGCCAAAAATTAAATGTCTCAATTTGGGCTGCAAAGCTCGCAGACAACGGGGACAAAATTGGGGCACTTAGAACGCGCCAGCCAAGCGGGCCGTGGCATTTGGGAGAGAAGCCAGTTCGCATTTGCACATTGAGGCGAACTACATAGACGGATTCTAAACTTCAAGTTCTCAGAGATGCCTATACTACGTGATGTTTCAAATAAAGAATGTGAAGGACAGCGCCCAGATGAGGCCCACAAGTCGCACTGGAAGTATAAGGGTCAAAAATTTTTTTGACCTTGAGACAGGGACCATGCCGAAAGAACTACATTTGAAGGGAGTGCGCAATAACGTAAGAGACGATAAGGCAGAAAATTCAGAAACTAGACCGAGTTTCATTTTAGGTCAGTATACGAAAAATCGTTGTCAAGAGCATGGTCCGTTTTACAGACTACATTACGAAGAGACACAATGGAAATTTCAAATATAATGTAAGTAAATCTTTACACGCTTTTATACCGGAATGAAGATTTAATGAATGGATGCATGAATAAATGAATGAATGAAGAGCTAGGAAAAGCAAGTAAAACTGTTCGTAGTGGGCACATGGGCGTGCAGATCCACTGGTCTCACCGATCTCGGTCCTTGTCCCAGCCACTTTTCCCTGCACTGCCTACCTGCACTACGGGACTGTCTCTGTATCCTTCAGCCTCTTCTCCCGGCATTTACCTTGCACTTGCCACCAGCTGGCCCTATTATTTAATTTGTATTCAACTAACCATGTACAGCCCTTCCCGATGCGTGATCAGAACGACACCTGGCCTAGTAGGATCGTTGTCTGTCTGCCCTTGTTCCCCACCTGCCTCGTCACGCCTAGAAACACTTGAGTATAGGCGCGTTACACATGCCATATCATATATCATATCATTCCTCACGCATGTAGACTGTCGTTTATCATTGTGTGTTGGCCTCGATTTATCTCGTTACTTTTCGCATTGATTTTAGAGACGAACATACTCCATTGAACTATCCTTGCAAGCAAATAGTTTCTGATCGGCTGTAATAAATAAAATGATTAATATTAATGAAGTTCGGCTAGCGAGACTAATTATCATTTTTTTGTTTTCATAACAGGTATTTGATCCCTTTCTGCCACTGCCATCTGTTTGAGACACCGGCGGATGGATTCTTCAGCAGACACCTGCAGCTTTGTGTCAACAACTGGAGCACGATAACCATATTATGGGACGATCGACAAGGGCCCACATGCCCCTACGCTG
Source organism: Ambystoma mexicanum (assembly GCF_040938575.1). Lineage (NCBI taxonomy): Eukaryota > Metazoa > Chordata > Amphibia > Caudata > Ambystomatidae > Ambystoma > Ambystoma mexicanum. The sequence continues at coordinate 500,566,095 of NC_090923.1, forward strand.
TACTAGTGGCTAGAAGCAACATATCAACCTTACTTGGTAGCAGTCTGTACCACCCAGATTTACCTGGTAGCTGTGGCTGAGCAGTCAGACTTCCCTCAAGAAGAGTTAGGCAGTATATAGAGCATACATAATAGGTACAGAGGCACAGTAGTACAAGCAAACACTGACCAGAGCTAGGTGTAAAAGTATATAATTATTTATTTAAAAGACACACTCATAAATTACACTAGCACAGAAAAGGTAAGTAAGTCAAAACACAGACACTATTACTTATATGTACATCCCTAGTTATTTGTTGGACAAGTCTAAGTTAACACCACTTATTTCCAAACAGAGGTGAGCGCTTAATGTTAGATGGCACTCCAACAAGTTAGTTAAAAAGGGAGGGAAAAGGCAGAAGTAATGAAAACAGCAAAGTAAAACACTTTTCAGAGATTCACAGTAAGTTTAGAAAGGCAGTCTATTGCGGAGCAAGGAAGTTCGGTTGCCAGGCCCACTCTAGGGAAAGCCAGGCGAAAAGATGTCCAAGATCACACAATGTCACAAGTCTTTACAGGTGAGTAGGAAAGGTTTTACCAAGTTTAGAAAAGTTTAGTTAGGGTGTCCCAGGCTTACCCAGGTTCGAGAGCCGAGGGCTAAATCTATCCCGTACAATCGGTGGCAAGGGAAGCCGGGCGGAACACGGTACCTTTAAAATGGAAAGGATCCTCCAGCGGTGGCAGTTGTTCCTGGTAGTGGGTGCAAATAGCGGCGTTGTCAAGAGGAAGAGAAGATCTCGACGTGGAGGAAAGCTGAAGGTCGTTGCACTACCAGGGAAGAAACCAGCCGTGGATTTTTCCGGTTAAAAGGATGTTACCCCTCTTTCGCGGTTGAGGTAAAAAGTGGTATCCCGTTTGCCGTGGTGCTTGGCACAGGCAAGGCGGCCACGTGATGCTTCAGGGAGGCGAAAAGAAGGCAGAAACTGGTTGTCCCCACCAGTCAAGGGAAGAAGACTCTCCCGGCTGAAGATCTCCTCTGTCGTTGGGAAAAGTGGTGAGACGGTTCTGCAGGGCTCCACCGGTGGTGTCGTCTTGGCAGGTCGGCTCGGCTTCTCCCTCTTCGGCTTCTTAGGTCCTGTGGTGACTTCTGAAGAACCAGCCCCAAAAACCCTGCTTTTATGCAGCAAACCCCCATTCATACAGCCTAGCTGTCACTCGCTCACCACTTGGGCCAATCACACCAGAGTGCGACATGAGTTGGCAAGGCAACTCAGTCCAGGGTGCCTAAACCCCCTCCCACACCCTCTGTGGTACCCAGACAGAATGACACCACTTTGGAGGGCTTCTGTGCAGAAGCCCGCCAAAAGTGGAACAAAGGCTCGACTCGGGTTCAGGGTTACTGAAGTGAACCTAGACCCCATTTTGGCGGCGAGTTCTGGCAAAAAATCCCAACCGGTGAATTTATATTAAATAAATAAACCGGCGTTATCTTTAACATTGCACCAAAAAGTGGAGCATTAAAATCAATGGGAAATCCCACTGGGAAATATTCCGGTGGAATATTTCCGTGGTATCCACTGCCACCAGCCAGAAACTCAGTGAGGGGGGACGGGACAGTACCCCCTCGACAACAGACCCAGGGGCAATCTAATTGCCCCTACCAGTACTTCCACAGTATGATGGTTTGTACTGGATAAGTTCCTAAGTTAAGACTAGTAAAGTCAATGGTGACTTTACAGACCCAGGGAGACAGTAGTCAGTCCCCGGGTGTGGAGTCTATGTTTGGGGGTCACCATGACACCCCTGTGTTACTGCACTGAGGGTGCTGTGTAACACACATTCAAAAACCAATGATAGCCTATGGGGAAAAAATACCCCATAGCCCATAAGCACATAGCAAGTCACAGAAACACTCTCAAGTCATGTCCAAGACTGAGGGTAAAAGAGTCTCACTCTTGGCAGGAGAAAAGATAAACCCCAAAAATCCAGCAAAGCTGCTGGGGGACTCACTAGGTTAGGAAATTCAGCCTAAACAGAGAATTCTCCCTAACAGTTGGTTTCCGGGTTCTGTGTGGAGTCGCGCAGAAGACGACTGGGCGCGTTTGCCTACGCAGCACAGTAACGTCACGGGGAGAGGCGGGGAATATGAATGTTTTGATAATGTCAGGCTCAGGGGCGGGGAAATTGATTTAGTGCCGCAAAAGCAGGTCAGCCAGGGCGATCGGGGAAAAGGTAGGATTATCAGAAAATGGCGGCTCCCTGGTGCTTGTTTTCGCGTGCGTTTAATGGACGAAAACTCGGGTAAGGTCCATAGGAAAGTTTTCTAAAATCGAGCCACTTAGGCTTAAAAAAACATGGCCGACCCGTAGGGACAATACAAATTTTTACTAGACCATGCCTTTAAGCTTGATTTTAACTGCTCCTACTCCTTTTAATAGACCCATGTCATATGGACTTGTGGTTCATAAAATCTTTGGCAATTTCTCTAAATCTTCCTCGAAAAATAATGGTTTCTTTTTTTACCATTGCCATTCTTTGAGGTATTTCTTTATTTTCTACTTTTATCCATGTGAGACTTATGAAAAATACTAATTCATCATCTGAGTACTCATCCTTAAACAACTCCTTGTCTGTCAAATATGTCAGTCTATATCCTTCACTGAGGGCTATCACTTTTCTCCATCCTCATCCCTCATCATCTGTCTCATGAAGAACCACCCTTTCCTCTCTGACCATGACTGCTTCTTACTCCAAGGGAATAATCTGCCCTTCTTCAACATCCATATGGATTTCTGGTCTGAACAAAAACTCATCAGGTATTCTTAATAGCTTACCTATCATTCTGGGTAGCCACAATAATAAAACAGTCACTCCATACAAAATTATTTCTGGGACCAACGAGACCCCTCTTAATACTTTTTGGCCTGTAAAGGCTAATATAAACTCGCTCACATTCATATAATGTATCCCTCGAGAGAAACACACTATTCCTTCATCAGTAAAAGATATCATCATGTTACGTTTCGTCATTAAGTCACCATCTAATACGTTAACTGGCGTTTGTCTAGAATATAATAATGGCATAGACATGTCATGTTCTCCTATAGAGATTGGTAAGTTGTCCCAGAGAATCCCTGCACATTCATAGCAGTACCTGGCATTGGAAATTTTCCCTCATGGACAAAGGGAAAAGATGCTCCAGTGTCCACAAGAAATGAAAATGTCTTGCCTCCTATCGTCACCTTCACCCTTGTGGTGAAGTGGTGTCACTGATAGTACTGAACACATCAGGTCGCTCTGTGGGCTGTCCTATTTCTATGTAAATGAATCCCTGTACCTGTGAACAGATTTCCTCCTGTCACAGTCACACTCCCCAATTTGAGTGCAGGTGATTTCTGGACTACTGTTGTCATATTCCATTGTGGCACCATAAGCTGCAGTGTCTGTGCTTGCTGAGCTGTACCTGTTGTGCCTGCACGGGCACTTGCTGTGATTGCCCTTGTGGTGATTGCAATTGTAATGGCGCTTTCTGCATTTGCTGTGGTTTCAGCACATATGTCTGAACCTGTGTGTGATCTTGGGCATACTATTCCTGTGGTTCTGTATTATATTACAGAGCATAGCCCATCACCCCTCTAAGAACTTGCCAATTTTGCTGCATGCCTCCGCTGCTTCTAAATGTTCTGGCTATGTGTCCTATTCTTCTGCAATTCCAGCATTTTTACAGCTGTCCGGCATTAAATCCTCCTCTTCCGTGAGGGTTTTGAAATCCATCACGTCCTCCTCCAAAATTCAATTTCCTCTTACCCCAGGCCAGAAATTGTACCCGCTCTGATCAGTGGGATTGAGTATGCTGTTTTACTCCACTGATTGCATCTCCTTTGTCACCCCACCTTCATTGCTTGTCAGTACCACTCCCTATATGGCTGTATTTGATAGCTTTTTCTGGACTAACTCCACCTCTTCCTTCTCCCAGCTTTCTTCTCATTCTTTTCCTGCATCAATCGGCAGTGATGCACGATTGTCAGTTGTACTTCTGGCCATGACTCCTCTTCCATTCCCACCTGTTTCTTCATTTGCTGTTGCACTGGATCGGGCAGTCCCTGAAACAGAATGTGGTAAAATAATGCTACTGTTGTATCCCAAAGTTCACGCGTCTCACGGCACCATCTCCCTTGACTATCTTGATTATAAGCAACAGGTCTTCATCTTCCTTCATGTTCCTATTCATAATCGCACCCATATCTGATGCATCTGGGTATTGTACTCTAAGCACCCGCCATACATCTGCTCTGCAATTATTAAATGGTGCTCCTTTGTGTGTTATGTTTTGTGCAGTTACACCTGCATATCCTGCTCACTTCCAAATGTTGTCAGCTTTTTCCCCTATAATGGCTGGTGGCAAGCATTTTATCTCACCTATAGCTAACATCATTCCTGATGTCATTCATTCTAATTCATCGATCCATTTTCCCACACCAGAAGTTAAACTTGGCAATTTACATCTTAAATTGTCTTTATCCAATTGTGGCCACAGTATATGTTGTGGTCGCCCTCCTCCTTTCTCTAATAATGGGAATTGTGAAAATCCTGGTCCATAATCATACCTGCCTATACTTCTCATATTCCAGGGGTGGCTAGTCTCGCCCATTTGCTCCATCCTGGTAGTACCCATAATCAATTTAACATAAGGCGGGGATACATAACCTGCACTGCGCAATCGTGATTGTGGTCGATCAGTATATAATGTCGATTTTGGTGTTCTTTCTTTGGGGTCCTGTAAATCTGACATGTTACCCATTATTCCACACTCAATTCATTTGACAATCTGCATGCGCCCTCCATTTGTGCTCTTTCATTTTCTTCCCTTTCAAACAAGATCCTTCAACATTCTCTTGGGTTTTATTCCTTTCTTTATCCCTCATTTGCCTACATAAATCCCCAATTCTTGTCCATATGTCTTCTGTATCTCACTTATCAGCACCTGTTGGTATTCTTGGTATTTTTGGTATTTCTTGCAACTCCCTGGCCTTCTCTCTTCCTTAAGTCGTTCTTGTGCTTTGATCGGCACTATGCTTCTATGACACTGATGCTCTACCTTGCCATATTTTAGACCCCTACTTCTGTTCATTTTTCTTCCCTTCTCTTTAGCTCTCTTAATGCATCTTCTTTGCAGCCTACTATCTTTCATTCTTTGCACTTCAACCTCCTCTTGTGTCTTCTCTTAGATTCTTTCCTTTTCTTTCATTGCCTCGTACATTGTTCATTCTTCCCTCCACTTGAATTCTCTTCTTTACATGCTCTCTCTACTTCCTTTTCTTTCTTTTCCCGCTCTTACCTCTCTTCTCTTTCTCAAACCCCATCAATGCCCTTATCATCCAGCTTGGGTAATATCATTCCTCCCATCCTTCGTTCTTTGCTATTGGTATTGACTTAGCTTGGTCCTTTATTTATTTCTTGCTTCTTCGTCTATCTCCATCTGTCTATCTTGTCTGTCCTTTCTCTCCTCACACTGTTTACTTTCATTGTGCGTCAAGATATATTTGTGTTCTCTGTTTTTACTTTCTTCCACAATGTCCTCACTGTTACAAGCTGTGGCCTTGTATGTTGGATTTACATACCCCACCGCTGCTTTCAATTCCTTTAAAGGATAAAATCCCTTCTCCTCTGTATATATGATCTTGTTTTCCAGAGGGGAAAGAGGAGTCAAAGGCCTTTTATCCTCCCCTTTATGCTGACTAAGCATCCACTCCTTCTCCGCTGGATCTTCTTTCTCGCTCTGATACATCTTCCATAGCTCTAAAACAGCCAACCTCTTTTCCTTATATGTAGCATGCAAATACATTGTCATGTGTCGCAATGCTGTTTTTGACAACAAACCCTCCTGAGTTGTGCCTCAGACTCATTCCAAATGATATTTCCTTATTTTAGCTGTACATCTTGGCAATGTCCTGCATAAGTGTAGAAGAGGAGTTTCCCCCATGGTGGTAAATCAATTTTGACTGTCTACACTTACCTGATTTTGTATTCTTCTCTTTATGTTATCAAATATACCACACAGATCAATTTGAGCAGGCACCATCAATTGCTGCTTAATTATCTGAAAATCAAAACATTGTATACACTTTGTGAACTCTACACAACGATGTTCGTTTTGTTCCTTCGTTTACACTTTCTATTCATTTGTAATATCTCGACTTATCGCTGATATTTTAAGAATCTCTTCTTTATTTATTTATTGTTTTCCTTTGATTGTTACCTTCCTGATCCAGGTCAATCTCTTGATTAAAAAAACACCTTGTCATGAGGTCATAATAATCACCTTTATGTTTTAATGTTGTTTTATATCTACTAGTTTAAACACAACAAACAATTATACTGACATACCTATATCCCCTCACATGTACACTTTTTTAATTGTTCTGCGTGCGCCTTCCTTTAGTATCTTCAGAAAATGTATCTCCTCTCATTTTTACTCCATCTTGGAACTTTATTTGCACTCTTCTTGTTGGCCTAGCTTCCGGAATCCTTAACACCCATATTTGGAGTCTTTGTAGTGCGTTCCCTTCCATCCCCTTGGAACCGGGAATCTAGGTATCTACTTCTCTTGTTAATAATCCCCCAAAATGCAGTTGCATTTTCTTTGTTCAGGCTTTATTTAACATTTTCTCAATTAATCATAATATATAGTTCATTGCATACATCTGGTCATCAATGGACAGTACAACAACTAATCAACCAACAATGTCCTCAACAGCAAGAACAAAGAGCCACCAGTATCAGTGCAAAAAAATATGTCCCAATAAAACAACAAGCTCATAGTAAGTCAAAATGCCGAAGAGTCTGCGGTTTGTTACTTTTGTTATATATATATTATTTATAATACAGTCCCTCCCTCTATTTTTGCCACTTTCAATGTTCTACTTCTGTCCGTGGCTCAGCTTGAGTCCCTTGGCATCGACTCTCCCTCAACCAACCAGTTCATCTCCCATCCATGTGGCACCTGTGGGGACCAGACAGGAATTTTGTCAAAGGGGGACTTGCCAATCGTATTTATTTACATGTGTGTTGTTGCATGCCATTTTCCATAGGAAGCTCTGCAATCTTCTGGCTAATGGCAGGAGCGGCCAAAAGCCTGAAGATCTGGATCTGGGCCTAGGTTGATTAGACTTATAACATCTACACTGCTACCAACATGTGCTCTAGCACCTTGAAGCGTCTCTTGTGCTAGATGGAATTACCAATAAAGATTCAGACAAAATAATTGGACAGACTAAAAGAATATGGCAAAGTACTATTTTATTCGCAATTTAATAAATCAGGGTCAACTGACAGACATCGGACTGATGCTTGCACACTCCTACACAAACTTGATTACACAGAGGTTTTATACCCCAATATGAGTCATCTATGATGTCATCCTACGTGGCAAATTGTAAAACGTATTAGCAGGAGGGATTGGTTAGTGGAACATATCTACTTATAGAATACATAGAGGTTAGTACACCATTGGCTGTCTCTTATCTGTGAGGCATGTCTCGAACTACCTCTAAATATGTATAATACTGATTATAGCGAACAAAATGGCAACAAATTGGTCTATTCAACATTGTATAGCAGGTTGCCCCATAGACCCACTGATTGGTTGGCATTCTCACCGAACCTTGGAGTTTCGGCTCCACTAGCAGAACGCAAGCGAAACGTACTTGATCCCCAGCCAACATACACTCCTCTGTGTTTTGCATACAAAGCTGTTCTTCCGGTTTCTCCTGATTCTTCAACCCTGATCTGTTTCGGTGGTAGCTGAATTGAATCTTGACACAAGCCGGCGTCCATTTTCCAATTATGGCCATCCTAGCCACATTATCTATTCCTCTGCAGCAAGCTTCTATATGCCTTTTCTGACTTGTGTTACTGCGTATGTACACTTATTGTTCAGAAAGGTACTTTGTCTTCTTTTCCATTAATGATTACTTTATCATTTCATACATGTTTCTCTTGTCACTTTAGTTATATCGCCTCTCTTAAGTATTGCTATATCATTTCAGTATGGCTTTGCATACTCGCTTCATGACATCACTCTGCCCTCATCAGGTTTCACTTAGCGCTCCATGTTATGTTATGTAATGTTAAGAGATCTTATAGAGCGCTCAGTCGCCAGAAGGCATCATGGCGCTAGAGAGGGAGAGAAGCCCACCATACTATTAACCAACGCTCATCAATGCTGAAATCAGAAGAGGTGTGTTTTTAGTGCTTTCCTAAAAGCCAAATGATTGGGTATTCTTTTCAAAGTCAAGGGCAACTTGTTCCATAACTGAGCCGCACCATGATTTCCAATGGTGCTTGGTGACATCTTTCCACATGGCATCCTGCTACACTTTCAGTGTGAGGGTACATTTGGTACAGATGTCTAAGTACATATCTCTCATATCCTTGATGCTGTATAGGACCAACACATGGGGTTCCATACAGAGCTCTTCTCCTACTGTTCCAATATGACAGCGTTGAAGGGTCGGGAGTTAGGGATAATGTGTCCAACTGCTCCTCTAAAATACCTCTTAAAACAGGTTAGCTAGTAATGCCAAAGCAGTACCTGAGAAATCCAATACTGTACAGTAGTCATCTTTGAAAGAGAAAGGTTTAATCCTAAAGTCCTGAAAATCAAGAGACACGGATTATGAAATAAAGTCCCTCATGGAACAATATCACACAAGATGTTCAAATGATCCTCAAGGGAGTGATTCTTAACAAATGTTCAAAATAATATCAGTGACTATTCAGTACTATGTTTTACTGCACTGGAGCAAGTCAAACACGAAAGGACTTTGAGGAACCCTGATGGGCTGCTTTTAACCTGTATTGTCTTGCGCAGGGTTTTTTAGATCATAGTTGTTTGCTGTATTCCGCATTTTATCTTTGATATGTAAAGGCCCAAAAGTGATTTAACCTGCTTCTGGCACATATACAAATCCAATAAATTAAAGACACTGCGGTAGCGGCCCCGTAGTTATGATTAAGTTGCTCAACTCATAGAAAGAGACATTTATGATGCCATCTTTGATGTCCTGGGTGTTACTCTTAGCAGTGCGTGCTGCTGGTGCAAGTTATGGTTGCTTAGATTACCAAAACATGCACATTTCTGGGGTTATTCGTTTTTACTTGTAACCATAATGTCCCTTTACCAAAGTTTTTTCACAGAATTTCCTAGGTTTTTTATTAGTGTAACTTAACTATAATGTCCCTTTCATAATGTCTTTTCTGTATATATACATACAAAAGTAAATAAATATATCAGTTGTACTTTACAATAGCTTGGTTTACAGTCATTTTACTTGATTTTGGATCCTTGATTGAAGCTGGTTTCTGAGTGAGAATATATGCCCCCAATTAATACTCAGCTAGTGGTGAAACAACCATCCTGGCACCATTTATGGCTTACATTGATTTAACAAGTAATTGACTTAATTAATCAAGATACATTATGACTAAATAGTGAGCACCCCTAAAGTACGATGCAAAATAAGTGGGATATCTTCACTTTCGTTTCCTAACTTAATGTCTATTTTCTCCATTCTGAATGTGGAGCGATAAGGCTCTCCTGTCCCACCTTCTTTCTGGATGAAAAATACTTTGATAAAAAAAATAAAAAAAAAACACTCATGCCATCTCATTCAACATTACAAGTCTAAGATACTGTTTACACATGCTATGGGCTACATATGCTTCGTAAATACTATTGAGATACATATATCTTTTAACAAAGGTTATGAAGGTGATTAGGTTGTTGGAGTGAGAAACGCTAGGTAGAGGTGAGACCACAGTATATAAATAGTGACTCAAGAGGTGCATGAGAAAGAGATAATAAAGGGGACAGACAGCAGGCAGAGAGGTGTGGGATTTGTTTACTAGCCTGTGCATTGTGTACCTGAGCTAGAGAATAAGTCAATTATGGGTCCTTGGATTTCAAACAAATACATTTGTGTCAATGTTGGGTTTCCTCTTTGATGGAGGTCCATTTCTCTAATAACAACCAGCTGAGGATGTTAGAGCCATTCTGGTCTCTACTGAATCTTCTAATGCCTGGGGTCCTATCTCTCCAACTCTGAAATCTCTCCATTGGAACCCAGGGGATGCAAGGATTAAATTCAAAACCCTCTGCATTGTCCACAAGGCTTTCTGGGGCCTGGGTCCAAATCACCATTAGCTATGCCTCAGCAAATACTACCCCTCTCGAGCTCTTTCCTCCTCTACCTCTAACTTCCTCAGTGTCAGTCGTTTTTCAAAGAAACGAGCTGGGGGTAGATCTCTGTCTTCGGCTGGGGCCTCCCTCTGGAACAGCCTCCCTGCCACTCTAAAACGTGAGAACCATCTCCGGTTCCGGAAGCACCTCAACACCTTCCTCTTTGCTCCTGCCTTCGCTCCCCTCTCCCCTGCTGATCTGTTCTATCGTGGCACTGTGCACTTGGCCACCCTCTGTCCTTTGGGCCCAGGTACCTGCTCACCCTGCCACCCTCCCACACAGCCCCCCTTTTTTCTTCCTGCACTTATCAGACCTACCCTGTCTGCTGCCTTTATCCCAGCACTTGCCGATTGCTTGTTGCCTTTATTATGTATTTATTTATTTATTTATTTGTTTGTTTGTTTGTTTATTTATTTATTATTTATCTGTTTCTCCTTTGCTCCACACTCTCCACTTCTCCCCCCTTCCATGCACTGTTCCCCTCCTCCTCTCCCATGAACTTGTGCAATCTCAATGTCACTTGGCCTAGTAAGATCGTTGTTTTGTTGTCCCCTGCTCCCCTCCCTTGCCTTGTCGTGCTCTGAAACACTTGTGTACGAGCGTGATAGAAATACAATATCAATATCAATATTAATATCAAATAGACATACATCTCTAATATGCCCTCCTTGCATTGTTAATTTACTGTCAAACCTCAGACTCATTAAACCTCCTTGAAGAGATTTCCTTAGGAGAAGAAGCATATGTGCCTAATCAGCATGGCTTGGGATCATTTTAGATCTGGCCCGAGTTCCTGATCGTAGTTCTACCTTTCCTTCATTCATAGACTCATCCGACCAGCATATCAATATCCACTGAAGGCTGCAGTATTGCCTTCCTTTCAATGTTTGGATTCGTTTTCCTGAAGCAAATAGCATATGTAGCATATTCCCCAGTTTAACTACAGTACATATTATATTCTCTTTTTGCAAGGCTATGTATTACAAAATATGATTTTTTTTAATGGCACCCAAGTGTCTTTTACCAAGTTTAATCGTACCTTTCATTTGTAATGGGTTTGGCTGAATGTGTAGGAAAGAAAATTACATGTGATTTAATTAGTCAGTCCTACACAAAGGTTTCATACATTTAAGAGTTGCATTTAACAAATGACCCCAGACGAATGCAATTCAGACTTTGCAAAAATCCAAAAGCCAAACAACACATTTTTGCAGCATATGCCCTCATTCTTCACTTGGCGAAAGCAGGAGGAAAACAGTTAAAGCCTTCCAGAGTTTTGACGCATGTTGACTAGTTTTCCAGTAAATGTGGTGTCCTCATATAGAGCTCCCATCGCACCATACAAAAGCAGTTACACTGCATCCAGACATGCACACCACAGGTGTATGTTGCTAGCTTAGGCGTGGAATTTTCGATTTTCCATGGTTTGTCAATGAATTCCATGCATAATCCGATGCTTGCACAATTCCCTGAAATGACAGCGTGCATAATAGGGCTGGGACTATAAGGTGGTGCACATGGTTCTTGGAAAGCTCTCATGAATGACATTACCAATTGTTTCTCCTTAGCACACAGTCTGGGGAATAAGAAGACTCTCCACAAGGATTCAGTGATCTCACACAAGTAGCTCTTTTTAGTTCATTATCACTCTGTGTACTGCAGAGTTTTCCTGACCTGCATTTGTGGAGTGCAAGTTCTAAGTAGAGTCCCCATTGAATAGTTTGACTCCAGGATGCAGTATTAGTGAGAATTAGCCGGGGAGATTCCCAGGGGGCAGCAAAATGAACATATTACTGTCTAGGTGCCACACAAAAAGTGACGCTTCTTCAAGCAACATTTAATACTGTATCTTTCACTGAATTGTTTGTTTGTGTCTAGTTCTCAAAGATCAAAATATTAGTGACTGTAAAACAATGTATTGGACCTCATCTACCACAAGGTATTCTGATTGCAAGTGTAGCTGCCTTAGCCTCAGGCAGTTGACATTAATTCCTATGGAAAAATCCTTCACTTGATTAACTTGCAGCTGGAAAAGTGAGCTAGCTATGGAGGGTGAAGAATAAAACAATAATCAAAACGTTGAATGAGTCAGCAATAAAAGCTATGTTTTTTAATAGTTTCTTTTTTTCTCATTGCTGCTAGGTGCTTTCTTGATTCCATATTTTCTAACTCTGTTCTTTGCTGGAGTCCCGCTCTTTCTCTTGGAATGCTCGCTTGGCCAGTTCACGTCGATCGGAGGCTTGGGTGTGTGGAAACTTGCTCCTATGTTCAAAGGTATGCGTTCTGATTATGCATTTGTTTTGTATTGGTGAAATAAATTATTCTTCTATCACACTTGAAGACTGTCTAACGCGCATCATACTTTGAAGCCTGTCATGACACATACACATAGGATACAAGCAATTGTGACTTTTGATTTATTTTCTCTGAATAGCTGAATACAAGGTATTTCGATTTGCAAACTAAAATAACTATGATGGGTAATTTATAAGTGGTATGATTGACATTGTTGATATTCTACAAATCATGCAAAATGTATGGTGCAACATCAGACTGAAATCAGTCTCCCATGTGTACACACTAACTTAGGTCGCAACGTATGATTAGCAATGATCATGAAAATACTCTGCACAAACTTTCTGCTCTATTTTCCAGGAATTCGTCCATTATTTAGGTCTTACTCATACATTTAATTTAAAGCAATTAACCCACTCTTCATATATCTATGTCTTGCTTTAACGTTATGGCCAACAAAAACAAATCTCTCGTTCTTGTGAGTCAGTCTATTTATCCATTCCGTTTGGTTTGTGCATGACTGAGTAATGCAACACAGCCTCTGATAGGTAGGCAAGAAATGTCAGAAAAAGAACAACATTGGCGGTCAACAAAGTATTTAGGATCAAGTTTAGGCGTAACCCATGCCGCCAAACAGTGTAAAAGTGAAGGAGAGATTGGTGAAAGGATATCTTGGTTAATCCTAAATAAAGTTCCTTATAAAGAATCACATATTTTAGAACATTTTTTAGTCCCCGCTAGTATTATCTCTGGAACTCGAATGCAGGATCTATACCAAATAATCAGAATATTTCTTTCAAAAACGATCAAGGCAGTGGTGAGGGGTAATTGGTGTTATTCATAAGACTTAACCAGAGAGCATTCGAAAGGACCTTAATTCTTGAATGTATAAATCTCTCCAAATAAAAATGATGAGGTTTTTTGTATAAATATGAACACTATTATCATTCAATTGAAATCACCCCAGCCCCATGTAAATATGGTACTATGGTTTGGTAGTATGGGCTTGCAATTTCAATGTAGATTATAATGAGATGCAACTTCTCTGCAGGTTTGGGCTAGGGTAGAAGTGCTATCAATTTAAAATGCACAGGAAATCGGTTCACACATCCAACATAGGAGACTGGTTTTGTGATTTTGTAATTCAGGGATGTATACTCCTCCTGCTTCACTTCACAGATCTTGTCCTACAAGTGGAAAGGCCTGACCCTACTGTGCGTTGTAAAGAAAGAGGAGAGAATGAATTCACATTGGCAAGATTTTCTAAGGGATTGGAAGTGACACTGCTTAGCTCTATTTTATATCCAATGTCACTTTTTAAATATCTATGTCTTTCTTGGGTTGTGAGTTATCAAGCAACTCTCAGTTATGCTATGCAACATAGCCATTTGAATCGAGTGTTGACTTCACCTGTGAAAACACTATGGGAGCAATTTGATTGGATTTAATTAACAAATAAGTGCAAAAGTGCATTTCAACTGACCAGATATGCTGGTTACCAGTCAATTGGTCGAAAACATTTGGTCGACAGGGCAATTGGTCGACACCATTTGGTCGAATGCCAAATGGTCGATTTTTTTTTTTTTTTTACCCCTTTTTTGTTTTTTTTGGGGGGTCCTCCCCAACCCCCTTTTTTTTCTTTTTTTTTTCCCCACACGAAAACCCACAAAACACATATATATATATAAAAAAAAAAAATTCGACCATTTGGCATTCGACCCAATGGTGTCGACCAAATTGCAGTCGACCAGTTTGTTGTCGACCAATTGACCGGACACCGATATGCTGTCACTTCTACAATATGCATACAAAAGTGAAAAATGCTTTTGATTCTTATTGCAATGGAATCTCTCCCAGCATTGAATAGTGTGAAAGCAAAGTGAATTATCAACTACAATATTAATACATTTTGTTTCAAAAAGTCTCCATCTGGTGGCACCACCTCCCAAGTTCCCTCCCACTCCAGTGATTTAGCAGGGCAATGATTATAGGGCACTAAGTGATTGGATTGGGGAATTGTGTATAGTCACTTTTGAATAATTCCGTAATGCATTGAGCCAGGCTGGACCTTCATGAGTTCCTAAATGAAATCCCAGTCAGAATCTCCTACTTCTTGGAAAGCAGATCTGACATAGGTACACGTTTCCTCATGGATAATGTCCAATCTTCCAGATAATAGCTTGTCAGCTCCCATACATTTGGTCCAAGTGTTAAACTTCTATGCTGCCTTTGATTCCAGATTTTCTTTAGTTTGTGTTTCTCCTCCTATTCTATGTGTGTATACCTTTTTATCATGGGTGATATTCCAGCACCTTGCCAAGATGATAGCATGAAGATATCACACTTTATTATTGGTCACATATGTTGCTTATTAGACACCTCAGAGAATATACCCCCTAATTTTCATACATTGATTAATAAATGTGAATAGGTGGGGGTTGCCTGACCTCAATACTTTGGAATTCAAAATCATTTGTGTTCCATATTTCATTGTGGCATCATGACACATTGATCAAATACACATTTCTGGATTTCTGTGTTCCTGACAAAACACGATGCCCACCATAAAATGATACAATCAACAAGAATGATTCACTGATATCTCTGGTTTGATTGATTAATCATCCTGCAACTGTCAAAGTTAGACTCATTTAATACAGGATGATCGCAGAGCCATAATGCCTTTCTCCTTTTGATTTTCACATGGTTGTGGATTCATATTGAAAACTATTTTAAATGAATGAATGATGTTAATTTCAATGGTCCATTATATTTCTGAATCATGCTTAAGGAAGAATGTGGTGGTCATTCCGTTTTTCTGGTGGTAATAGAGTTACTGCCATTATTTCTGCACCACTGAATTGTAAATGTAGCGGTGAAGTGAGGGATTTACCACCAGGAAAAAGATTGAGGTGAATCTGCCACTTTACCACCAGAAATAGGTGGATTCACCATGCAGTAATTCCACCAGAAGAAAATCCACCAAAAGTCCCCACAGAGTCCTATGTAGTCCAAAAATGGTGACTTACCACCACTTGGTAACTCCGCAGGACCAAGTGGTGGTAATGAAAATTGAGTTTGGTGGTAATTTGGTGTTTTGTCTGCTAAATTGCCACCAAATTCATAATAGCACACAAAGAGTGGTTTTAAATAAGAAAGTGGAGGCAGGGTGGGAGATGGAAGCATAAATACCATGTGAACTTTTAAATTGTCAGGTTAATGAGCCTGCGGTAAGAAGGGTAGGTTGTTTTTATATTGCTGAACTTCCTGGAGGTTATGCAGCTGATTTGAATATGAAGCAGAGAATGTATATTGTATATAAGCAAATTCCAGATATAATAAATGAGCCTCATTGGAGGACAGACATTGAGAGGTGTCTTTGAGAATTTTTAAATAGTTCAACCAATACATTTATGTTATTTATTTTCCTATAGGTGTTGGTCTAGCTGCTGCTATGTTGGCCTTTTGGCTAAATATCTACTATATCGTGATTATAGCTTGGGCTATATATTACTTATATAATTCATTAACCACAGTAAGTACTTTTTTATTACGGTTTTTAAAATGATAACATTAAAAGTTGTGGTGTAAAATTGTATATATGTTTATTGCATTAATTTATTTTTTAAATCTTTCTTGGCATTTTGTCTTTTATTTTGTTGTACCTTAGACCGAAATGTAAACATGTGATGTTTATATTCGCTAAGAAGTTCAGTGAGATTTTTACCCATAACCATAGCCTTTGTCCATAAGGTGACATATCTAACCTAGATGATTCATCCAAATCGTGTTTTCTTCAAGTCACTACCGTCGCGCCTACAAGAATGATACTACATTACAATGTATATTTACGGATAATCAACAATACCCCCTCTTATGTTCCTGCTACTCTACCTCATACAGTGCTCCATTGCTTGCCATCTAACTTTACAAATTGTATACACAGACATACACACCGCTACATACATACGTAGATCATCAACAGCACATTTCTTTAATACCAATCAACGCTTCAGCAAAACAATGCATAAATGTTTAGGTCAGTTTGCAAAATATGTTCAAAGTCTTCGTTTCTTACATCTCCTCCCTAAGATCATCTTTAAATTCTACAATGTATAAATAAATAAGGAAAAAGTCACTCTTCATTTACTGCAGTTAATCTAATAGTCGAAGCAACAGAAAAGAAACCCATTGACACTTTTTTTTATAAAGCAGACTGCAAATAAATCCTTCCTCATGTGCATGTTTTATTGTCCCCCACTGTGTACGGGCCTAAGACAAATTTAAAAATATCATAATTTTAAATGACTTTAGGCTGTTATTTTATGTAGAAGATGCATTTTCTTTCAAGAATACTTCACTTAAAAATGAACAAAGAAGGGGTAGGGAGGTTTCAGCGCACTACAATTCTTCAAATTCAACAAATCTGTTTGGCCTAATTTTGCCACAAATATATGTCAGTTGGTGGGTAAAGATAATAATTAAGGTGGGGGGAGTAGGGTGGCAGGTATTGTGGGGTGGCCAAACTGAATAAAAGAATACAAAATTAGACGAAATCGAGTTCGACTAAATAAATTCAACGAAATCACATAGAACCAACAAAGAACATCATCACATCGGTAGTTGAGCAGCTATATTGGTGTGAATAAGGTGAACCGAGGAACCAATTAGAATCCGTGTTTTTAAAGCTAATACATATTTAAGGAAAAAGAAATGAACAGCATTAAGTCCATCTACACCAATAACTTTTCATCTCATACTGTATGCATGCATTACTTTGAACATGGTTATATGGTAATGCTCTTAACT
This sequence comes from Ambystoma mexicanum, assembly GCF_040938575.1. Classification (NCBI taxonomy): domain Eukaryota; kingdom Metazoa; phylum Chordata; class Amphibia; order Caudata; family Ambystomatidae; genus Ambystoma; species Ambystoma mexicanum. Next base: position 500,583,417 of record NC_090923.1, read on the forward strand.
TTGATGGACTCTAGAGTGTCATTGCATCATTGTCTGGATATGTTTTAATGTGTTTTTGATTCTGAGTTCACATATTATTATGATAAGTAAAATATGTCTCCATTCCCCCACCTCTTGGTCTTTATCCAAATTCTGGCATGCATTTTTTCAGTATGCCTTAGCTACATAGAACATGTCGGTTAGGTATGGACCATCATTACTTTTTCCACAAATACATGCTGATTGAAACATGTTCTGGTAAAGAGTGTCTGTTTGTGCGCATGCGCTAGCCTGTAATACTGGCATTCCCATTTTCTTTAAAGTAGCGCTCTAAAACTTTGCGCTCAGACATTTTCAGGCATGATGGAATTGGCAATTCCATCCTAATGCAACTTGACATTGATATGCTAAATGGCCATACCTCACTGCATACCACAACAACATAACACATGCATTTGTATAGAACACATTCACCCTGACGTCTAATTTCATCGCTCTTACAAAGACGAAAGGCTGAGTAGATCTTGCTAGATACCTGTGATCACAACATCAAACACAGATCTTTGTCGGGAATGCATTAGTCCACTAAGCCACATGCCCAGCTGACAATATGATAACATTTGCGTTGAATGGCAAAGATAATAGTGCCCGAGGGCTTGATAACAAAGGGCCTGAATCATGGAATTATTTGCATGGATAATCGGGAGTTTGCGTTCCATTCTGCACGTCGATTCATGGATTCTCGATCAAATCCGAGGCTATGTATCTGTCACCTAGCAACAGGCCAATACTTTAGCTTATGACATCCGCCGACAGGCGGAAGACGGCCCTGCAAGAAAGGCCCGAGATAAAGGCCATGTTGGCCCTTTCAGACAGTCACATCTTCCCTGAAGCGGTGAGGGCAGGATACCTCTCGACATCCATCCCTACCTGAGATGCAGCAGGAATAACCAGCATTACTACGCTCCTCCATGTGCCTGACCAAGAAGGAAGCTCTCCCCTGCAAAGGTGAGCCTGCCTGAGGAGAAGCCATCCTGCAGCAACTCTTACTTTCTTGAAATTACCAAAGCTGAGTGCAATTTGCACGTGTTCTCTCTCATTCTTGCAGTTGCCTGCTCTTAAAATTGCTGGTGTTATTACAGTTCTGGATCGAAGCCAAGGCTATGTAGCTGTCACCTAGCAACAGGCCAATACTTTAGCCTATCACATTTACCGGCAGGCAGAAGCCGACCCTGCAAGAAAGGCCTGAGATAAAGGCCCTGTCTGTGGTCTGTCCGAGCGATGACCGTGTAGCCGTGAACCCCTTTTGAAAATGACAGACGTGACCGATATCATCCTCGCTTGCCTACCACACCTAACAATATCAAAGGTAAGCCGTATATGACCATACGCCTCGCCCACGTACCTCACCACTGTCTGAGCTTGCTGCATACTCTCGCAGCAGTACGTAAAAAATGGTACCAGTCCAGGCACCACGGAACACTGATCATTCACAAGACTCTTTCTCTCTGCTGTACCATTTCCGAGCTCCATGAGCACATGCTCGCTGTATAGAGTTTCTCGCACTGCGTCCTGTGCCTTCAGGCCAGTCCGATGTCCGAAGCAATGCACACCACCTAAACTACATATCTCGCCCGTTCGAGCTATGTATACATATCATAGCCTCTCCCACCTTTTTTCCATCTCTCCTATATGTCTTAAGTGCAGCTAAGTTTATCGGCGCATAACCTCTGTTAAACCTTCCATCTTAACATGTTCTGAACGTACCTTCATCCTTCACTCCGTGCCTCTGCTAAAACTATGCACCTATTATTTACTAGCTTGCCATGATGTTAAACATGATGACCTTACAGTAGCCTATCGGTCTGTTCTAAAGCAGCGTACTTCGTAGTATTTATCACTATGCAAACATGTCATACTGAATTATAGTAGCCTACTGCTTGCCTTATAGCAGCCTATTTATGTTTATGTACAAATTACTAACTTGCAACACTTGTAGTATGTAGCAGCGTCTAGCCTTGCATGTATAACAATTGATTATTTAACCAGTCGCACCAATACCTTGTGTATCTGAGTACTTGCTGCCTACTCACGCAGTGTTTGTTGCAGCTATGCCTACTGAAAAACTATGGTTTCTTCAAGTGTTTACTCACTCCCGTAAATTAAATTATCTAATCAGCCTTGCTAAGTGATCGCCCTTTGCCTTAATAATCCATTTTCAACTTGATCTGGGCCCACCTTGGCACGCCTTATTGGAACACCGTCCACCTATGTAGTTTACGGCTCTTAATCTCTTCTTGAGGCACATCAGCCCTTACCGTGGGCTTCATTACGACCCTGACGCTCCCGTAATGAACGGTGCCGGTACAGGACCGGCACCGTTCTTTACGGGATGCCCTATTACGAGGTCACCTTGCGGGACCCGCTCAGAATGTCTGGTCAGACCAGACGTCCTTAGTCGGTCCCGCAAGGGGACCAGGGAGCTAATAAAGGGCCCGTTATTAACAGGCCCATTATGAGCTCCCTCCCCATCCCCATTGAGCCCTATGGGGGCTCAAATGGGAATGGGAATGGGTTTTTTCAATGAGGAATTACTGGGTCCTCCAAGGTTGGAATGGCCTGGTAATTCCTCATTGAAGGAACCTGGACACGGAACCCGATATGGAGGCAGCCATGCCCTTATTTAGGGCATGGCTGCCTCCATACTCGTAATGAGGACCGTGTGTTCAACTCACACCTTCTACACTAGCAGATGACCCAAACATTGGTACGATCTTTTCATATCTTGTGAGTCCATATTGGTACCCTGACATCTAAAGTCCACTAAGACTATAGGCCAGTTCCTTGCGCTCTGTATGAATGCATTTCTTCAAATTATTTTGTTCTTGCAATAACGTGTACAAAATGCTAGGTATGTCAGTAACATCTGTGAGTTCAAAAATGCCTTTGCTACTCTAGACTATGGATGCACAACATACAGCCCGCGGGCCAGTTGCGGCCCGCCATGCCAATTTGTCCGGCCCGCGAGGCACAAAGACTTTCCTAATGGAGGGCGGCACGCAAGCAGCATCGGCCACCTTCCATTAGGAAAGTCTTTGTTGTCTTCCAGCCCGGACAAAACACTGGCCCTCATTTGCTCAGCACACACGCACCACGTCGCTCCTACGAGCCACGTAGTGCGTGTGTGCTGCACCAATGGAGTGCCAGCACTACGGCTGGCGTGGTCCATAAGGCTTGATACTGGAGGCATTTCAGCCTTGGACCATGCCAGCCGTAGTACGATTTCAGTTACTTCGCCAGCGTTCCAGCTTACCTGCCTTCCAGCATGTCTCCGGTAAGTGGTCTGTTTGTGTTTGTGTGTCGTTTCTGTTTTGCTGTATATTTGTGTTGTGTACGTTGAGATGGGGGGCTGGGGGATGTCGGGTGTGCATGAATGTTTGTTTTTGTATGTTTGTGTTGTGTATGTTGAGCTGCGGGGGTGGTGGGGTGTCGGGTGTGCATGAATGTTTGTTTTTGAATGTTTGTGTTGTGTATGTTGAGTTGTGGGGGTGGAGAGGGTGTCGGATGTGCATGAATGTTTGGTTTTGAAGGTTTGTGTTGTGTATGTTGAGATGCGGGGGTGGGGGGGGTGTCGGATGTGCATGAATGTTTGTTTTTGAATGTTTGTGTTGTGTATGTTGAGATGCGGGGGTGGGGGGGTGTCGGGTGTGCACAAATGTTTGTTTTGGAGTGTAAGTGCAGTGTATGTTGAGATGCAGGGTCTGTGTGTGTGCATTCTTGCTAGTTTTTATGCTGAATTGGGGGTGGGGTTCGGGTCTGTATGGGTGCATGCTTGAGAGTTTGTGTGCTGAATTGGAGGGTTTGGAGTTGGGGGTGGGGGGTTCAGGTCTGTATGGGTGCATGTTTGAGTGTGCGTGCTCAGTTGGGGGTGGGGGCTTCGGGTCTGTATGGGTGCATGTTTGAGAGTGTGCTGATTTGGGGGGTGGGGGGTTCGGGTCTGTAAGGGTGCATGCTTGAGAGTTTGTGTGCTGAGTTAGGGGGTGGGGGATTCGGGTCTGTATGGGTGCATGTTTGAAGGTGTGTGCTGAGTTGGGGGGTGGGGGGTTCAGGTCTGTATGGGTGCATGTTTGAGAGTGTGCTGATTTTGGGGATGGGGGTTTGAGTCTGTATGGGTGCATGCTTGAGAGTTTGTGTGCTGAGTTGGGGGGTTCGGGTCTGTATGGGTGCATGTTTGAGTGTGTGTGTGCTGAGTTGGGGGGTGGGGGGTTCAGAGTTTTCGGGTCTGTATGGGTGCATGTTTGAGTGTGTGTGCTGAGTTGGGGGGGTGGAGGGTTCGAGTTCGTACCTGATTGGGGATGGGCTCCCCTGATGAGGGATGCGCGCATCTCCTTATACAAAGCAAACAAAACCAATTGAGGGAGCCATGGGGCATAGTGTTTGGTTGGGGGTGAGGGGGCCATGGGGCATAGTTTTTGGTTGGGGGTTGAGGGAGCCATGGGGCACAGTGTTTGGTTGGGATGAGGGGGCCATGGGGCATAGTGTTTGGTTGGGGGTGAGGGGGCCATGGGGCATAGTGTTTGGTTGGGGGTTGAGGGGGCCATGGGGCTTAGTGGTTGGTTGGGGGTTGAGGGAACCTGGGGCATAGTGTTTGGTTGGGGGTGAGGGGGCCATGGGGTATAGTGTTTGGTTGGGGGATGAGGGAGCAATGGGGCATAGTGTTTGATTGGGGGTGAGGGGCCATGGGGCATAGTGTTTGGTTGGGGTTGAGGGGGACATGGGGCATAGTGTTTGGTTGGGGGTGAGGGGGCCATAGGGCATAGTGTTTGGGTGGGGGTGGAGCCATGGGGCATAGTGTTTGGTTTGGGGTGAGGGGGGCATGGGGCATAGTGTTTGGTTGGGGTTTGAGGGAGACATGGGGCATAGTGTTTGGTTGGGGGTGAGGGGCCCATGGGGCATAGTGTTTGGTTGGGGGTGAGGGGGCCATGGGGCATAGTGTTTGGTTGGGGTGGGAGAATCAAAAAACAAAGTGATTACACCTTGTAAGGAATGGCGCTTCTCAGTTTGCCCCCTGAGGTTGCTGCCAATTTAGAAAAATAAATCTTCTCAAAAAAGTATGTTCAAGGTGCAATGAATTAATTCAAAAATGAATATTTTCTAACTGGATATGTTTAATTCACATTCCTGTTATTTTCTTTAGAATAACGTAATCGTGAAAATTATGAATCGAGTTTCCAACTCGAGTTGCCCATAATACATAAGTGCCAATGCATTTCGGATTAACCTTCTTCAGGGCAGTATATAGGCAATATTTAGTACCACATATCTGTTATTCCATAAATATCATATACTTGGTTAATGCTATTTTCATTCGTGTGTACAAGCGTGTACACAGTAAATTCGTATGACTTGTTCGCGCGCGCTATAAAAGCAGAGTGAGCTGGTTGGGGGTGGGAGCCATGGGGCATAGTGTTTGGTTGGGGTGACGGACATGGGGCATAGTGTTTGCTTGAGGGGTGGGGGCCGTGGGGCATAGTGTTTGGTTGGGGGTGAGGTGGCCATGGGGCATAGTGTTTGGTTGGGAGTTGAGGGAGCCATGGGGCACAGTGTTTGGTTGGGGGTGAGGGGGATATGGGGCATAGTGTTTGGTTGGGAGTTGAGGGAGCCATGGGGCATAATGTTTGGTTGGGGGTGAGGGGGACATGGGGCATAGTGTTTAGTTGGGGGTGGGAGCCATGGGGCATAGTGTTTCACTCCAAGAGTGAACCCAATAATATGCTAAAACGGGCACAGTTAGGAGATGCACATCCTTTGCTTTTTGAGGAAACCTGACTCTACGAAGGCCATACTCCTCTTGGGCAACCCAAATAGCAAACTATAGCAGTCCAAAATAATGGAATGTCCAATCAAGGGTCAATAAAATATATATAATGTAATTAAACAGACAATATAAAATAACTAAATAGAAATAAATTACAACAATGGAAAATGTGCAGTACAATATGTAAGTTCGAAATGCAAATGAAAATCGTTACCCCTCAAAAACATTCTTTTTCCTGGTGTTTAATACAAATTGGGGGTTGAAAAAGCCTCCTGCCATGCCCCGCCTTCCACCCCGCCCACATTTACTTTTCGGCCCGCTATAGCCCTCATGTAAGGTACTTTCGGCCCTCTGTCAAAATCAGTTGTGCACCCCTGCTCTAGACCAATGTGCATGCCTATTAGCTTTCTGATCTAGACTGCAATCGTCTTGACATTATTCACCCCATCACTCCAGACTGTCTTATGAACGTCACTATCTGGCCCATTTTATCACAACAATGCATGCCATCACCTTCTTTATTGCAAGACTTCTGTTTGTTGTCTATGATGTCAGCTCTTCTGCTATAGCTTCAGATATCCCATGTACAGAGAGCCAGATCTCAGCTTTTAAGCCGTGGGCGCTAATTAATACCCTGCTGCCCACCATGACCACCTCTACCACGCTACCTCTTTGGATAAAGGCAACTAAATTCCTGCCACCCCTTAAACAAATGACTCAGCCTACAACCATCAGACCTACCAAATTTGTACCACAGTAACATTTTGGAGCTAATTATCCAAATACATGTGTCTCCCCTCCTGTTGGAGTTCAATGCACCTTACCTCCTAACCAATGGATTCAGTGCTTTGCTGCTATTCTGCTACCAATCCTACCATGTTCCACCTGGTAATAAACGACAGGCTTGGCTCAAGATTTAATAAAACCTATGCACTATATACCAGCCTTTTTTCACAAACCTAGTCAAATCCCTTCCCAGAAGAGTTCTACATTAAAGAGCATCAATACCAAAAAAGAGTGTGTTGGCCAGAGGAACATTCTTCCTAAACTCTCTAGCATTAGATCACCACTGATCAAAGGTACTCTTATCAATGCGAGATCCATGGTAGCACATGCTGTTGACATAGCTGATCTGATCACTTCCAAACAATTAGACTTCTTAGCAATAACAGAGACGTGGCTCCATGCAGCTGCTGGTTCTTCCTTCTTACTTTCTATACCGTATAACTACACTACCTTGAGATTAGATAGAGAAGCGTCCACAGGCGGCAGCATTGCCTTCATTGCCAAGTCTAGTCTGGGATTCAGAGTATCGACACAACCCCTTTTCACGTCATGCAAACTGCTAACAATGACATTATCCCTCACCAATTCTCCTTAACCTTGCACCTGACATATAGACCTCGCAGTCCTATTGGCTGTTTTGAAGAAGACATTACAACTATACTCTCTGCTAATACTAAACCCACATAACAAACTCTAGTTCTAGGAGATTTTAACCTTGGCTCAACAGCCCTAACGATCAGCATGCCCTGGCACTGACTAATACCTTCACAGAACTAGGCCTTACACAAAGGGTCAATCAGCTTACTCACGTAAAAGGCAGAACCCTAGACTGGGTGGCCGATCTCAATTCCGAGACAGTAAGAACATTCATTTAACCTCACGCTTGGACAGACCATTATCTACTAACCTTCACTATCCAAGCTAGCCCAGCACCTATCAGGACTAACCTGCTAGCCCCTCCACTTCTCACCAGGAATAAAAGGAACATTACAGTAGACAAGCTATTACCTCATCTCCTCCCTATCTTAAACCCTCTGCCTGCTACTTCAGACCCAGCAATGCTAATAGATGTATACAATTCTACAATCACTCAAGCTATAAACAATATTTCACTGCTCAAAATGTGCAAAGGCAAATCTAGAGCTCACCTGAATTCTTGGTTCACACCTCAACTCAAAGCCCTTCGGGCTGAAAAAAGGAAAGCTGAAGTCCTGTGGAAAATTCTCCCAAAAGTGGATAACAAAGATAATTTACTGACAATCACAGCTGAATACAAATCTGAAATACTAAAAACCAAACTTGAGACATAAAATAACAGGATTAACAAAGCCAGCTCTAGCACTAGAGAACTCTTTGTAATTCTAAGAGAAATGGAATCCCCCCTCACCCATACAGATACCTATAATAAGGATAAAACATGGTGTACCAATATTCAAAATGCACTGTCCAATAAGATTTCTCTCCTCCACAATAAAATAGCAGAAAAAAACGGAACCTTCCCAATCTAGGCACCTTTCAGAGAACCCAATCTAATGCTTCCAAACCTCCCCAGCGTTTTAAATGTGCCCAAGTCTCTACCCAAGAGGTTGAACACATTATAGCTTCGCTCAAACCTTCTAGATGCCAGGGAGATACTTGCCCGGCCTCTATAATCAAAGACAATCGACAAAGCAGCCTACCTCCAGATACAATCTTACTTGGAGATTAACAATCTACGAGGGCTCTGGCAGACTGGCTTCAGACCGCAACGTAGCACAGAAATTGCCTTGATTGACCTGAAGAACCAAATTGACGAACATAAAGGCAGTGAGAAACTTTCTCTCTTACTCCTACAAGACATCTCAGGTGCATTTGATTTGGTGGATCATAAAGTGCTATGCAGGCATCTGTCTACAGCTGCCCACTTCTCCCTGGAAGCAACAGCCTGAATTCAATCCTTTCTGAATAATAGGCCAATGAGAGTGTTCTCACTCTTGGCCACAGCAGACCCTACACCAATAACATATGGAGTACCGCAAGGATCCTGTGTATCGCCCACCTTGTACAAAGTCTTCACCAATCCACTGTTTGATGACTTAGACCATCTGGTTGTCACCTACACTAATTATGCAGATGACACCCAGATCCTCATACCACTGACCGGTGATTACGATATGGACCTTGCCTTAGTCAACAAAATCTATCTTATCATTGAAGCCTAGATGGCCTCACATGGCCTGTGTCTGAATGATGATAAGACTGAGCTCTTGTTCCTAGGAGAACCGGCCAATCTTAACAAACTCAGCAATCACTACCTATCTTTTAACATCAATGATATTGACATCAAAGTGGCGAAGGAGGTAAAAACCTTGGGTTTCTACCTAGACTCAGCTTTAAACCCGTGCAAGCAAGTTAACGCCACGGCCTCAATGACAGCATACACCTGCAAACTGATCCATGCCTGTAAACCTTTATTATCTACAGAGAGTTGCATCACCCTAGCGAGAGCATTAATTCACTCGAAACATGACTATTGCAATGCATTCTACGTAGGTGCTAGCAAATATATTATCAATAAACTTCAAATATTGCAAAACAATGAATTTAGGACGGCACTAAGTATCCCAAGAAGACAACATATCACGGAGGCCAGGCGGAAGGACAATTGGGGTACAATCAAGGACATAATACAGTTTAAAACTGTCTCCCTCACGCACATATGCCTAACTAATTCAGCCACTAAATACTTAATGTAGAAAATTGTCAAAAATACATTGGCACGCCCCACAAGGACTGCAAACTCTTTTTGCCTAAAGGTCCCCAGATTTAAACTGAAAAAAGCAGGGGGTAGCAGTTTTCCTTTCATGGCTGCACAGTTATGGAACTCCTTACCTACAATGTTAAGAGCAGACCAGTCTTTCTTTAGCTTTAGGAAAAGTACCAAAAGTTGGCTGTTCACTAAGGATTCATGACTGTCTCTAGAGTGCCTTACTTAGGACCTATCACATTAATACATTGTTTTATCTATGTAAATTGCATTTTTGTATATACCTCATGTATTATACTGCCTTAATCCTTGTGCTATAATGTAACAATGCCCTGTAACTATTCTTATCTGAAACGTGTGAACTGAAAATTACCTGCAAGATGCCAAGATACCTTTGGGTTTGGAGTGTTATATAAATAAATAAACAAACAAACAATGGAATTGACTGTGCAGGACTTTTTTCAGGACTTGGGTGGAGTTTGTGCAAGCCCGGAATGACTCTGCAAGTGGCATGCGTTTTGCACAAGGCTCCAAGAAGAGTGTGGGGGGGGCCTACGCAATGACACAAATGTTGGGTGGAACATGCAGAATGAGGATGAACACGCGTAAATGTGGGTGTGTTAAGGGACGGTCTACGGCTAAGTAATCGCACATCAATACCAGCGTAAATACAACCGTTTTCATGGATTTGAACTTGGAACATTGGGTCGCAAAAAAGCACACGCAAATCACTGTACCCATACTGCACATGTTAGCAGGCATAAACGTCAACATACAAACGAACAAAGGCATATGAAACACACAATACACATCAAACAAATGTCTTCCGCCATGATGAATCCAGCAGTAGTAAGAACTACATGCAGGGACACAGCTGGAGGACGATGAACAGGGCCTGGATCTTCACAAAACGCACTATGCTTTTGGGATTCCGGATGACCAGGTCCATGGCAGCTACCGGCCTTCCCGTACCACCTTATAATACTAGACCTTGTCAGGGAGTGGGAATGACCTAACATCACCCACCATCTACTCCCAGGCCCTTAACCCCATACAAAAAGTGCTGATTGCACTCCATTTCCTTGCACTGGTTCTTTCCAGCGGACCACTGCAATAGTTGGTGGGATATCACAGGCCATCCAATCACGCTGTCTACACCAGGTGCTGTCATGCATAACAGCGCGTGCATGTGTGCACGTGCACATACATATGCCCTGAACACTAGCGGAAAGGCAGACAGTGATGCAGGATTTCTATTCAGTGCCACGCTCCCCCCATGTATTAGGTGCAATAGACTGCAAACATGTTGCGCTACGGCCACCATGATTGACAGATCACATCTACCGGTACCGAAAGCAGTAGCACTCCATCAATGTGCAGGTCGTGTATGATGCCAAGGGAATCGTTATGGATGTGTGTGCTAATTTCCTGGGCAGCACACATGACAGCTACATCTTCTGCAAGTCACCACTGCACCGGGCCCTGGTATCTGGAAAAAATAGCAATGCATAGCTCATTGGTGAGTATGAACAATCAGGCACATGCATGCACATCACACACTGAACAACAGACCCTGCCAACAAATGACAATGACAACCATGTACACATTTACAGGGGACTATGCCTACCCACTGACAACTTTCATGATGACACCCATCAGGAGCACCACACCACCAGCCGAGGTGAGATATAATGCTGCACATGTAGCCACTAGGGGCATAGTGGAGCATACATTCAGAGTGCTAAAGTCAAGGTTCTGCTCCATTGACCACTCTCGTGGGGTTTTGCTATATGCACCACCAGTAGTCTGTAGAATCATTGTGGCTGCATGTGTCCTGCACAATGTTGCAACACAGCATGGTATGCCAGTGAACATGCAGGTGGGACACCACCCGCACCCACAGGCACCACCCTTGCCCATGGCTGGCCAAAGGGCATGTGTAAAGGCTGCACGCACACAGCTGGTGCAATCATACTTCAGATAAATACCAGCCTCTGTGGAGTACACCCACTCAAGCCACTTCCCAGTTGACATTCAATGATAAATTGGGGCCTATACTCTGGGCTAAATTGTGTGTGTCCATTAGACATAAGAAAACATGCACAAACAGAGGCCCCAGAAAATACTTGTACCACTAAAGCTTTGCGAAGTATGAAGTGAAATCGTTCTGGAGGCTGATAACTGTACGCATGACAAAAAGACAAGAACAAGCACCAACATGTTGCAACAGACAATTGTATCAACTAGGCAACAATTACATCTTAACACCTAGTCATTCATGGACACCAACAGCAACATGTCCACCACTTCATATAAACTAACCAAAATCAGATTCAACACCTGTGGATCCATGTTGTTATGAGCGTGAAAGCAGGGGTACAAGAGCCACATGTCACAGACATACCGTGAATATGGAGACGTTGCTCCCCATATCAAGACAACCACTGAATAAGAGCCAATTAGTAAGTGATCAAAAGTGCTTGACACACCCCAAGGCCCACATTCACATAAGTTTAAAATTGAAAACAGCTTGTGAATCATGCCCCTAATCTGTATGGCAGTACACAATCAACAACACAGGAATAGCAACTTGAACCAACAGTGGCCATGTAGTACACCCAAAAGCACACAGCACAAGGAACACAGTCCATGACCACCATCATATGGACAACAACAAATGTAAATACCAAACCACCCACATGAGACCACGAGTAGGAAGGCATAGTACAAAACTGATGCTAAAAAAACTCATGCAAGGACAACCCTGGACCCACAATGCGTGTTACACAACAATAAACAGGTTCATTGGCCGACCCATTCCCTGACAACCACTATGCACACTATACACAGTTACATCAAATCAGTCATGTTGAATCAGAGAAAAGAAAGTGCACAGCAAGAGAAATGCACATTTTACCTCATCCCATGTGAGCCACCAGCATCTGGACTGTGCTTGGAAACCACCAAACACACGCATACAGCATCAACTTCCACCACAATTCCTGCTTCGATCATTCCATGAAAAATTAATCTGTAGAGAAATACCAATCAATGTCAGCACAGGCAACACATCCATGCACACAAACATACATCAACATGTGGCCCACTGAGTGACATGCACCTTGAGGCATACAACAAAACTTATCAGCTACCCATCATCATGTGTCCTGGCACCTTATCCATCCACAACACCTACACTGCCTGTCCCCTGAGTGCCTGCAGTAAAGGACCATGTTACACTTACCCATTATCATGCTAATGGTACCTCCCCAACACACGCATCTTGCCACAGTCTGCATGACACTGATAGGACCCCCAGAAAGAGCACATTGAGGGGATAGAAACCCAGGAGCACCTTGGTAGTATTTGCAATGGCATGATATGCCATAAACTCACTCATCAATGTGGCAGTGGCACAATGCAGTAAACAGTGGCAGGGGAGCCGATGATGCAAAGCCCAAGAAGAGGTGAACCAAAAATCTCACCATTTTCACAGAAGACAGGAACTTGCCAGAAGGCTGCACTTCACAGACACAGCTGTCAGACTGGAAAGCATGGCACTGATGCAGCTGGCATGAAACACAAGCAGACATGAGAAATAAATGAGAAACCAAGATCAGCAGTCAAAAGGGAACAGACAACAGGGAAGTGAAAGGGAAGGCAGGCTCCACTGGGAAGGGAATGAATTGTAGAAAATGTGCTTTGAACTGAAGGGAGCAATTAGATACACTACGCAGATGTCAACAGTCGCCTGGAAATGTGATTGTGTACTGTGCACTGTGCATGTTCACCATGGGAAACAACAACCCCTGGACAATGGTGTGTGCCTGGTGACTGACGAGAACATGTCAATCCACAAACGGCCAGCAATGCTGTCATATGTGTGGACTTGTCTTGGGACAGCACCCCCAGAAGGGAAAGAAAGACCAAGATTGCACTGCCTGCGTGGGTAGACATGACTATTCCAAAATCATTGCCTGGGATGCTATGTGGCTGGCAAGACACATGTGAAATGAGAAAGGAAACACTCACCACCACAACCATCACCATATGTCACAGCACACAAACCTCTGCATCTGCCACCCTAATGACAACTCACCAACAAAGGCCCTACTATGACAGCCCCCTCGCAACTAGGAGCTTACAGCCAGTGCTACCCTGATTATCTTCCAAAAAGCCCATGATCACCATGTATCACATGCACCCACAAAGCTGGACCCTTTCACCTCAATCCAAAGAAAAGAAAAGTGAGCCCACACAGTGACAGATTCCCTGCCACAAATAACAACACAAGTGACACCCCGAATGGCCTTCACTTACCTGCACAGGGTACCCACCTGGCTTAAGTGCACTGCATCATACCTGGAAAGACAATTTAAAATTGCAATGACATGCATTGCAACAACATAAAGATACTGGACATCCATGGCAACTCATGCAGTGAACTCAAAAACAGTCATGGACTATACAGTGTCGAAGGATGACAGAGTGCAAGAGGGACACAGGATAAGCAGTGACGATTGCCTAGCAGTTGAGTGCAGCACGAGAGAGAGAGAAAGAGGGACATGTGAAAAGCACTGCAAGGAAGAGACTGGCAGAAGCGGATAGGAGGATAGAAATGTCTGACATCACAGTGGGTGAGGGCAGAGAGATTTGACCAAGCGAGGAAGACGAACACATGAACACCTTTGCACGAAGCAGCCTGGTCAGAGACCTGGAAGGAACAGATATGGAAACGTGCCACGCTTAGTTCATGAATGACAAAAGTGAGTGACCGAGAAGGGCAGACTGGCAAAGAATGTGCACATGTGAAACATCAGTCATCAGCTCTACATCAGACAAACCACCGGCTACACCCACCATGGCATGCAAATCTGAAAAATAGACATGTACGCTACATGCCTGCAAAGAAGTGCCTACAACCACATACCCATGCCCTACACCAAGCAACATTCACCCCTGTTGGACACCACTGCAAATGGACCTCAGGGCAACATGTAGCTGCCCCCCCCCCAATAGACCACACACCGTGATTGAGACTGTCACAGTAAGCTTGCATGCCCCAGAGTGTACTCGCAACTCACACAGGGAGAGCAGATGAAGAAAAGATGTGGGGAGTGGACAATGTTACACATGCATGGGCACATAATGTCACACACAAAATGCACTCATTGACAGTGCTGGATGAGATGAACAAGGAATGCAAATCAAGAAACATGCAACACACCCCGTTGTAGAGAACATACAGAAACAAACACTGTACAACAAGTGACCTATTTCGGTAACACAGAAGTAGTCAGTGAGGGGAACACATGCTCATATCTGGCAAACCATACATGCAACAAGTCTGACAAACCTGGCCTGTGGAGTGAATGTACATACATGGCCAGAATTCTGCCACCAGTGGCTACATCATGAGGTGATTCTGCGGAGGATGAGTGTACCTGACACTCAATGTGTGCCGTCAATGTGGAACAGTGGCAGGGCAGGGCAGGTCATGTAAGTGGACAAGGGAGTGGATGGGGAAGTGGCACAGGTGGAAGAGTATTGTGCACAGTGAGTACATCTGCAGTTCCTGGTATGATACATGGTGCCAGGGGGAGGAAATGGATGTCAGTAACCTGTCATCAGCATGGTCAGCGAGGCAAGTGTTGGAGAACCAAAATACACAGAGTGCATATGCACACAGAATGCATGCCCTCAATTAGTAGAAACATCTAGAATGAATGAAATCTTGCCAATGGCTAAAGTGTCGAAAGTGCTGCACAATCACTTCCATGAATGGCGACACTTGTGTAAGTTCCCCAAACAAAACAATGCACCCTCACCAAAGTGTAACTGCACATAGAAATACATGCATGGGGACAGACACACATCTGGACAGACATTCACTGTGACTCAAGGCCCCCCGCCTAGTAAAAATGTGTCAGGCATGCAAAGACCATGTCGACAGGTAATACTGATGCAACACGAGAGACAGTGCACATGCTCACCTGCAGACAGAGCTGGCATGATGTGATTCCCTCATCACTTCCACTGGGAACTGAAACTCCAAATATGTGAAAGTTGGGCCAGTGCCTAGCAGAGGGCATAGGGACTAGGGATGTGAAAGGGTGCAGGGTGGGCCTCCCATGGAGTGCTGTCACCGGATGAATCAGGATCATGGTAACAACATGTAACATTTCATTTAAACAGCCATAGTTCTCAATCATACATACAAAAAACATGTGGCAAGATTACATATACCCATTGTTACCTGCACATCCCATGCTCTCGACCTCAAGGCAGCCATGTTGGTTGACAACACAGTGCATGGATGTATGTCCACAACTGCATTCATCATGCCATTTAGGGGTCAACTGCACATCTCAATGAAAAAACAAAATAGAACAAATAAATAATTCCTCCTTGGAAAGGGAAACACAAAAACACATGCCTCACTCAGGAGGAGAGTAGGATGAGGGAGAGCCTGTAAACCAACCATCCAGGACCGAATGGTGGCCCACCACCAAGTGCTATATACTGCTGCCTATGTATATAGTTGATTGTGTGCTTTTGTATTTTTGTTCTTTTGTTCTCTTGGACATTTCACCCTTTCTACATAGTACTTTTTGGTAGCGTAAATATTATGAATACCGGTTCTGGTTATTCATAACACAGTTGTTGTCTCATTGTTTGATGTGCTGCATCTGCTTTACTGTGATATTGCTATGAATTTGTAATGAGCAGTTACTTACTGGCGAGCAGCAGTTACTTATGTGGGACCTCGCGCAGAGTAGCTGGGGTGCAGCAGTTACGTGGAACCTCGCGCTGAATCTGTGGGGGGCTGGATGTTGGGTCAAAGGTGGACACAGAGCTTTGCAGAAGGGTTTGTCAATGGCCATGTTTTTAGTTTGCGTGGGGGGTGTTGTGGGCGTTCCTCGCACAGCTCGATTCCCTTTGCGGATCGACAAGAAATGCGCATTTGGATCCATGAATATGTGGAGCGTGCAGATTTACTTATGCGTGCAGGTTTAGGCAGCGTCATTCTCATCCTGCGGCACTTGCTGGATTAATGCTCTCTTTTCCATGAATCGGCCCCAGAATATGTGCATGAGGTGGGTCTTTTGATGGCAATGCCTGCAATACGATATTGTAGAAATGTTTGACTTATAAAGGGAGTGCAAGATCATATCATGACTATAACTGACAAACGTTGGTACTACCTGGGCCTATGATGGCAACAGCTGGCAGATGTTGCCATTACCGAGTCATTTAATGCCACGCTCATTTATCAGCTAAAACCATTGACTTTGTCAGTGCTGCTTTATTGATAAAAACATGGAAGCTTGGGACTGGATGCAAAAAGTAACCAGCAAATACGGATCTGCTTCTACGGAAGTACATCTTCGATGGAGTCTGTCTTTGATATGCACTCTTCTTTACAGAGTGTCCATTTAGTTAAATATTTCTAACATAAATACGATGCCCTAATTAACATCAAGCATCACGTTTAATGATTCCCAGTGCTCCGGTTGGCTTGTTGATTTTTCAGAGAATGCATGCTGGTCGCTCTGATTTATGTGTGTCTACCAAAGCCTTTATGTCTGTCGGATTGATTTTGTGTCTCAAAGTGGTGTTTGTAAGCTCTAACAGGGCATGCACGTTTGCTGGAGAGGTGTTAGTATGTGTCGCTCTGTGAAGGTTGTGTATCGTGTTCATAGGACTTGTGAGTCTTCTCTCTGAGCTCCACTATAAGCCCACCAGGGCTCTTTGGATGTGCACGCCAGGCTTTATAGAGGGGTAAACACACTACTCCCCGGCTGCCAATAGAAGGGTGACTGGAAGCACTCTCGAAGCTTTAATTTCCATATATTGGGGGGCCATATTGCCTGACATACATTTTATTTTCACTGGAGTGCACGGAGGCTGTCTGGCACTCTGCGTCGCACATCTCGCAGACTTCAGAGTGCTGTTTGTATCGTTTTGAGACACTGTAAAGGGCACTAGTTCAAGTCACTTGTATCTGCTGTGTCCGTTTAGGCCGGCGTAGCTGCAGAGTTTGCCAATGCTTGCTGGTCTATTAAGCAGATACCGGGTTTCCATACAGGACGTGTAACTGGTGCACAGTTAATGGCCATGCGTGTTCGTCGACTAAATCTTATAATGAAATGATGCCGAAGGCTCACTTGAAAGCAGAGTTACATTGAACATGACACCAACCATAACAGGTTGCTCATGAACACATCCGTTGAGCCAGCCTCAAAATTATGGGAGGGCTGAATGGCAGTTTTGAAAACTGTTAGTGAACTTATTGAACCTATTTTACTATTGATCCATCCCCCTTCCCGCGCTCCCCAAGCGCAGGAGGCTGAGTAGATATTAAGCCTTCCTTTGGCCCATTAGATGCTTCTTTCACCCCAACCCACCAGAGGCATAGCCAGGATTGTGTAACAAGTGGGGCCTGGAGCTAATGCAGTAGGGTCCACACTAAGAAGAGCCTGCATAACGATGGGGGCTTGTTCTGCCCCCGGCCAAATGCACAAGAGTGGCAGAGAGTAGTGAGGGAGGGAGAAACAATCAAGGGGGATTGTCCCCTTGAGACATGTTATTGAATAATGGGTTAAACTAGTTCATTTTACAGTGCACTTTCTGTGATAAATTAGGTAAAAAGCCACACACTGTGTAATCGGTATTGTAGGGTAAGACATGAAAGATCCATTAGTTGCCCACTATATGCTAGTGCTTTGCAAGTGTAAAAAACATTTTCATATTGAATGTGTCCATACATGTCCTTTCTGGTGCACCTATAATTGACACTAGTGTCACGTTTGCTTTCTCCATAATGTGATTAACTATACTGTAACAAAACATATTTATTCTGGCTCTGCCAACACATGCCAGTATCCCCATGTAGGAACATACCCCTGTTGGCTTTCCCTTAATGCCAGTAAAAAAAGCCATATCACATTAAGAAAACTTATCCTTGCTAGCTACACAAATCGCCCACTGCCCATATACAAACTCTCATCATGTTGTATGTTCTCCCTAATGGCAGGAAAACATCTCATGCCAAAAATAACATTGTCTTGCAGGGTGTGCAAATGCCCGCACCCCAATGTAAGAACACTTATGTTGCCTTTGGCCTTAACCCGATTAATAAACTGCAATTCTACAGTAAGAAAACATGCTCTTGCTGGCTAGCTGGTAAGATAGCTCAGCAGTCTGAGTGCTCGCTTTTGCAATCTGTTTGTGATTCAGCCAACTCAGCCTTTCGTTCTTCAAAGGTCGATAAATGAATGCAAACTTCAGAGGGTGATAATTTTTATGTAAATATGTTCTCTGTACAGCGCTTTGCCAAAATCAAAATATAAATAACATATTCATTACGTAAATCCCCCATATAAGAACACTTATGTTGTACTCATCATGTACTCATCATGTTATATTCCTTCATGCAAGAATATTTATGTTGTTTTTGACCTTAACATTACTATTAAAAAAAGCAAAGTAAAAATAAGGAAACATGTCCTCCCACATGTAAGAACAGTCATCGTGTTGGCTTTGCCCTTAATGCGAGTACAACATTCCACGCCACAGTAAGACCCAGCCAGGTCAACCCCACTGTAGTAACCCGCTCCCACACTCCAACCCCACCATCACATAATAACACTAAAGTTGGCTTTCCGTTGCCTAAAAACGGCAGTAAAACATGGCATGCTCCAGTAAAAAAATGTTCATGCTCCAATGCCCGTCCCCGGGCCTCAGCTTGCATACACACATATACACACACAGATACATACACCCACACACACATGCACACACACCCAGATACATAGACGCATTCATAAACATTCACCCACAAATCATGCACCCACACAGCTGATCTATCAATCACAGGAGCACCCAGAACATTTACACTGCGCTCTCATTAACACGCGCAGTTACACCCATGTACACCATTCACACCGAATTCATCCATATGTGTGCACTTGCAGGCACCTCCTTACATACAAACATATATCCACTGTCACACTCCTTCTCATGCATTCATAAATGCATTCATACAATCCCTGCATGCACTCAAACACATATGCTTTTTTGTGTGAATGCTAATAATTGAAAGTATGGCCAAGTAAAAGCGGAGCCAGCAGTTAAGCCTTTAGCTACAACACAGAGGGGAAAGGGGTCGGGGGGGGGGCGTCTACTGATATCCTCTGGGCAGCTTTTGACCTCTGCCTCTACTTTCACTTCTATGACTGTTTTCATATCTTGGAAAGCAGTGTATTTTACAAGTAAATACACCACTCTCTGAGGTGTGAAATGTGACAGGTTCTTGCCGTCTGACCCTAGGCTGGGCATCACAGCAGAGTGATATATGCCCTCCCATGCCCGGTGCCGGCCATGCATGAACACACACGATCAACTAAATCCTAAACCCTGATAAAGCAACACAAGACTGAGAACTGAAAGTCAGAGTAAAATGAAACAAGGTAGGGGCAGCATTTCAAACAAGCACTGGCAATGCCAATAGTTTGGCCTTTTGTGTAGGTATGGGAAAGGCACTTGCCAGGCGCTGCCATTGTGGTATTAACTGGCTATTGATGGTAGCAGGTGCAAAATGGTGTGAGTACCTGGGCAAATAATGGCAGTGCGTGGGCATATGCCTAATACTTATACACAAACCAAAACTGTTCACAAGCTTGTTTTAGATACGACTTCAGTGAAGACATAGTGCTTATGAATAGAGTGGATGAAGCCAGACCTGGTTAAAGCATTTGAATTACACTAGCAGGGTGTTTACCACTCAAATGAAGTTATTAACTCTCAGAAGACTGCTTTGAAAAAACACTGGCAGGCACTTTCACTGCAAAGTTTGACGTTAAAGCTTGAATAAAGAAGAACTCAAAGAGTTGCCATGAGGAGGTGTTTTGGGCAGAGAGGTGCAGGAACTGGGTGGGAATGGGCATTTGTATTAGCATCGCCATGGGCAGTCAATGGGTGGGCAGATAACCAAACAACAGCTACAAGCTTTGTGACCTTAATCATATGCCATTTCTCGCTTTCTGTACTCCAATGCAATAGTTTCGCTTATAGGCGGTGCTAAACACCACCTAATAGTCTAAACAAAATATGTGGTGCTTAAATAGAAATTGTTTCTTTCTTTCTTTGCCCTACTATACTATTCAAACACATGGTAGAATTGTATTTGATTACAGTATGCACTGTTCTTGCCAAATATTAATTTTTACAATAAGCATATATTTAAACATCATGCCCCTTTAAGGGAAAAAAGCAACATATTTGGACGAAGCCCAGGTCATGTGTTCAGACTTTCACTGGCACATCGTGTGTGTCTGACTCAAAGTATGCATACTTGGCACACTGTGCACCGTGAATATGTGCAAGCCATTCCAGCATATGACTGTCCCATAGACCTGCCACAGCCTGTACGTAAATGGCTCCATGTCTTTGGCATGCCATAGTCTGGAACACATGTCTTTTCCCACAATGCATTTGCAACACGGATTTCAGCATGCCTTTGCCCTGGATACCCAACAGAATCCAGATGCCCCTTAGACAAAGTACAATAATGCCAAACGCCATGTCTTGGGCCTGTTTCCAATGGACATTGTGCTTTTAATTTTTCCGGGTCAGGATAAAGTCAATTTTTCTTCAAAGTTGTTCTTCCACTTCACTGCCAGGCTATCTGTGCCTGCACCCCTCTAAGTAAACACAAATGGCCCCTCCTTCTCCCTGCCGCCCTTCGGTCTTGCACCACTCACCCTCGCCCTGCACACCACTTCCTGAGGCTCAGATTCAAACATCACTCATTGCCCCTCACTGATTATAGGGCCAGAGGGTGGATAGCCATTTCACATTTGCATATGTTGACATTTGTTCTATTGTACGCCGCTATGCCTACGTGCCTGCTTCTCGGCGCAATAAATAATGATATAATGTGATGTGATGTAGTCAAAGTGGAAAGCTGGTGCAAGATACAGCAGTCATGCAGGAATACGCACTGGGAGAGATTGTATTGCCCCATCACACCAAACACCTGATGAATCAGCAATCTTAATGCAAACATACACACCAATAAACATTTAGTCTAGGTCATTTTTCCAAGGTTTTTTTTGTCGTCCACTGTGGGGATATTTTTCAAATCGTGCCCCCCTTGAGTAAAAATATTGTTTCTGGGGCTCCTGAACCTATGGGTTGGTCTCCCTAGAGGGGCCAAAGGATGTCCAGGGGGGCCCTTGCGCTTTAAAAAAAATGATTAAGGGGACTGCTTTTAATAGACATTATAAGCGGTAACACATCTGCTTATATTTTATATTAAAAACAGTCATTTAAATCCATTTTTAGAGAGTTTGACTCCCTCCCACTCCCTGGATATCCTTCGGTTCCCCCTAGGGGAGCCAGCCCCCAGTTTGAAGATCACTGGTCTAGGAGGACATCTAGTGAGCTCTGGGGAGATGCTGGGGAAAGTTTGGGGTTCCTACAGTGGGCCCCTGTGAAAGATAGCTCAGTCAATGAAATATTACCAGACCAAACTACTTTTTGAGAGATGATAAGCTGCCTGGGGATATTGCTAGGGGCTCTGTGAGTCTTTCTGATGACCAGTGGGTCCTCCTCTGCGTAGCACTTGGCCATCATTGCAGCTAGTATGACAGAATGTATGATTGATGAAGCACTGAATTTGGCATTACCATGCATTGGCTGGAGTGATATTTATGAGGAACAAGGAATAACATAGATGAGCAATATCGATATACAGTAATGGTTTCCTCTTAAACAGCAAACGTTTTCAGGTATGATTAAAGCCTCTTGAGGGAGGTTGGCGATCAACAAAAATGCAGGCGCTGCAGACAATGCAAGTCCAGGCAGTCACAAGCACTGATTTGCTTTTTGCTGGCTCTCTACTATCACTAAAGTACTTCCTGGAGAGTTCCTGCAGACTAGACAGGGGTTCTTATGCAGGTTTTCTGAGTGAAGTGGATGCTCATTTGGGATGATTGATTGGTCCCTGTATGCTAGGAATAATAAGGTCTATTAGGAGGCATTGCAGGAAATAGTGTTCGTTCTGGTGCTGCTTGCCAACCCTCTTTGTTATTGTCAAGTTCAACTGTGGCCACTATTTGTGCCTTTGGTGAAGATGAAGTGCCCTTCTGGAACCCAATATGGAAACACCTGGACCTGCTAAGTGCACACTGAGGGTCAATCATGATACCCATAGAGCACTGAGCTTTTGAGTTTCAGAGCTCTCCATTCATAATGTCTTGCCAACCACGTGCAAAGCAAAAACTGTAATATCTACTTCTGAAAGAGCTAAACTGATTTATTTAACATTCAAAAGACAGATCTGATATCAGTCTAGTTACAGGAGGCTATAATCCTCAAACTACCATGGTTAACAGCGTGGTGTCACTGTTGGAGACTAAGGGGTACATTGCATACCACTGCTTGCTGCATAGGGAGGAAAGGAGTGCCATGTTTGGTAGCTGGGGCTCATTCTGGATATTCTGAAAGTATAATCTGAGAAATAACATTTTGGTATTCCTATTTGTTTCTCTTTAAGACATTGATGTCCTATCGCGGGTCTTTAAGGGATGCACTATAGTGAAAAGAACACCACCACAAGTTTGGTCAACATCTATATCTCTATGTGCCCTCCACTTCAACAACAGCTATCATTTTAACAAACAGAATGAGCATGGTTGTACACGGTCACCTTCAACTGCATCTATCGCAAACAATTGAAATAATTTAAAGTTACTTCTATCCACCCCCACTATTCTTCACACGGGGCACAGCAGTTCCATTGTTAGGAGGATAGCTCAGGGGCAACGTGCTTGCCTGGGAAGCAAGACGATCTGGTGCAACACAGGTTTCGATCCCAGGTCCCCACTTAGAAACCTCTGGGTATTACGTGCGTTATAAATCGCACATTAAAATGAACAATTAATTAACGGCTCAACGTTGCAGTCCCTAAGGAGCAAAATGCTGTAGGAAAAATGCCTCCTCACGAGCTAAAACTGAAAGTAGGTGCTGTAATTATGCTACTACTCAATCTTAAGCCATCACAGGGACTCTGCAATGGAACAAGTTTGACAATTACGCATCTACAAAGATTCATCATAGAGGCCTGTGCAATCGATGGAACTTAGATACTGTTCTTATATCTCTCATTCCACCTGATACAAATATGCCTTTCAAATTCAAAAGAAGACAGTTACCTATATGTTTTGTCTTTTCAATGACCATTAATATGTCACAGGGACCTACTGCCCCTTCCTGGGAGCAATCAGTGTAATTCTGATATTTAAGAAGGGGACATACGTGACCCTATAAATTACCAACCAATATGGACCTTTAAGATCTGCTAGAACGGTTTATGTTACGCCGGGAATGGCTAGTAAAGATACGAATCATGGACAACATGAAGTGCACTACTATCCGATAGAATCAGTTGTAGTATCAGTTAATAGGGTTCCCTTTGCCATCCCTTGGGAGAATAAAACTATTTTGGAAGATGATTTGACTAAATTTGGCCATATCTCAGGAGAAGCTTCAATGGGAAAGAAATGTCCTTCTTCTTGTGCTCCCTCACTCCAATTGCAAAGCACAAATGGCTACTAGGGGCACTTTGCATATTTGTCTGTAGCCATGGACAGATGTACTAAGGGGATACTGGCAGTACACTGGAGGGTATGTGGCATCATGGGGGGCCCACATCTGGACCTTTGTGAAAGCAGTCCATGAAGCCAGGGTATACGTGGCATCACTCATGACACTTCACAGAGGAGTACTGAAAGCCACTGGGATGCATTGTAATACCTCTAGTGCCCCTAAGTGAAACAGCTATGGACTTCAGGAGGTGACAGTAGACATACACATTTGAATCTGTTGTTGGATACCAAGGAGGATCTAAGTCTTCATCTAGGGAAATTTATGAGAGCAGCTATACGATGACAGTTGCTCCATGACACTTTTAATTCAATATGGTTGGACACTGAAACCCATTGCTAGAATAACTAATTAGTTAACCTGAGTCAGAGGTATGGCTCAATAGAGGGATATTGGCCGAGACTAGGTTACTGTTGCATTTCTAATCAAAATGTCTCTAGAGGCATGTTCAATGTGATGTAATTTAATCTTCAGAGCATGTCATGCATCATTAGCACCCGGGAGAGTGTTGCTAACCAATCAGGAGTCCAGAAATGTAGGTGAAATTCCGCTGTAACCGCCTGCATTCTCTCAGTCACAGCTCTGCCTCCCCCTTGGTGTCTACCATTTGTTTTGCCAGCATCTCCATGGCGTTGCACTGCCACACTGCCATTTTCATCTCCCCTCTCCATTTCACCACCCACTCTCCTCCCACCCATTTACACTCAAGCCCACTTACCTGCTCCTCTCCACTGGTCTCAAGCCCACGTTGTCTCAGGCTCTTTATAAGGAAGTGTTTGTCAAAGCAGTTTGGGCATGCAGAAATTGTCTGGAGGCCCACTCCCATGCATAAAAAAATACTTTCAAACTATTAGCAACCCAGAGCGAGCCCTGGGGTGCAAACAGGAATACCTACCACAATGGGGACAGACAGGGCCAGATTCATCCCTGAGCCCTTCCATTACCCTTGCCCTGGGCCCACCCTTGCTGTACTTGGGCCACAAGGATCAGGATGAGGGACTGTTACTGGCTGTGCCCACCCGCTATCGAAGTAGTTATCATGATAGTAGTAACTCTACATAGTATTATTTTACATCAAGTACATCAGTATGTCCACCGGGCCACCCTTTCTCTACCTCTCTCAAATCCAACTGCTCACTTGACTGGCTAAGGATTTAATCTGTGACATCACTTTCCGATTGCTCACAGCTCCACACTGGCTAAATATTAAATCAGGATTTAACACACTCTCTCCTCTTATTTACTCAATAAAAGAAGTAAGTTAACATAATGACTGGGGCAGCCTAAAATAGAAATGTATTTGCTCCAGGGTGGGTAATCACTGTTACAATACACACATGTTTGCTTTTGTTTTTGATTATTATGTATTTTGACTTCCACAGTTGCAATGCCAATATTACTCAATGTGATTGTGCATTGGGAATTGTCACACCTTAGTGTGGTATGTGTTCTGTGTGTTACAATAATCGTGCTTAATGCCTGGAGGATTGAATCTATGCACCCTTCTGCTATGAGAATAATTGCACTGTACATTGATGCACTGTAATATGCCCACATGAGTTTAATGGTAGACTTTATCAATACACGGATCCATGCAACCAGATATGAAGCCGTGGCTACTATCTATGGTCCGGAAATTTAGCAAAATGTATCCTGCATCAGAGTCGCGCTTTTCTGGTCAGGATTGACCCATTCTGTGACATTCATGTGTGATTTCCCAAGGTACAAACCCTGCCACAGGTTTCATGCCATGACAGGGTGTCAGGCCCACCATTCAATTGCAAAACCCGACAATCATAAGGAAAGGTTGACTAGCCAACCAGAGGCCCTTAGCCATTCCAAATGGGTGATACCTCAGGAACATTATGGACTTTAAGCACATTTGTATTTTGCACATTGGGACTGTAAGTTGCCAACATGTCCTTTTATTTAGAAGGAGTGATGGGGGAGAAGATGAGGAGCGTGACTACGCCTCAAACTCTGCATCAGAGGGCGTTATCCATCAGGGGGAGACAGAGTATGCAACCAAAGAAACGTAAGAAACAAATCTCAACAAATACAACCCCAGCACCACTGAAATGGGTTGAATACCACATAAGCAGAAAGCAGATGCCCGGGGAGTCAGACTAGATAAAGCGATCCATCTCTATTTTTGTTAAAGACCAGGGTGATGGGACCAGCAGACAAGTAAAACTTAGAGGTCCCTTGGATAAGTGGGTTTGCTCCTGTGGGGGACAGGTGCCTACTGCACCTGGCAAAAAGAAAGTATGATGGCCTGTTGAGCATGAAGGGTCCGTTACGCCCCACAGTCAAACTCACACGCTTTGGATGGCCAAATTGCTGCTCCCATGCAAAATGATGGTTTGAATGTTCTTATGCAAAGGAATAATACTTTGAAGACCCCCAACTTCCCAATAATTCCTATCAGTGGAACAGACTGGGGGCAATAGTCAAATTAGATGAAATTGAACCCACCTGCAACAGTCCTTTTCTAAACAGATCAAGGCTATTGCAGTTATGGAGGACAATTCTGTGGCTGATGTCAATTAAGAGTGTGTGCATTTGTGGGGTTGAGCTTCAAAGTGGGAAATTGTGTCCAACTGGGCGCTTATTAATTTAATCTCCCCTGCAATTGTCTCTCTGCTTTGTATGGGTGCACAGGCTCTTGAGACTTTGGGATTCAAATTAACGATTTCTGTGCCCCATCAGTTATTAATGACCACATTCTGAAGGGAAGGTCGTCGGCTCTGCAGGGCCGTAAATTGGGGCAATCACATCTTCCCTAGCAGCTCAGCAATTTGTCCTCACGTACACGATCTTGTGAGGAACTGACTACTCAGACGAACCAGGAAGGAATGAGCAACCACTATTGGGAACAAGAACACACAGGGCCATAGCTCATTCTTGAAACACCCCATTGGAACATCAATTATTGGAAGTAGTGACATAATTATACTGCAAGAAACGTGGCCTATTAACAATCTATATATTGACAGATTTAACATGATTTCCAGACAAGCAGAACGTTGGTCTTTGGGTCTCCCATTTGGTGGTCTCATCATTGGCACCAAGTCATTCATAAAAGTCTCCCCATTTTTTGAGGAGATCATTTCTCCATATGTATTGGCTGCAATGATCACTTTAGACCTAATTGACTTTCGCCTTTTGATCATTACCATCTACTCACCCCTGGGATCTGCCAAGGTTAAAGAACTTCTAACTACAATGGATAAAATATTGGGAGCCTGGTGTAAAAGATATCCTGGTGGGAGAATGATAATTGTGGTTGATCTGAATGCTCTAACTTTATACATTGTAAATTACAAGATATGGGTAAGACCAACTGCGTATAGACTGAAGTTGGTTCTGGTAATGCCTGTGGTAAATATTTATCTAAGATTTCATTCATGACGAGATTTGATTTGATTTGCTTGAATTGTGGAAAGGGGGATAAAGGGCAGATACCATATATGTGGATTAATGGCAATTGCTTCTCTTGTCTGGACTTTGTATTTATGGACACATCTATGAGGGGGTGTCCAGTCAACTCGTCGAAAAAAAACTGGTCGACTGCAATTTGGTCGACGCAATTTGGTCGAAAACCAAATGGTCGAATTTTTTTATTTATATATTTATTTTTCGGGTTTTCGTTTAGTTAAAAAAGGGGATTTTAGAGAAAAAAAGGGGGTTGGGGGGGACCCCCCCAAAAAAAAAAAAAAAGGGTTAAAATAAAAATAAAAAAAATTTCGACCATTTGGTTTTCGACCAAATTGGTTCGACCATTTGTCTGGTCGACCAATTTTTTTCGACGAAATGTCTGGCAACCCTATGAGGGTACACTGTACTAACCTTGATGCCACATTTACTCCAATTAGTGAACATGCAGTATTGTGCTGGTTATTTACATAACACAAGCTCACAAAATTAATAATCTCCAGACTCAAGCTAACATAAATTGCCAAGGGAACCGGATAGTGTGGAGCCCGAGGAACATCGATACGATCAACACTTATATAAATGTGAATGGTACATTATTGATTAGCTGGCTTAGGCCCAATAACTGGAATATACAGAACTGAATGGTGTGATTGACTACAGTGCTGCAAAACCATTCTAGAGTACATAAAACGCAGGAGCAGCACATAAACTGCTATGCCCCCCAGATCTACCAAGTCAAAAAGAATCTAGTTCGGTCCATACATTCTTTCAGCCATTCTGATGGTCTGAGTAAGTGTGAATTTAAGACACTTGCCACCGCTAAATACAAATATTGGCTAAAAAGTAATGGATCTTCCTTGGAGTCTGTGAATTGGATAACCTTTTGGGAGATGCTTAAAAATAATGACGAGAAAAGGTTTTGGGCAATGTCAAGATGCTTTATCACTAACAACATGGGTATTGAATTGAACCCTATTAGTGAGAGCGTATGGCACAAAACTATTATCAATCTTTTTTATAAACCTGATCAGGATCGGGTGGTGATCTTCAACTATTTATATATGCAGGAATTTGCGAAGGGATTCCAACAAGATGATATTATGTGCATAATTATTATCCTGAACAACTTACGCGCAGAAAGCCCTGATACTTTATCTAATGGAGTGCTTAAGAAGAACCCGGAATTCTGGGCATAGGTTCTGTAATAAATCTTCAATAAAATACTAGTTGAAGGGGCTATCCCACATAGCTGGAGGCAGTCCATATTGATTCCTGTCCATAAGAGGGGTGGTCGTAATGATCCAGTGAATTATTGCCTTCTGGCAATGCTTGATGCCTGCCAAAAGAACTTTCAAACATCCTCCTGAAAAACGGACAGAATTGACATTGGTGTGGGTCTGCTGCTGACTGTCAAACAGGTTTTCATAAGGGGTTGCAGCACCATGCACAATATGCGTGCATGAGAATATGTAATCTCGTCATGCAAACAGACGACGATGGATAGTTTATGTTTGTGTTTCATAGATTTTAGTCGTGCCTTTGATTCCATGTCCTTCCCCTTGCCTTGGAACAAACTGCGTCAATGGGGCATTGATTATTCTTTACTACACTTTATCATTTTACTACACTCGGATAACTGAGTTGTGGAACGACAAAATCAGGAGGGGCACACCACGTCTGAAATATTGGTCAATATCGGAATAAATAAGGGGTGCATCCTTGCGCCTGTGTTCTACAATTTGTATGTGAGTGATATGGGCCCATCTATTCAAACGGTCTGAAATATTTCCCCCTTAGGAATGCAAGCAGTGCCTTTGCTCAGCTATGCTGACGACACTATACTCTTCGCACACCTATTAGGCTGCTGCGATCGATCAACACACTGGCCATATTTGCACATAGAAATAATGTTACTATGAACGCTTGAAAAACCAACATTTTGGTAGTTGGTGTGCGCCTTAGCCAGCCTGTGTTCATCTGGACTATGAATGGTACGAGGCTAGAAGTTGTAGACCAATATACATACTTAGGATTCACCATATGTGGTTCACATATGCTGGAATTTTATAACCATAACATAGGTTTTAAGATATTGAAGAAATTGTTTCTTCTTAAAAAATGTATTTGTCTTAAGGGAGGTAACAATATCGGGGGGATGGGCGGGCAGGTAGCCCTCTATTGGAAAAGTATCATTCCAGGGCTATTATATCGGTTGGCTGCTATCTCTGGGCATCTGATGAGTTGGGCGAGTAGATTGGAAGGTAACATACTAAAATCTATTCTTGGGGTCCCGCAGTCAGTACCAGGGGAGGCTCTTCAGTGCCAATTGGGCCTACAATAACTAATATCCCATTCGCATACGCAGCACAGTAACATGTACATTATAATATTACTTGCTATTGATTTGCCTAACAGTCTTGTATACTACATAGCATCTGCAAACACATGGTCCCGTAAGAATGAGTTTCTATTGCAGCTCTGTGAGGATGCAGATATTCAGCTGATTTAAATCTTTCTTTAAATTAATTAATAACCCTTCCCAACTGGGCCCTTGTTTTAAAGTAGAAGGCTTGAGTTTTCGACCATTGTAATGATGTTGACCACCTA